>NW_027508735.1:382500-505000 GCF_051911475.1 Siphateles boraxobius
CCGCTTAATATCACATCCAGTTGAATATTAATAAAGCCGTGATGGAGTCAGTAACTGTAGCGGCACCGTAGCTTAATCTGGGTGCTTTATTGATTATTTTAATCATATAGATGAGTATGCATTTTATATAAAAATGTATTAAAAATATATAACATTCACTAAATTAGACTAGCCTTCCTTTTCCAGATTAAAAATAGCGTTGAATGAAAATTTTTGAATACAAGAGACTGTTACTTTAAAGAGGAAGATAATAATCTTCAGGGGGTTAAAAATATTCAAAATAATAATCCAAAATTTTAAATCTTAAAATCATCCATATCAATAGAGTTTATATATCAGTATTCTTCTGTCCCTAACAGGCGTGTGTGTGTGGTCTGAAAATATGGTGTGTGTGTGTGTGTGTGTGTGTGTGTGTCTTAATTCTATCCATATCATTTCAGTTTATATATCAGTGTTCTTCTGTCCCTCACAGGCAGATCAGTGTGTGTGTGTGTGTGTGTGTGTGTGTGTGTGTGTGTGTGTGTGTGTGTGTGTGTGTGTGTGTGTGTGTGTGTGTGTGTGTTTGTGTGTGTGTGTGTGTCTGTGTGTGTGTCTGTGTGTGTGTCTGTGTGTGTCTGTGTGTGTCTGTGTGTGTCTGTGTGTGTCCGTGTGTGTGTGTGTGTGTGTGTGTGTGTGTGTGTGTGTGTGTGGTCTGAGATTAAGGTTTATATATCAGTTTTGTCAGTACCACTAGTTTTTACGATAATCAAGCAGTTGAATTTGAATTAAACCACATGTCATTTCTGTCAGGAGCATAATAGTCAAATACAATTGACAATTAGCATATAGTTTAGATTGGCGGTATGGTTCTGTTCTGGTTAGCCTAGCATGGATAAGAGCAGCAATAACCCTCTTTAGGGTAAACAGAACAGAACCAACATCAATGTATTGTAGATATCATTGATATATATCAGAGGAGCTGGGAATGAAGGAGGGTAATTATCTCCTGAGAAACGAGAGGAGCTGGGGAGGGAGGAGGGTAATTATCTCATGGGAAACGAGAGGAGCTGGGGAGGGAGGAGGGTAATTATCTCCTGAGAAACGAGAGGAGCTGGGGAAGGAGGAGGGTAATTATCTCATGGGAAACGAGAGGAGCTGGGGAGGGAGGAGGGTAATTATCTCATGGGAAACGAGAGGAGCTGGGGAGGGAGGAGGGTAATTATCTCCTGAGAAACGAGAGGAGCTGGGGAGGGAGGAGGGTAATTATCTCATGGGAAACGAGAGGAGCTGGGGAGGGAGGAGGGTAATTATCTCATGGGAAACGAGAGGAACTGGGGAGGGAGGAAGGTAATTATCTCCTGAGAAACGAGAGGAGCTGGGGAGGGAGGAGGGTAATTATCTCATGGGAAACGAGAGGAGCTGGGGAGGGAGGAGGGTAATTATCTCATGGGAAACGAGAGGAGCTGGGGAGGGAGGAGGGTAATTATCTCATGGGAAACGAGAGGAGCTGGGGAGGGAGGAGGGTAATTATCTCATGAGAAACGAGAAGAGCTGGGGAGGCAGGAGGGTAATTATCTCATGGGAAACGAGAGGAGCTGGGGAGGGAGGAGGGTAATTATCTCCTGAGAAACGAGAGGAGCTGGGGAGGGAGGAGGGTAATTATCTCATGGGAAACGAGAGGAGCTGGGGAGGGAGGAGGGTAATTATCTCATGGGAAACGAGAGGAGCTGGGGAGGGAGGAGGGTAATTATCTCATGGGAAACGAGAGGAGCTGGGGAGGGAGGAGGGTAATTATCTCATGAGAAACGAGAGGAGCTGGGGAGGCAGGAGGGTAATTATCTCATGGGAAACGAGAGGAGCTGGGGAGGCAGGAGGGTAATTATCTCATTGGAAACGAGAGAGCTGGGCAGGGAGGAGGGTAATTATCTCCTGAGAAACGAGAGGACCTGGGGAGGGAGGAGGGTAATTATCTCCTGAGAAACGAGAGGACCTGGGGAGGGAGGAGGGTAATTATCTGATTGGAAACGAGAGAGTTGGGTGGGAGGAGGGTAATTATCTCCTGAGAAACGAGAGGACCTGGGGAGGGAGAGGGTAATTATCTTATGAGAAACGAGAGGAGATGGGGAGGGAGGAGGGTAATTATCTCATGGGAAACGAGAGGAGCTGGGGAGGGAGGAGGGTAAGTATCTCCTGAGAAACGAGAGGACCAGGGCAGGGAGGAGGGTAATTATCTCATGGGAAACGAGAGGAGCTGGGGAGGGAGGAGGGTAATTATCTTATGAGAAACGAGGGGAGATGGGGAGGGAGGAGGGTAATTATCTCATGGGAAACGAGAGGAGCTGGGGAGGGAGGAGGGTAATTATCTCATGGGAAACGAGAGAGCTGGGGAGGGAGGAGGGTAATTATCTTATGAGAAACGAGAGGAGCTGGGGAGGGAGGAGGGTAATTATCTCATGAGAAACGAGAGAGCTGGGGAGGGAGGAGGGTAATTATCTCATGAGAAACGAGAGGAGCTGTGGAGGGAGGAGGGTAATTATCTCATGAGAAACGAGAGGAGATGGGGAGGGAGGAGGGTAATTATCTTATGAGAAACGAGAGGAGCTGGGGAGGGAGGAGAGTAATTATTTCATGAGAAACGAGAGGAGCTGGGGAGGGAGGAGGGTAATTATCTCATGAGAAATGAGAGGAGCTGGGGAGGGAGGAGGGTAATTATCTTATGAGAAACGAGGGGAGCTGGGGAAGGAGGAGGGTAATTATCTCATGAGAAACGAGAGGAGATGGGGAGGGAGGAGGGTAATTATCTTATGAGAAACGAGAGGAGCTGGGGAGGGAGGAGAGTAATTATTTCATGGGAAACGAGAGGAGCTGGGGAGGGAGGAGGGTAATTATCTCATGAGAAACGAGAGGAGATGGGGAGGGAGGAGGGTAATTATCTCCTGAGAAACGAGAGGAGCTGGGGAGGGAGGAGGGTAATTATCTCATGAGAAACGAGAGGAGCTGTGGAGGGAGGAGGGTAATTATCTCATGAGAAACGAGAGGAGATGGGGAGGGAGGAGGGTAATTATCTCCTGAGAAATGAGAGGAGCTGGGGAGGGAGGAGGGTAATTATCTTATGAGAAACGAGGGGAGCTGGGGAAGGAGGAGGGTAATTATCTCATGAGAAACGAGAGGAGCTGGGGAGGGAGGAGGGTAATTATCTCATGAGAAACGAGAGGAGCTGTGGAGGGAGAAGGGTAATTATCTCCTGAGAAATGAGAGGAGCTGGGGAGGGAGGAGGGTAATTATCTCATGAGGAATGAGAGGAGCTGGGGAGGGAGGAGGGTAATTATCTCATGAGAAACGAGAGGAGCTGGGGAGGGAGGAGGGTAATTATCTTTTGAGAAACGAGGGGAGCTGGGGAAGGAGGAGGGTAATTATCTCATGAGAAACGAGAGGAGCTGGGGAGGGAGGAGGGTAATTATCTCCTGAGGAATGAGAGGAGCTGGGGAGGGGGGAGGGTAATTATCTCATGAGAAACGAGAGGAGCTGGGGAAGGAGGAGGGTAATTATCTCATGAGGAATGAGAGGAGCTGGGGAGGGAGGAGGGTAATTATCTCATGAGAAACGAGAGGAGCTGGGGAGGGAGGAGGGTAATTATCTCCTGAGGAATGAGAGGAGCTGGGGAGGAGGGAGGGTAATTATCTCATGAGAAACGAGAGGAGCTGGGGAAGGAGGAGGGTAATTATCTCATGAGAAATGAGAGGAGCTGGGGAAGGAGGAGGGTAATTATCTCATGAGAAACGAGAGGAGCTGGGGAAGGAGGAGGATAATTATCTCATGAGAAACGAGAGGAGCTGGGGAAGGAGGAGGGTAATTATCTCATGAGAAATGAGAGGAGCTGGGGAAGGAGGAGGGTAATTATCTCATGAGAAACGAGAGGAGCTGGGGAAGGAGGAGGGTAATTATCTCATGAGAAACGAGAGGAGCTGGGGAAGGAGGAGGGTAATTATCTCATGGGAAACGAGAGGAGCTGGGGAGGGAGGAGGGTAATTATCTCATGAGGAATGAGAGGAGCTAGGGAGGGAGGAGGGTAATTATCTCATGAGAAACGAGAGGAGCTGGGGAGGGAGGAGGGTAATTATCTCATGAGGAATGAGAGGAGCTAGGGAGGGAGGAGGGTAATTATCTTATGAGAAACGAGAGGAGCTGGGGAGGGAGGAGGGTAATTATCTCATGGGAAACGAGAGGAGCTGGGGAGGGAGGAGGGTAATTATCTCATGAGGAATGAGAGGAGCTAGGGAGGGAGGAGGGTAATTATCTCATGAGAAACGAGAGGAGCTGGGGAGGGAGGAGGGTAATTATCTCATGGGAAACGAGAGGAGCTAGGGAGGGAGGAGGGTAATTATCTCATGAGAAACGAGAGGAGCTGGGGAAGGAGGAGGGTAATTATCTCATGAGGAATGAGAGGAGCTAGGGAGGGAGGAGGGTAATTATCTCATGAGAAACGAGAGGAGCTGGGGAGGGAGGAGGGTAATTATCTCATGGGAAACGAGAGGAGCTGGGGAGGGAGGAGGGTAATTATCTCATGAGAAACGAGAGGAGCTGGGGAAGGAGGAGGGTAATTATCTCATGAGGAATGAGAGGAGCTAGGGAGGGAGGAGGGTAATTATCTCATGAGAAACGAGAGGAGCTGGGGAGGGAGGAGGGTAATTATCTCATGGGAAACGAGAGGAGCTGGGGAGGGAGGAGGGTAATTATCTCATGAGGAATGAGAGGAGCTAGGGAGGGAGGAGGGTAATTATCTCATGAGAAACGAGAGGAGCTGGGGAGGGAGGAGGGTAATTATCTCATGAGAAATGAGAGGAGCTGGGGAAGGAGGAGGGTAATTATCTCATGAGGAATGAGAGGAGCTAGGGAGGGAGGAGGGTAATTATCTCATGAGAAACGAGAGGAGCTGGGGAGGGAGGAGGGTAATTATCTCATGAGAAACGAGAGGAGCTAGGGAGGGAGGAGGGTAATTATCTCATGAGAAACGAGAGGAGCTGGGGAAGGAGGAGGGTAATTATCTCATGAGGAATGAGAGGAGCTAGGGAGGGAGGAGGGTAATTATCTCATGAGAAACGAGAGGAGCTGGGGAGGGAGGAGGGTAATTATCTCATGGGAAACGAGAGGAGCTGGGGAGGGAGGAGGGTAATTATCTCATGAGGAATGAGAGGAGCTAGGGAGGGAGGAGGGTAATTATCTCATGAGGAATGAGAGGAGCTAGGGAGGGAGGAGGGTAATTATCTCATGAGAAACGAGAGGAGCTGGGGAGGGAGGAGGGTAATTATCTCATGAGAAATGAGAGGAGCTGGGGAAGGAGGAGGGTAATTATCTCATGAGAAACGAGAGGAGATGGGGAGGGAGGAGGGTAATTATCTCATGGGAAACGAGAGGAGATGGGGAGGGAGGAGGGTAATTATCTCATGGGAAACGAGAGGAGATGGGGAGGGAGGAGGGTAATTATCTCATGGGAGATGAAAGGAGATGGGGAGGGTAATTATCTCATGAGAAACTCCTGAAGGAGCTTATATATGCATACAGTGATAGACGTCGTATTCCTATAGGTAGAGGATCAGCTGAGAGTCACTGATGCGAGCTTGACTAACGTGACCTGCCAGAATTTACGCTACACTTGATTGTTCTTCTGTTGCTCACAGGCAGATCAGTGTGTGTGTGTGTGTGTGTGGTCTGAGATTACAGTATATATATCAGTGTTGTTCTGTCGCTCACAGGCAGATCAGCATCATGTCGAATGACCCGGAGAACCCGAAGAAAATGTCCCGTCGCCGGCGCTTCAGTGAGAGAAAACACTCAGAGCCACCGGTGGAGCAGGAGGAGAAGAAGGAGAACAAGCTGATCCAGGCGGAGACCACTGAGACCGGGCGGGTGAGTGTGTGTGTGTGTGTGTGTGTGTGTGTGTGTGTGTGTGTGTGTGTGTGTGTGTGTGTGTGTGTGTGTGTGTGTGTGTGTGTGTGTATGTGTGTGTGTGTGAAAGAAGGAGAACAAGCTGATCCAGACGGAGACCACTGAGACAGGACGTGTGTGTGTGTGTGTTTGTGTGTGTGTGTGTGTGTGACCGGTCGGGTGTGTGACTCTTGACTGCCCTCGTCTGGAACACATTAACCATCTCAGGCACTTTCAGCAGATGCAGGATTGCTGGAGACTGAAGCTATATGTAACAAGAATTACATGTGTCAGATAAACATCTTTAGCTTAAGTGCGGGAAAGCATCCAGTTTTAGATACTTCTCACAATCAACCCTGTTAATGTAAAGAAAAAATAAAGAAAAACTATTTTAAAAATTATAGTACCCATCATTAGGGCTATTTTTCTATTTTAATTTTAAAACAATAATTATTTTCTTTGTTCATTTATTTATTTTATTTGCTATAAAATAACCAAACATCAATATTATAAAATGTTTATTATATGAAAATTTTTTTTTACCAATCATAACGGATTTTTAACTTTGCCTTTGTTAATTTCTCTTTTTTTTGCTATAAAATAACCAAAGCTCCATATTATATATAATTATTGCAAGAAAGAAAATATTTTATTATTATTATTATTATTATTATTATTTATAGTACCCATTTTGACAGATTTTCCCCCCAACTTTATTAATATAATACATTTTGTCTTTGTTAATTTTTGTGTGTGTGTGTGTGTGTGTGTAGGTGAAGCTGAAGGTGTACTGGGAGTACATGAAGGCTGTCGGGCCGCTGCTGTCGCTCTTCATCTGCTTCCTGTACGGCTGTCAGAGCGCCGCTGCGATCGGAGCAAACTTCTGGCTCAGCGACTGGACGAACGACGCGCAGCTCAACCGGACGCAGGCGCGCGTGGAGATGAGGGTCGGCGTTTACGCAGCGCTGGGCATTTCTCAAGGTGCGGTCATGTGATCAACCACACAATACACACTGACTGACACAAACCTCGCATCACTTCATTCCAAACACACATGCTGTTTCACTGGAGTAAACATATGAGGGATAATAAAATATAAATATGTGTTATTTTATTTAATCATACAGCTTGCTTTATGGAGAGCTTGGCTAATCAGGCCAATAACCACAACTCGTTATTATACAAATGTTTAAACTGATATGCAATCAGGTAAAGTCATATATAGGGTTCACAGAGACATTGAAACACTTCGAAACACTGATAATGAAACTGGAATCACATGACTTTGCACTTTGATACAGGAAGATCTCTCAAATCTCTCCTTTTCCTTGAAAAACAAGTGAGTTTTGTGTGTGTGTGTGAGAGGATTGTGCTCTCCTGCTCTGGCGCCCCCTGTAGGTGTGTGTGTGTGTGTGTGTATAGTGACGCTCTCCTCCTCCTCTGGCGCCCCCTGTAGGTGTGTGTGTGTGTGTGTGTATAGTGACGCTCTCCTCCTCCTCTGGCGCCCCCTGTAGGTGTGTGTGTGTGTGTGAGAGGATTGTGCTCTCCTGCTCTGGCGCCCCCTGTAGGTGTGTGTGTGTGTGTGTGTATAGTGACGCTCTCCTCCTCCTCTGGCGCCCCCTTTAGGTGTGTGTGTGTGTGTGTGTATAGTGACGCTCTCCTCCTCCTCTGGCGCCCCCTGTAGGTGTGTGTGTGTGTGTGTGTGTGTGTGTATAGTGACGCTCTCCTCCTCCTCTGGCGCCCCCTGTAGGTGTGTGTGTGTGTGTGTGTATAGTGACGCTCTCCTCCTCCTCTGGCGCCCCCTGTAGGTGTGTGTGTGTGTGTGTGTATAGTGACGCTCTCCTCCTCCTCTGGCGCCCCCTGTAGGTGTGTGTGTGTGTGTGTGTGTGTGTGTGTGTATAGTGACGCTCTCCTCCTCCTCTGGCGCCCCCTGTAGATGTGTGTGTGTGTGTGTGTCTATAGCGACGCTCTCCTCCTCCTCTGGCGCCCCCTTTAGGTGTGTGTGTGTGTGTGTGTGTGTGTATAGTGACACTCTCCTCCTCCTCTGGCGCCCCCTGTAGGTGTGTGTGTGTGTGTAGTGACACTCTCCTCCTGCTCTGGCGCCCCCTGTAGGTGTGTGTGTGTGTGTATAGTGACGCTCTCCTCCTCCTCTGGTGCCACATGTAGGTGTGTGTGTGTGTGTGTGTGCATAGTGACGTCTCCTCCTCCTCTGGCGCCCTCTGAAGGCATGTGTGTGTGTGTGTGTATAGTGACGCTCTCCTCCTCCTCTGGCGCCCCCTGTAGGTGTGTGTGTGTGTGTGTGTCTATAGCGACGCTCTCCTCCTCCTCTGGCGCCCCCTTTAGGTGTGTGTGTGTGTGTATAGTGACACTCTCCTCCTCCTCTGGCGCCCCCTGTAGGTGTGTGTGTGTGTGTGTGTGTGTAGTGACGCTCTCCTCCTCCTCTGGCGCCCCCTGTAGGTGTTTGTGTGTGTGTAGTGACGCTCTCCTCCTCCTCTGGTGCCACATGTAGGTGTGTGTGTGTGTGTGTGTGTGTGTGTGTGTGTGTGTATACTGACGCTCTCCTCCTCCTCTGGTGCCACATGTAGGTGTGTGTGTGTGTGTGTGTATACTGACGCTCTCCTCCTCCTCTGGCGCCCCCTGTAGGTGTGTGTGTGTGTGTAGTGACACTCTCCTCCTCCTCTGGTGCCACATGTAGGTGTGTGTGTGTGTATACTGACGCTCTCCTCCTCCTCTGGCGCCCCCTGTAGGTGTGTGTGTGTGTGTATAGTGACGCTCTCCTCCTCCTCTGGTGCCACATGTAGGTGTGTGTGTGTGTATGTGTGTATAGTGACGTCTCCTCCTCCTCTGGCGCCCTCTGTAGGCGTGTGTGTGTGTGTGTGTGTGTGTGTGTGTAGTGACGCTCTCCTCCTCCTCTGGTGCCACATGTAGGTGTGTGTGTGTGTGTATAGTGACGTATCCTCCTCCTCTGGCGCCCCCTGTAGGCATGTGTGTGTGTGTGTGTGTGTGTGTAGTGACGCTCTCCTCCTCCTCTCGTGCCACATGTAGGTGTGTGTGTGTATAGTGACGTCTCCTCCTCCTCTGGCGCCCCCTGTAGGCATGTGTGTGTGTGTGTGCATGTGTGTGTGTGTGTGTATAGTGACGCTCTCCTCCTCCTCTGGCGCCCCCTGTAGGTGTGTGTGTGTGTGTGTGTGTGTGTGTGTGTGTGTGTGTTTGTGTGTATAGTGACGCTCTCCTCCTCCTCTGGCGCCCCTGTAGGTGTGTGTGTATGTGTGTGTGTGTGTATGTGTGTGTGTGTGTATAGTGACGCTCTCCTCCTCCTCTGGCGCCCCCTCTAGGTGTGTGTGTATGTGTGTGTGTGTATGTGTGTGTGTGTGTGTGTCTATAGTGACACTCTCCTCCTCCTCTGGCGCCCCCTGTAGGTGTGTGTGTATGTGTGTGTATGTGTCTGTGTTTGTGTGTGTATAGTGACGCTCTCTCCTCCTCTGGTGCCCCTTGTAGGTGTGTGTGTCTGTGTGTGTGTGTGTGTGTAGTGACGTCTCCTCCTCCTCTGGTCTCTCTAACACAGGCGTCCTGGTCATGTTTTCCTCCTTTACTCTGGCAATGGGGAAAATCCAGGGCTCCCGCAAGCTTCACCAGGCCCTGCTGGACAACAAGTTTCACACGCCTCAGTCTTTCTTTGACACGACTCCCATAGGCCGGATCATCAACCGCTTCTCCAAGGACATTTACGTGATCGACGAGGTCCTTCCCTCCACAGTGCTCATGTTCCTGGGCACCTTCTTTGCCTCCGTGTCCACCATGATTGTTATCATTTGCAGCACACCCATATTCGCTCTGGTCATTGGCCCTCTGGCCTTGATTTACTTCTTTGTTCAGGTATTTTCTCCCTTTTATTGCAGATTCTGGACGCGTCCGGGAGGTCCTTAACATTTCATTTCTCCTGAGCATGTGCAAAGACGTCTAAACCTCATCCGATTTATTCCTCTCCTCTTTTGCATGAGTCTATATGGCTTCGTTCAGGCTCTCGGGAAAATCAGACTTTTTTTCAATATGCATTTAGTTTTTTGCACAATTTAAATGTGATAATTCTTGTTTTTATTTGTTCCAGTCTGAACGGTCACTTCAGATATCTAGCTTTTTTTTTTATCTAGTGCACATTTGTTTTGGTAACAAGAGCAAAGTTTATGTAACCTAATTTAAAGTGTGCATTATGCTCATGTTTGCTTATTCTCTACAAAATATGATTTTCTTAATCAGTATTTCTGTCTTGGTTCCCAGCACAAATATCTAAACGTTTTTAAATCAGGATACATTTACTTTTTACTTTTATGTTTGGTTTTATTATATTGTATGTATACAGCTCCTATGCAGCTTGTTTTTCAGTAAGAATATCTATACATTCTTAAATCAAGATATTTATTTTAAAACTGTATCTATGCCAATATATGCTGTCATAATCTTTTTTTCCCTTTGGATTAAGATTATTTTTCTAACCCCATTAGCAGATATTTTTCTTGTTTTAAGCTTAAATTTTGACTCAATATCTTCAGTCATTTTGCTTTTTTTTAAGAGCTTAATTTAAGAATGTTTAGATATTTGTCCTGGAGAACAAGACAGAAACATCATGTTTTGAATATTAAATAGATAATGTGTGTGACAGTGAACGAGTCAAACACACAGATTTTCTCGCAGTGTGAGCGAAGCCTTGTCTTGTGCGACTGCTCACTTCCTGTTTCTCCTGCCCACTTCCTGTTGCTCGTGTGTTTTTACTCTTACACTCATTCAGGAGCACAAACCATCACACAAACACACACATGCACACACACACAGGGACTCTCATGGTTTGTGTTTAAATCATCCTGCTTTTCTGTTAGCGCTGATGATGATTATTGAACTTATTTCCAATAATTTTGAGTTATTAAATGGTGCATCTGTAGTTGAGAGCAGAGCTTTAGTCGAGTTATTATCTATAGTTCTCAAATTAGATATTTCTGATATTTCAGTTGTTGCTCTGAAACAGATGTTTATCTTGAGATCCCGGTATTATCTCATATTTCAGATTAGATCTCAATAATGTCTGCAATCAAAAGACAGAGATTTCAATATGATCTCAAAGGATTTCTCATCAAATTCTTGAAAAAATTAAATTACATTACCGGTCAAAAGTTCGGAATAATTGTCATTATAATCATTATAAATGTCACTTTTGATCAATTTAATGCGTCCTTGATGAATAAAAGTAATAATTTATTCCTTTTTTTTATAAAACCCCAAACTTTTGAACGGTAGTGTGTCTGAGCTTTGAGATCTAATTGTATATAGTATAATGTAAAATCTTTTTGTTTTTATAAATTTGATGGATGTTTTTGAGGAGCCTCGTCAATGTTCATATCTGAGAATCATAAACACTGGCAGAGAATGAAATCAAACAACAAATCAGTGTTGTGTCTTTCACATTTATGCGTTTGGCAGATGCTTATATTACATTATATTGTTATCAGTTCCTGCATTTGAATTGAGTGTGTTTCTCTCCCAGATGTGTGTGTGTGTGTGTATGCATACACAGTTCAGTTTCAGTATTTCTCCAGTAGTGGCGTCACACACGCAGACTGCAGGGCTGGGTTACAATATTGAGTTCTCGATTCTCATTTTGATTAACCAATATTGATTCTTAGATTGGTCTTTGTGTGCAAACCATTATATGTAGCGGCTGCCATTCAATAATCTTTGTGCTTTGATAAGAAACGAAGTCTCTGCTTTCAAATTCTCTTTCATCATGAAATATGCAAGCAATAAATGTGTGTTTGTGTCTCTTTAATGTGTGACAGATGAACCGATCATCTCTTCTTCTTCACTACTAGTTACAGCAGCAAATAAACACCAATGAACATCAGAAGGAATGATGAAAGAAACAGAACAACTTACTGAAATCATCATCAATCATAATCCATCAATCAGTGTTTAACCGCGGAAAGACGTCAATAAAACAGCTGGAGGACAATAACGTCAAAACAAGCCATTCGACGACCATAAACGCGATAGAGTAGAAATAACTGTAGACAGGATATATAGTCAATATATGATTATACAGCGTACAGCTTTAGCTGACAGAGATTTTTTTTGCTTGAGAAAAAATGTACGTACTGTACCTGAAAAATATCCAAATGAATCGATATCAAATCGAAATTGAAAGGAAGTGGAAGTGGAATCGGAAGTGAATCAAAATCAAACTTGTGAATTGAAATAGGAATTTGAGCTTGTAAATCGAAACTGCAATTTAAATAAATTGTAAGCTTGTGAATCAAAATGGGAATTTAATCGGATTGCAAGCCTGTGAATTAAACACGGAATTGAATCGAATCACATGCTTGTGAATCAAAATCGGAAGTGAATTGAATCGCAAACTTGTGAATCAAAATCGGAAATAAGTCGAATTACATGTTCGTGAATCGAAATCAAAAGTGAATCAGAAAATCAGAACGGAAAATTAAAAACGGAATTGAATCGAATCACATGCTCGTGAATCGAAATCGAAAGTGAATCGAATCTCAAACTTGTGAATTAAAATCGGAATCGAATCAAATCGCAAACTTGTGAATCAAAATCGGAATTGAATCAAATCGCAAGCTTTTGAATCAAAATCGGAATTGAATCAAATCACAAACTTGTGAATCAAAATCGGAATTTAATCAAATCGCAAGGTTGTGAATCAAAATCAGAATTGAATCAAATCGCAAACTTGTGAATCAAAATCGGAATTGAATCAAATCTCAAACTTGTGAATCAAAATCGGATTTGAATCAAATCAAATCACAAACTTGTGAATCAAAATCGGAATTTTTTAAACAAATCTCAACCTTGTGAATCAAAATCAGAATTGAATCAAATCGCAAGGTTGTGAATCAAAATCAGAATTGAATCAAATCGCAAACTTGTGAATCAAAATCGGAATTGAAACAAATCTCAAACTTGTGAATCAAAATCGGAATTGAATCAAATCGCAAGCTTGTGAATCAAAATCAGAATTGAATAAAATCGCAAACTTGTGAATCAAAATCGGAATTTAATCAAATCGCAAACTTGTGAATTAAAATCGGAATCAAATCAAATCGCAAACTTGTGAATCAAAATCGGAATTGAGTCAAATCTCAAACTTGTGAATCAAAATCGGAATTGAATCAAATCAAATCGCAAACTTGTGAATCAAAATCGGAATTGAATCAAATCGCAAACTTGTGAATTAAAATCGGAATCAAATCAAATCGCAAACTTGTGAATCAAAATCGGAATTGAATCAAATCTCATATTGTGAATCAAAATCGGAATTGAATCAAATCAAATCACAACCTTGTGAATCAAAATCGGAATTGAGTCAAATCTCAAACTTGTGAATCAAAATCGGAATTGAATCAAATCAAATCACAAACTTGTGAATCAAAATCGGAATTTTTTAAACAAATCTCAACCTTGTGAATCAAAATCAGAATTGAATCAAATCGCAAGGTTGTGAATCAAAATCAGAATTGAATCAAATCGCAAACTTGTGAATCAAAATCGGAATTGAAACAAATCTCAAACTTGTGAATCAAAATCGGAATTGAATCAAATCGCAAGCTTGTGAATCAAAATCAGAATTGAATCAAATCGCAAACTTGTGAATCAAAATCGGAATTGAATCAAATCGCAAACTTGTGAATTAAAGTCGGAATCAAATCAAATCGCAAACTTGTGAATCAAAATCGGAATTGAATCAAATCTCAACCTTGTGAATCAAAATCAGAATTGAATCAAATCGCAAACTTGTGAATCAAAATCGCAATTGAAACAAATCTCAAACTAGTGAATCAAAATCGGAATTGAATCAAATCGCAAGCTTGTGAATCAAAATCAGAATTTAATCAAATCTCAAACTTGTGAATCAAAATCGGAATTAAATCAAGTCGCAAACTTGTGAATCAAAATCGGAATTGAAACAAATCTCAAACTTGTGAATCAAAATCGGAATTGAATCAAATCGCAAGCTTGTGAATCAAAATCAGAATTGAATCAAATCGCAAACTTGTGAATCAAAATCGGAATTTAATCAAATCGCAAACTTGTGAATTAAAATCGGAATCAAATCAAATCGCAAACTTGTGAATCATAATCGGAATTGAGTCAAATCTCAAACTTGTGAATCAAAATCGGAATTTAATCAAATCGCAAACTTGTGAATCAAAATCGGAATTGAATCAAATCGCAAACTTGTGAATTAAAATCGGAATCAAATCAAATCGCAAACTTGTGAATCAAAATCGGAATTGAATCAAATCTCAAACTTGTGAATCAAAATCGGAATTGAATCAAATCAAATCACAACCTTGTGAATCAAAATCAGAATTGAATCAAATCGCAAACTTGTGAATCAAAATCGGAATTGAATCAAATCGCAAGCTTGTGAATCAAAATCTGAATTGAATCAAATCTCAAACTTGTGAATCAAAATCGGAATTAAATCAAATCACAAGCTTTTGAATCAAAATCGGAAGTGAATGAAAACTGAAATGTAATGTAATGGTGAAACTGGCGTGGAAGCCCAGCCCCAGTAGCCTGTCTGACGAGCCAGTGTGAATCAGACGAGTGAGGGCTAAACCCGACTAACCCTCCTCTTCCTCGTTGTGTGTGTCGTTGTGCGCAGGTGTGCTGATTCTGGCCAACGCTTTACTGTGCCGGGCGTACAGCACACTGAAGGCGGCCCGCCACACACACCTGCACATGCTCCAGGCCATCCTGAGGGCACCACAGGCCTTTTTCCAGGCCACTCCCTCAGGCCGGGTCCTGAACCGCTTCAGCAAAGACGTGGACACTATAGACTCGCTCATTCCAGACAATATTGATATCTGGATGCGCACTTTCTGGTACACAGTAAATGTGCTGCTCGTTTGCTCTGTCCTCACCCCTATGTTCCTCATAGTCATAGTGCCGTTAATGCTGTTCTATTGGTGGGTCCAGGTAAATAGGAACAAGTCTGCTAACTCATTAATACAGCATGCTAACATGTGTTGATGTTCTGTATTATCACTGTCGTAGTGTTGTAGTTTTTACACCGTGTGGTTTGGTCATTGGGTTTTGGTGCGTTCAGGGAGTCGAGACTCTGGTGAACGAACGGAGAGACTCGACTCACTGAACTGATGCTGTTCTTTACCCAAACGCACAGGAACAGAATACAGTCCTTCTGTTTTATATTGAATTATTAATCATTTGAGAAAAAGTAATAATAATAATAATTCATTTTTGCAATAATTAATTCAATTATATACTACTACTACTGCTGATAATAATAATATTGATAACAATAATTATTATATAATTTAATATTTTAATGTAATTATATAATTTAAATACCATTTTATTATTATTGACAACAGCAGCAACAACAACAATAGTGGTAATAAATTATTGCAATTATTTATTAAAGAAAATACTACTGCTACTAATATTAATAGTATTAATAATTTGATTAAAAAAAAATATATATATATATATTTATATATATATATATATAATTTAATAAATTGTTGAATTAATATCTAAAATAATATAATACTGCAAGAAATTAATAATAATAGTAATACATTATCGCAATAATTTGTTAAATTATATAATACTGCTGCTACTACTACTACTAATAATAATATTTTGATTATAATAATATTTTATATATTTTAATAAATTATTAATATGATTGTGAGTATTATGATGATGATCTTTAGTTTTGCAATCATTTATTATTATTCACTACAACAATAATAATTTAATGCAATAATTTATTACATTATTTTATAAACTTCATGCTTAAGTATACTACTAATAATAATGATAATAATTATTATATGATTTAAATTATTACAATAAAATAAAATGTATTAAATGACTAATAATAATTCTAATGTTTATTATTATTATTACATATATCTATATATCATTTAATAAAGTAGTACAATACATTATTATTATTATTACTGATAATATTTTGGTTAACAATATCAATGATAATAGTGGAAGTAATTATAACATTAATAATAATAATAATTATTTAATTTAATAAATTATTGCAATAACGTATTATTATTAATTATATGAATGTGCTTGTATGCTGTATATCCGCCTGTATGGATAATACAATGTAATTAAAAGTCTACATAATAAAGGTGGGTAAAGAACAGCGTTTCACAGTAGAGTTACAGTAGAGTTACAGTAGAGTAGAAGATGAAGTTTTGAAGTGTTTTGCTGTGTGAATGTCATCTTTTCATCAGTACTAATGCAAGCGCGCGTAACAGACTGTAGACTTTTAACTCATACCTGGCATGGATCTATTTTAATGGAAGAACTGGCATATGTAAAATAATAATCCATATAAGAAGTGTGTTTGGTGGTGAGCTCCGCTGTTTATTATCTAATAATATTAAGACTATTAACAATGTAGTGTTAAGTTCTTCTTTAACAGTTCAGATGCTAATTACAAGTAGTGGGATTTGTAACACTGTTTAATATTGATAATGGTGTTTTTATGATAGTGTTTCATATGTTT
The DNA here is from genome assembly GCF_051911475.1 of Siphateles boraxobius. NCBI lineage: Eukaryota > Metazoa > Chordata > Actinopteri > Cypriniformes > Leuciscidae > Siphateles > Siphateles boraxobius. The sequence goes on from NW_027508735.1 coordinate 398,975, forward strand.
ATGGGCCTCTATCTAGTGTCGTGAAGAGCTGATTTTGGTCTCAACTCATCGGCACTAAACCTCCAATCTCTCGTTGCATAACTGTAACTTGGTCTTGCATCTCTCCTGATTTACTGTAATTCCTCCTCTTCTTTGCATGGCTTTCTGAAATGCTCTGTGTTTTCTGTGCGCATGCAGCCGAAATATCACATGCATTCTTATAGATTCATATTGATGTTTATATATTCAGAAATGCAGAAAGCCAAACCAAACACTACAACATTATGATAGCGTTTGATTCCCATTTATATTTGATCCCTTAATGTGAATGGTATTTTTAAATATATATATATATTATTGTTTGATCAAAAGTGCTTAATGGTGAGGATTCGTGAAACTAAGTTAACTAAATTAAAGATTGAACAGGTTTAAAACGGTTTGTCTCAATGAAGGAATGCGCGGATTAACTAGAATCACATACAGTTTATTATAGTTTGCGATATTTGATAGTCAGAAGAATTTTGATAATTGCATTCAGACTTAATTGTTCAAAAGTGACAGTAAAGACATTTATAATGTTACAAACGATTCTATGTCAAATTAATGCTGATCTTTTGAACTTTCTATTCATCAAAGAATCCTAAAAAATAAAATATATCACAGTTTCCACAAAAATATGAACTGTTTTCGACACTGATAATAATCATAAATGTTTCTTGAGCATCAAATCATCATATTATAGTGATTTCTGAAGGATCATGTGACACTGAAGACTGGAGTAATGATGCTGAAAATTCAGCTTTGATCACAGGAATAAATTACACTTTACTATATATTCACATAGAAAACAGCTGATTTACATTACAATAATATTTTACTGTTTTTACTGTATTTTTGATCAAATTAAATGAAGCTTTGGTGAGCAGAAGAGACTCTTTCAAAAATAAAAAAATCTCACCGACCCCAAACTTTTAAACAATGTATACGATTTTTTTTGTTGAGAAAATATATAAAATTATGAAGAAGCTCAAGGCCACCATGAAATATTTCACATTTATCTTGATCAGACATTTTCTCTTCATATAAATAGTATTATTATAAATAGTCTCTTAGTTAGTAGTAAACTGACCAAACATTCCTAGAGTTCAGACAAACCTGCAATATTATCTTGTTAATTTTAAAGCATTTTAAAATTTTGCCTAAATAAAAGACTTTGACAGAGCAAGGATTTTATAGCAAAGAAAAAAGTTTTCTGAATCCTCACTCATTCATGCTTGTATAAATATGTAATATTCCTGCTGTTTGTTTGTGTAATAGCATGTTTTTTCCTCCGTAGAGGTTTTATGTGGCCACGTCTCGTCAGCTTAAGCGACTGGAGTCTGTCAGTAGGTCTCCGATATATTCTCATTTTTCGGAGACCATCACGGGCACTAGCGTGATCCGCGCGTACGGGCGCCACGGTGCCTTCGTTCTCATGAGCGATATGAAAGTGGATGAGAACCAAAAGAGTTACTACCCGGGTATCGTGTCCAACAGGTTGGTTCGGTCTCGCTCACACTCGTATGGATGCATGAAGATTTTCCAATCGCAACTTTAATTATTTAACAATTGCGACTTTATAACACGCAATTGCGAGTTTATATCTCATAATTCTGACTTTATAACAATTGCGACTTTATATCACGCAATTCTGACTTTATATCTCATAATTCTGACTTTATATCTCATAATTCTGACTTTATATCTCATAATTCTGACTTTATAACACGCAATTCTGACTTTATAATACGCAATTCTGACTTTATATCTCGCAATTCTGACTTTATATCTCATAATTCTGACTTTATATCTCATAATTCTGACTTTATATCTCATAATTCTGACTTTATATCTCATAATTCTGACTTTATATCACGCAATTCTGACTTTATATCTCATAATTCTGACTTTATATCTCATAATTCTGACTTTATATCTCATAATTCTGACTTTATAACACGCAATTGTGACTTTATATCACGCAAATCTGACTTTATAATAATTGCAAATTTATATCTCATAATTCTGACTTTATAACAATTGCGCCTTTATATCACGTAATTCTGACTTTATTTCTCGCAATTCTGCCTTTATATCTCATAATTCTGACTTTATATCTCACAATTCTGACTTTATATCTCATAATTCTGACTTTATATCTCATAATTCTGACTTTATATCTCATAATTCTGACTTTATATCACAATTCTGACTTTATATCTCACAATTCTGACCTTATATCTCATAATTCTGACTTTATATCTCGCAGTTCTGACTTTATATCACACAATTCTGACTTTATATCTCACAATTCTGACTTTATAACTCACAATTCTGACTTTATATCACGCAATTCTGACTTTATATCTCACAATTCTGACTTTATATCACACAATTCTGACTTTATAACACGCAATTCTGACTTTATATCTCACAATTCTGACTTTATAACTCACAATTCTGACTTTATATCACACAATTCTGACTTTATATCTCACAATTCTGACTTTATATCTCACAATTCAGACTTTATAACTCACAATTCTGACTATATCTCACAATTCTGACTTTATAACTCACAATTCTGACTTTATATCACACAATTCTGACTTTATATCTCACAATTCTGACTTTATAACTCACAATTCTGACTTTATATCACACAATTCTGACTTTATATCTCACAATTCTGACTTTATATCACGCAATTCTGACTTTATATCTCACAATTCTGACTTTATAACTCACAATTCTGACTTTATATCTCGCAATTCTGACTTTATAACACGCAATTCTGACTTTATATCTCGCAATTCTGACTTTATAATGCGCAATTCTGACTTTATATCTCGCAATTCTGACTTTATATCTCACAATTCTGACTTTATATCTCGCAATTCTGACTTTATAACACGCAATTCTGACTTTATATCTCGCAATTCTGACTTTATAACACGCAATTCTGACTTTATATCTCACAATTCTGACTTTATAACTCACAATTCTGACTTTATATCTCACAGTTCTGACTTTATATCTCGCAATTCTGACTTTATATCTCGCAATTCTGACTTTTTATCTCAAAATTCTGACTTTATAACTCACAATTCTGACTTTATAACTCACAATTCTGACTTTATATCTCACAGTTCTGACTTTATATCTCACAATTCTGACTTTATATCTCACAGTTCTGACTTTATATCTCACAATTCTGACTTTATAACTCACAATTCTGACTTTATATCTCACAGTTCTGACTTTATATCTCACAATTCTGACTTTATATCACGCAATTCTGACTTTATATCTCACAATTCTGACTTTATATCACAATTCTGACTTTATAACACGCAATTCTGACTTTATATCTCGCAATTCTGACTTTATAACACACAGTCGTTCGGATGCATGCAGATTTTCCCAGCGTCTTCCATTCTTTACTGGCTTTTGTGGGGAATGTCGCTCAGTCGTAACAGTGTTTTGTTTGGATGCGAAACAGGTGGTTGGGGGTTCGGATCGAGTTTATCGGGAACTGTATTGTGTTGTTTGCTGCTCTGTTCGCTGCGGTCGGGAAGGATAAACTGAGTCCTGGTTTGGTGGGTCTGTCAGTGTCCTACGCTCTACAGGTACACACTCTTTATCTATTATAATCACTATTCATGTAATAATGAGAAATGTTTGCAGTATGAATCACCAATGTACACTATGTGTTATAATCACACATGTGCTCCTTCATGCTAACGAGTAATACAGTTGTCAACATTTGAAGCGGATTAAAACCTTTCATCAAAGTTATACATGAATTTTGAACAATACTCATTCTTGTCTTAGGATGACCTTTTTTAATCCACTTCAAATGTTGACTACTGTACTTCATATAATAGTGTTCATCTGTAGCTGTAACATTAGTGTATTCATACTATTTATCATGCAAACATTTATTTTTCATTTTAACTACATCTCATGATGCATTTATTATGGAAGCTTGTTTCCGCCACAGTATAAAACATTTAAAAAAATAATTGCAACTTTATAACACACAATTGTGACTTTATATCATGCAATTCTGACTTTATATCACGCAACTGTGAGAAAAAAAGTCAGAATTGTGAGATAAAAAGTCGCAATTACCTTTTTTATTTTTTATTCTGTGACGGAGACAAGCTTCCATAATTTACACAAATGACATACATTAACTTAAATACCTAGGGGAGATATTTAAGCAATAAACAATAAATATGTATTGTTTAATGTTTTTAAAAGAAGTCTCTTCTAAGCAATGCTGCATTTATTTGATAAAAATACAGTAAAATCAGGAATATTCTGAAATATTGTACAATTTTATATCACATGAACCTTCAGAAATCATTCTAATATGCTGATTTGTTGCTCAAATATTAATAATGGTTCTTCTAATTAATATTATTATCAATGTTGAAAACAGTGGAAACTGATCATTAAAAAAAAAAATTCTATAAAAATATGTTTTTGAAATAATTTTATAATTTACATTATAAATGTCTTTAATTTCACTTTTTTTCAACATTGACAATAATCATAAATGTTTCTTGAGCATCAAATCATCATATTATACTGATTTCTGAAGGATCATGTGACACTGAAGACTGGAGTAATGATGCTGAAAATTCAGCTTTCATCACAGGAATAAAATACATTTGACTATATATTCACATAGAAAACAGCTGATTTACATTGTAATAATACTTAAAAAATTGTACTGTATTTTTGATTAAATAAATGCAGCTTTGATGAGCAGACGAGACTCTTTCAATTCCACACTTCTGTATACATTTAGCAGATGCTTTTATCCAAAGTGACTTACTATAGACAAGCATAAGCAATTTATTACAGAGACAACAATATTTGCAGTATGCAATGCCACATTTAATATAAAGAAAGATTATGAAATTATTTTCACTATAAGCACCTGTATTCTGCAACAACACTTCTTACTTCTTCTGTATAGGTCACTATGTCCCTAAACTGGATGGTGAGGATGACCTCTGACCTTGAGAGCAACATAGTAGCAGTGGAAAGAGTGAAGGAGTATTCAGAAACACCGACTGAGGTACAGTACAACAAACACACACTCGTTTTCTTAAGAAATTTTTTTTTTGATTAATTTATTTGCTCTCTATTATCAGCATGAAATCTGGTCCGCTTTTTCCCAGCACTGTGAAAATGATGTTGAAACAGTAAAAAATGCTCTAGAATTTACTTTACTCTTTGACGGTAGTTTGAGAAAACTAGTAATTAAGTAGGAAATCTCCAGAGCTGCTCTGGGAGTCACTTCACAAGCTTTTCACTGTTTAATTTCAGAAAAACTACTGTCGGAAACTGAAACTCAAAGATCTTCACGAGAAAACGTCAAAATAAAAGTCTGGTTTAACGTGAAGAAATTATGACAGAAAATATATCACAGCTTTATACTAAAATATACTTCTCAAAGTAATAATAATATTTCTAAGGAATATCACACAACAAATTATAAAATATTTTTTCATCCATGTTTTAAATTTATATAGTTCTGTTGTGCATCATCTTATTTGCCAGAACATAAAAATTCAATGTTTTGTTGTAAATTAATTGTTATATTTCAATTTGATTACATTTTAGAAGTTTAATTAAATTGTTAAAATGTATATAAAATTGTCTTAAATCATTAAACGCAGAATAAATAAAATGGAAAACACTGAATTTAGGGAAAATTCAAATGAATTTCATGGGGCCCTAAATTAAAATGCAGCGACTCTGTAGAGTTTAATTGTGAACAAACAAACATACATGTTTACATTCATCCTCAAGGTCTAATATGTAAAAAGCATCTCCTTCCATATTAATGTTAAATGAATATCAGCCGCCACAAAAATAAATAACTAGTAACTAAGTAAGAAATAAGTAAATAACAGTTTTTTTTACCCCATTGACAGTAATTTGTTCTTGTTTTAATCATAAACTCACTTTTTCCTTATATCTTCAGTCAGTTTGCTTTTCAAATAAATGTATCTTATGAATGTTTAGATATTTGTGCTGGAAAACAGGACATAAACACTGAGGAAAAACATAATGTTTGCAGTTTATTCTGAAAAAAGATCCTTACACGAATATAGGCCAAAAAAGCTCACAGGTTTTTATTGTCCAGAGGCCACAAATAAAGTACAAAAAAGTGCAAGGTGTGCAAAACGTTTTGAGTTCGACCCTTCATCAGTGTCATGTGTTACCAAGCATACACCTGTGTAATTTACACACTTATTACCGTCATCAATGTAATACGCACCGCATAGAAGTTATTACTCATTTGTTTAGGTCCATTGTTTGGCTTTCCTTCCCCTTGCTGTTTATTCTGATCACCGACAGCAAGAGCTCATTTGATGTAAGATATTTTAACGTTATAAAAGTAATATACGTTTTAATAACCATGTCATTATACAAATTTCTGTCCTCATAAATCACAAAAACAAAAAAACACACACACTAACCCGACCCTTAAACCTACCAACCACACAAAACTTTATTTATTATGTTTATTAATCAATTTTCCTTGTGAGGCCCAGCAAAAAGTCCTTACAAAGTAGGGAATCTCAAATTTTACTGTCCTTGTGGGGACACACACATATGATTTATGAATGTTTAGATGTTTGTGCTGGAAAACAAGACAGAAACACTGAGGAAGATCATCATGTTTGCAGTTTATTCTGAGCTCATGTGATGTATGGTATTAAACTGGTTTCCACAGGCTCCATGGGTCGTGCAGGACAAGCGCCCGCCGCCAGACTGGCCTCCCGAGGGAAACGTGGAGTTTGTGGATTATAGCGTGAGATATCGAGAAGGACTGGACCTGGTGCTGAAGAACGTCTCTCTGAAGGTCAAGGGAGGAGAGAAGGTCAGGAGCCTCGTAATACTGTTTCTGTAGATCTGTCAGGTTTACATCAGTTTTAAACCAACAACATGTGGATCAGCTGTCAAAAGAAGATTTCAATCGCAATATGCAATATCATTTTATCCCTTAAAATTCATCTTTGATCACCAAAATGACATATTTTTTAAAAAAATCCTTGAAAAAAATGTCTTCATGCCTTAATAATGTAACTCGACACCCTTGCCTCATTTAGTATGCGCGTTTCTATGAATATGCAAATGAGCCCCGCCTCCACTCACTCACTCACTCACAGATCCACTGGTTGACGATCACACGTTGATCTGATTGGTTACAAGGTAGTTTGTGACGTCAGAAACACCAGCGATTTCAAAGCGTGTTTTTGAGACTGTCTTTGGTTCACTGCAGTTTTAAGGAGAAAATACTCAGCAATGCTGTCGACTTATGAATTTACACATGGATTACACCACATAGACAAATAAACAACATTTAAAAGCTTGATTTCAACACAGACGGACTTTAAGTGAGAAAACAGTGAGAGGAAAAAAAAAACTTAAAATGCCTGAAACAGTGATATTAAAATATCAGATTCACTTTAAAGCTTATTGATCAAGTATACTATATAGCAGATGAGCCTGGAATATGAACTATGCAACATATTTATTTTACCCTTTTAGTGGATAATTCTGTAAAAGCTGACAGTAGGCATCTTAATATGAGCAAAGCTAAATATAGAAGAGATCAAATGTAATTTAATAGGCAATAAATACCTATTTCTGAGTGTTTGATACACTAACATAACCAGTGAACTCCAGTGGATTAAATCTGAGGAATCACACTGATTGAAGCTGAGAACGTTCGACGCGTACGTTTCACATCACATCCTGACGTCACGTGTCTATACGGGATGTGTTGTTGAACGCACACACAGATAATATATGGGATAACCAATGATTGCTGTAGGTTATTTGATTTGAATAATAACATTATGATATTGGCAATATACTTTATACATATGTGTAGATTTTTTAAATCCCCATCTTTGTTTATTATGTTCAGAAACAAATTAAAATACTTCTCAGATTCCCTCTCTAAAATGGAAAATCGAGTAGCATTAAAATTGTATAATCTGTTTTTAAAAAATATATATTTTTAATCTTTACTTGTGTTGAGCCTTCCACGTATGTATTTTTTAGTATAATAACTGTTTTGTGCCATTTTGTTGTATTCAGATTTTGTATAATAAACATTTTTTTTTTTTTTAAAGAACTCACACACAGATTCCGGAAAATCACTGGCAGTGTGAATGAACCAAAATCAAACGATCCCGGGATGCATTATCCGTGTATTTTCCGGAATCTCTGTGTGAAAGAGGCTCATGTGTATCCATTCATGCACACTTGAATCAAGTGGTCTATAAAACCTTTGCCATGGATGTGAGGATCTGTCTTCGTTTATTTTGCCACCAGTTGATTTAGTGTTGAAATGATGTGAAATCGCTGAACTTTACGACACGTGACCCTACAAGAGCGATTACTGATCACCAATCACGCTTTAGAGATGAAAAACAATCCTCCCCTGACTGACGTTACTACTTTCTACTCAAGAACCTTCACAGAAATATAGTGGAGTAAAAAAACGATATTCGTCTTTGTAATGTAGTGAAGTTGAAGTAGAAAGTTTCCAGAAAAAATAATACTCAAGTAAAGTACAGATACTCAAAAAGTGTAACTTTCTTACTCTACTAAAGCATAAAAATACCATAATATGTTTGCAGATATTTATGAAACATGCTAAGTTTACATACAACACTAAACCGCCAGTTGTTTTACTTGTTATTTTACACATTTCGTGTTGTCAGTCGGTTTTTCTTTTGGTCTGTGTGACTCCGCCCACTGCCAGTTCAGCCAATAGTATTTCGACACCCCGGAATGCCAGTTGGCGGGAAACAGCGAAATTGTAGCCATGGTAATGAGCAAACAAACTGGGTCAGAGATCACAGATTCCACACAACCTAAAAAGCCCTCAATAAAAATCTCTATGAACGAGAACATATTAAAAAGCGGATAAATCAACTCACACTAAGTTTTCGTTGTCAATTGCGCTCGTTCCTGTCACGTGTCCTCAAACTGGCGACCCGCGTGAGCGTCGAGTCTGCGTAGGCGGGGTGCGGAGACACAGTGTTCTCCGATATTTTGATTTTGGACTGCAGTACCGATTTCCACCACTAGCTGTCATTCTTACAGACCGCACCTTTAAGTACAGCACTAAAGTTAATGTACTTTATTACTGCAGATCGGCATCGTGGGAAGGACGGGAGCCGGGAAGTCGTCGATGACTCTGTGTTTGTTTCGTCTTCTGGAAGCGGCGAATGGAGAGATTGTGATCGACGAGGTGAAAATCTCAGAGATCGGCCTTCATGACCTCCGGTCCAAACTCACCATCATCCCTCAGGTCGGTGCGAGAGCATCTGTTTTCATTTAAGCACAGCTGTTTATTGCGATATTAGCATTGCACTCGTGATGGGTCAGCAGAAAAAGCTCATTTCCCCATTCAGAGCCATAAAGCAGTTGATTGTGATTTTATTTTCCTGCTGGCGGTCGATGAAGCCAGAGCACTGAACGGTGATAATGAGCCTGTTCTACTCGAAACACAACTGAGGCTAATGGCCTGTTCGTTTGTGTCCAGATTATTAACATTGTGCTTTTTTCCTGTTGTTTGTTTTCTGTGTTTTCTCTAGTAAAACCTGTTCTTCACCTCATTTCACCTTTTAACAGATACTAAAACGCTGCCGTGTGATTTAATGTGTTTTGCTCAGCAGAGCAGCATTCAGCGTTCACAACTAAAAAATTATTCAAATTCAGATTAAAAAAATGTTGTAATTTTTGAAAGCAATGTAGCTTTCCAGGCAAAAAAATATTAATAAAATTTTATTTTTTATATTTACTGTATGTATATATATATATATATATATATATATATATATATATATATATATATATATATATATATATATATATATATACAGGGGTTAAAGTGGGCCGGAACGTTCCGGCACCTCAGATAAATTATTAAATAAATAGATTCATTAATCTCAACGAATCTCGCTGGTCCCGAGATGGGCAGACTGGCCGACCAACCTCCCTTCCTCACCGCTGTACGCGAGTGATTATATATGCGTGAAATGCACTCACGGTGGTTGAGCGCGGTAAAGTTGGTTTAATGTTCGATATTTCGCCGGACATTGTTTTCCCTTGCCACTGTTTGGCAGTCTTACAAAGATATCAATAGCAGGATTAGTTTTAATATTATGTAACCATTATCAACATTAAAGGGTTAGTTCACCCAAAAATGAAAATGATGTCATTAATGACTCACCCTCATGTCGCTCCAAGCCCGTAAGACCTCCGTTCATCTTCAGAACACAGTTTAAGATATTTTAGATTTAGTCCGAGAGCTTTCTGTCCCTCCATTGAAAATGTATGAACGGTATACTGTCCTTGTCCAGAAAGGAAATAAAGACATCATCAAAGTAGTCCACGTGACATCAGTGGGTTAGTTAGAATGTTTTGAAGCATCGGAAATACATTTTGGTCCAAAAATAACAAAAACTAGGACTTTATTCAGCATTGTATTCTCTTCCGGTTCTGTTGGGGATCCATTATATATATATATATTATTACTAAAAGAAACATTTTATATATATGTGTGTGTGTGTGTGTGTGTGTGTGTGTGTGTGTGTGTGTGTGTGTGTGTGTGTGTGTGTGTGTGTGTGTGTGTGTGTGTGTGTGTGTGTGTGTGGCCTGGTAAACCCTACATTATGGTGACAAAATGTCCCCATAAGGATGGCAATATATGAAATCCTTGTTCGTGTGGGGACATTTTTTGGTCCCCATGAGGAAAACAGCTTATAAATCATACTAAGAGATGTTTTTTGAAAATGTAAAAATGCAGAAAGTTTTCTGTGATGGGTAGGTTTAGGGGTTGGGTTAGTGTAAGGGAATATAATATACAGTTTGTACAGTATAAAAATCATTATGTCTATGGAAAGTCCCCATAAAACATGGAAACACTACGTGTGTGTGTGTGTGTATACATAAAAGTTAAAATAACATTTATATTATTACTATTTTATTAATATATATGTTTGTGTTGGTGTGTGTGTGTGTATACATAAAAGTTAAAATAAAAATTATATTACTATTTTATTAATATATATGTGTGTGTGTGTGTGTATCTGTATATATATACATAAAAGTTAAAATAAAAATTATATTATTACTATTTTATTAATGTGTGTGTGTGTGTGTGTGTGTGCGTGTGTGTGCGTGTGTGTGTGTGTGTGGGTGTGTGTGCGTGTGTGTGTGTGTGTGTGTGTGTGTGTGTGTGTGTGTGTGTGTGTGTGTGTGTGTGTGTGTGTGTGTGTGTGTGTGTGTGTGTGTGTGTGTGTGTGAATACATAAGTCAAAATAAAAATTCTATTATTACTATTTTATTTATATATATATATATATATATATATATATAATTTATTGCATGATACAATGCTATTTCTTTGCTATAGTAATTTTAAAATCCTTACTGTTTAAAAAATTTGAAATATAATATTTATATACAGTATATATATATATATATATATATTTAGCAAATATATTAATGTTGTTGCATTTTCTTTTTTAATTAATTTGCATTAAAAGCAGGATTGTTCTGCTTGTAATATTTAATTTGAATTAATAATTGATAATTTATGCCAGCAAGTTTTACTTTGGTGACATGAAAAACAAAGCACTAAAAAACACACATGATCAACAAATGTGAAATATAGTGACTCTCTCACACTGATCATTCTTAGCATTGAGTCCTTCCATTTACATCATGCTGATGATTCAGTTTCCCTGTGAATATGAGTGTGTGTCGTGTGACTGTAACTCCGCTGTGTGTTTGCAGGAACCGGTTCTGTTCTCTGGGACTCTGCGGATGAACCTCGACCCCTTTGAAAAGTACAGTGATGAGGAGTTATGGAAAGCTCTGGAACAGTCTCATCTGAAGAAGTTTGTGAGCAGCCAGTCTTTAAAGCTGGACCTGGAGTGCTCTGAAGGAGGAGAGAACCTCAGGTACTGCAATCATACAGCAGAAATATGCCTGGGCTTTATTTCATATCATTACATCATCACACCAGAACATATTTGCAATCACATCATTTTCATTCTATGGCAAAAATGTTGTTTTTCTAAGCTAAATCGTCTAGCCCTAGTTCATTAATATTTCTGTTCTATATACACTACCAGTCAGAAATCTGGAATAATTCAGATTTTTAACATTTATTCAGACATTATAAATGTCACTTTTTAACAATTTAAAGCTCCAGTCGGTAGCTTTTGTAAACAAATATTTGTTAAAACTCTCATTATGTCCTGACAGTAGAATATGAGACAGATAATCTGTGAAAAAATCAAGCTCCTCTGGCTTCTCCCTGTGGTCCTACTGCCATTTGCAGAAATACACCGCTCCCGGTCAGAAACAACCAATCAGAGCCAGGAGGAATGTCTTAGCAGTGTCAATCACGCTCGTGTACGCGCTGATCACCCCTCTCTTGCACAGCGCGAGCGCGTACCGTCGTTCGTGACTCTCCTGTTCAAACTCGTTCATCCAAATGAACGAATCTATTTTCGAGTCATTTCGTTCATTCAACGAACGAAATGACTCGAAAAAAGATTTGTTCATTTGGATGAACGAGTTCGAACAGGATCACGAACGTGCATCACAGAACAGAGCAAGGCGAGCATTTGTGCTTATAAAACTTATAGTTTTTTATTTATTTTTGAAATGACCGATCGTTTCACTAGATAAGACCCTTATTCATCGTCTGGTATCGTTTAAAACCATTTGAAGCTGCGCTGAAACTGTCATTTGGTCCTCAAAACGTTTGTGTCCTATTGAAGTCCATTATATAGAGAAAAGGCCTGGAATGTTTTCATCAAAAAACTTAATTTCTTTTCGAAAGAAAGACATGGACATCTTGGATGACATGGGGGTGAGTAAATTATCAGCAAAAGTTTTTTTTTAAGTGAACTAATCCTTTAACGTTATCTTAGTAGCTATAACTTATAGAAAGAGTGCAACCTTATAAAGTTACATGTATTGCAAAATACATAAGGATTTGAGGACCAAGTTTGTATGGGTAGTATGGGCAGGCCATAGTCAATGTAAAGCATATTGTTGATGTTTCGTCCCTATTAGTGAATGTTCCATAACTGTTTATAATCCGCCGTCATCGGTGGTCCTGCTTACTAGCCTGCGCGTTCACGGCAGGCTCCGCTGTGGAGGGAGGAGCTGTGGAGGGAGGAGCTGTGGGGGAGGAGCTGTGGAGGGAGGAGCTGTGGGGGAGGAGCTGTGGAGGGAGGAGCTGTGGAGGGAGGAGGTGTGGGGGAGGAGCTGTGGAGGGAGGAGGTGTGGGGGAGGAGCTGTGGAGGGAGGAGGTGTGGGGGAGGAGCTGTGGAGGGAGGAGCTGTGGAGGGAGGAGCTGTGGGGGAGGAGGTGTGGGGGAGGAGCTGTGGGGGAGGAGCTGTGGAGGGAGGAGGTGTGGGGGAGGAGCTGTGGAGGGAGGAGGTGTGGGGGAGGAGCTGTGGAGGGAGGAGGTGTGGGGGAGGAGCTGTGGAGGGAGGAGGTGTGGGGGAGGAGCTGTGGAGGGAGGAGCTGTGGGGGAGGAGCTGTGGGGGAGGAGCTGTGGGGGAGGAGCTGTGGAGGGAGGAGGTGTGGGGGAGGAGCTGTGGAGGGAGGAGCTGTGGAGGGAGGAGCTGTGGGGGAGGAGGTGTGGGGGAGGAGCTGTGGAGGGAGGAGCTGTGGGGGAGGAGCTGTGGAGGGAGGAGCTGTGGGGGAGGAGCTGTGGAGGGAGGGCTGTAGCGCAGCAGAGAGCAAGGGGGTTGGACCTGTAAGTTGTGCTTGTTCAAATTTTCAGGCTAAGTCAACATTTTCTCAAAACTCCCTACTGCAGCTTTAATGCTTCCTTAATGAATAAAAGTATTGTTTCTTTTAAATCTTACTTTCTGCAAACTGTATGAATGGTAGTGTATCATGCTTTCTACACAAATGCTTTGCAGCACAACTGTTTTCAACACTGATAATAATCATAAATGTTTCTTGAGCATCAAATCATCATATTACACTGATTTCTGAAGGATCATGTGACACTGAAGACTGGAGTAATGATGCTGAAAATTCAGCATTGATCACAAGAAAAAATTACACTTTACTATATATTCACATAGAAAACAGCTGATTTACATTATAATAATATTTAACAATTTTACTGTATTTTTGATCAAATATATGCAGCTTTGATAAGCAGAAGAGACTCCTTTAAAAATATTAAAAAATATTAATTATTGCAAACTTTTGACTAGTAGTGTATTTGCTTTATGAGCATGTACAGTGTGTGTGTGTGTGTGTGTGTGTGTGTGTGTGTGTGTGTGTGTGTGTGTGTGTGTGTGTGTGTGTGTGTGTGTGTGTGTGTGTGTGTGTGTGTGTTTGTGTGTGTGTGTGTGTGTTTTCAGTGTTGGTCTGTAATGTATTGCATTATGAGCATGTACAGTATATACAGTACAGTATGTGTGTGTGTTCAGCGTGGGCCAGAGGCAGCTGGTGTGTTTGGCTCGAGCTCTGCTGAGGAAGACGAGGATCCTGGTCCTGGATGAAGCCACAGCCGCTGTGGACCTGGAGACCGACGACCTGATCCAGTCCACCATCCGCACGCAGTTCGAGGACTGCACCGTGTTCACCATCGCCCACAGACTCAACACCATCATGGACTACACCAGGTACACACACACACACACACACACACACCATCATCACTCACCATCGCCCACAGACTCAACACCATCATGGACTACGCCAGGTACACACACACACACACACACACACACACACATCATCATCACTCACCATCGCCCGCAGACTCAACACCATCATGGACTACACCAGGTACACACACACACACACACACACACACCATCATCATTCACCATCGCCCACAGACTGAACACCATCATGGACTACACCAGGTACACACACACACACACACACACCATCATCACTCACCATCGCCCACAGACTCAACACCATCATGGACTACACCAGGTACACACACACACACACACACACACACATCATCATCACTCACCATCGCCCACAGACTCAACACCATCATGGATTACACCAGGTACACACACACACACACACACACACCATCATCACTCACCATCGCCCATAGACTCAACACCATCATGGACTACACCAGGTACACACACACACACCATCATCACTCACCATCGCCCACAGACTCAACACCATCATGGACTACACCAGGAACACACACACACACACACACACCATCATCATTCACCATCGCCCACAGACTCAACACCATCATGGACTACATCAGGGACACAGGTACACACACACACACACACCATCATCATTCACCATCGCCCACAGACTCAACACCATCATGGACTACACCAGGTACACAGGTACACACACACACACACCATCATCATTCACCATCGCCCACAGACTCAACACCATCATGGACTACACCAGGAACACACACACATACACACACCATCATCATTCACCATCGCCCACAGACTCAACACCATCATGGACTACACCAGGTACACAGGTACACACACACACACACACCATCATAACTCACCATCGCCCACAGACTCAACACCATCATGGACTACACCAGGTACACAGGTACACACACACACACACACACACACACACACACCATCATCATTCACCATCGCCCACAGACTCAACACCATCATGGACTACACCAGGTACACAGGTACACACACACACACACACACACACCATCATCATTCACCATCGCCCACAGACTCAACACCATCATGGACTACACCAGGTACACACACACACACACACACACCATCATCACTCACCAT
This sequence comes from Siphateles boraxobius, assembly GCF_051911475.1. Classification (NCBI taxonomy): domain Eukaryota; kingdom Metazoa; phylum Chordata; class Actinopteri; order Cypriniformes; family Leuciscidae; genus Siphateles; species Siphateles boraxobius. The sequence goes on from NW_027508735.1 coordinate 414,868, forward strand.
CGCCCACAGACTCAACACCATCATGGATTACACCAGGTACACACACACACACACACACCATCATCACTCACCATCGCCCACAGACTCAACACCATCATGGACTACACCAGGTACACACACACACACACACCATCATTATTCACCATCGCCCACAGACTCAACACCATCATGGACTACACCAGGTACACACACACACCATCATCATTCACCATCGCCCACAGACTCAACACCATCATGGACTACACCAGGTACACACACACACACACACCATCATTATTCACCATCGCCCACAGACTCAACACCATCATGGACTACACCAGGTACACACACACACACACACACCATCATCATTCACCATCGCCCACAGACTCAACACCATCATGGACTACACCATGTACAGACACACACACACCATCATCATTCACCATCGCCCACAGACTCAACACCATCATGGACTACACCAGGTACACACACACACACCATCATCATTCACCATCGCCCACAGACTCAACACCATCATGGACTACACCAGGTACACACACACACACACCATCATCATTCACCATCGCCCACAGACTCAACACCATCATGGACTACACCAGGTACAGACACACACACACAGACACCATCATCATTCACCATCGCCCACAGACTCAACACCATCATGGACTACACCAGGTAAACACACACACACACACCATCATCATTCACCATCGCCCACAGACTCAACACCATCATGGACTACACCAGGTACACACACACACACCATCATCATTCACCATCGCCCACAGACTCAACACCATCATGGACTACACCAGGTACACACACACACACCATCATCATTCACCATCGCCCACAGACTCAACACCATCATGGACTACACCAGGTACAGACACACACACACAGACACCATCATCATTCACCATCGCCCACAGACTCAACACCATCATGGACTACACCAGGTAAACACACACACACACACCATCATCATTCACCATCGCCCACAGACTCAACACCATCACGGACTACACCAGGTACACACACACACACACACCATCATCATTCACCATCGCCCACAGACTCCACACCATCATGGACTACACCAGGTACACACACACACACACACACACCATCATCATTCACCATCGCCCACAGACTCAACACCATCACGGACTACACCAGGTACACACACACACACCATCATCATTCACCATCGCCCACAGACTCAACACCATCATGGACTACACCAGGTACACACACACACACACCATCATCATTCACCATCGCCCACAGACTCAACACCATCATGGACTACACCAGGTACACACACACACACACACACACACACACCATCATCATTCACCATCGCCCACAGACTCAACACCATAACGGACTACACCAGGTACACACACACCATCATCATTCACCATCGCCCACAGACTCCACACCATCATGGACTACACCAGGTACACACACACACACACACACACCATCATCATTCACCATCGCCCACAGACTCAACATCATCACGGACTACACTAGGTACACACACACACACACACACACACCATCATCATTCACCATGGCCCACAGACTCCACACCATCATGGACTACACCAGGTACACACACACACACACACCATCATTATTCACCATCGCCCACAGACTCCACACCATAACGGACTACACCAGGTACACACACACACACCGTCATTATTCACCATCGCCCACAGACTCAACACCATCATGGACTACACCAGGTACACACACACACACACCATCATTATTTACCATCGCCCAAAGACTCAACACCATCATGGACTACACCAGGTACACACACACACACACACACACACCATCATCATTCACCATCGCCCACAGACTCAACACCATCATGGACTACACCAGGTACACACATACATACACACACACACACCATCATGGACTACACCAGGTACACACATACACACACACACACACCATCATGGACTACACCAGGTACACACATACACACACACACACACCATCATGGACTACACCAGGTACACACACACACACACACACCATCATCATTCACCATCGCCCACAGACTCAACACCATCATGGACTACACCAGGTACACACATACACACACACACCATCAATATTCACCATCGCCCACAGACTCAACACCATCACGGACTACACCAGGTACACACACACCCACACACACATCATCATCATTCACCATCGCCCACAGACTCAACACCATCACGGACTACACCAGGTACACACACACACACACACACACACACACCATCATCATTCACCATCGCCCACAGACTCAACATCATCACGGACTACACCAGGTACACACACACACACACACACACACACCATCATCATTCACCATCGCCCACAGACTCCACACCATCATGGACTACACCAGGTACACACACACACACACACCATCATTATTCACCATCGCCCACAGACTCCACACCATAACGGACTACACCAGGTACACACACACACACACCATCATTATTCACCATCGCCCAAAGACTCAACACCATCATGGACTACCCCAGGTACACACACACACACACACACACCATCATCATTCACCATCGCCCACAGACTCAACACCATCATGGACTACACCAGGTACACACACACACACCATCATGGACTACACCAGATACACACACACACAGACCATCATTATTCACCATCGCCCACAGACTCAACACCATCATGGACTACACCAGGTACACACATACACACACACACCATCATCATTCACCATCGCCCACAGACTCAACACCATCACGGACTACACCAGGTACACACACACACACACACACACACCATCATTCACCATCGCCCACAGACTCAACACCATCATGGACTACACCAGGTACACACACACACACCATCATGGACTACACCAGATACACACACACACAGACCATCATTATTCACCATCGCCCACAGACTCAACACCATCATGGACTACACCAGGTACACACATACACACACACACCATCATCATTCACCATCGCCCACAGACTCAACACCATCACGGACTACACCAGGTACACACACACCCACACACACATCATCATCATTCACCATCGCCTACAGACTCAATACCATCACGGACTACACCAGGTACACACACACACACACCATCATCATTCACCATCGCCCACAGACTCAACACCATCACGGACTACACCAGGTACACACACACACACACCATCATCATTCACCATCGCCCACAGACTCAACACCATCATGGACTACACCAGGTACACACATACACACACACACACACCATCATGGACTACACCAGGTACACACATACACACATACACACACACACACACCATCATGGACTACACCAGGTACACACATACACACACACACACACACACACACACACCATCATGGACTACACCAGGTACACACACACACACACACACCATCATCATTCACCATCGCCCACAGACTCAACACCATCATGGACTACACCAGGTACACACACACACACACCATCATCATTCACCATCGCCCACAGACTCAACACCATGATGGACTACACCAGGTACACACAAACACACACACACACACCATCATCATTCACCATCGCCCACAGACTCAACACCATCACGGACTACACCAGGTACACACACACCCACACACACACCATTATCATTCACCATCGCCCACAGACTCAACACCATCAAGGACTACACCAGGTACAAACACACACCCACACACACACACCATCATCATTCACCATCGCCCACAGACTCAACACCATCATGGACTACAACAGGTACACACACACACACACACACCATCATCATTCACCATCGCCCACAGACTCAACACCATCATGGACTACGCCAGGTACACACACACACACACAATCATCATTCACCATCGCCCACAGACTCAACACCATCATGGACTACACCAGGTACACACACACACACACAATCATCATTCACCATCGCCCACAGACTCAACACCATCATGGACTACACCAGGTACACACACACACACACCATCATCATTCACCATCGCCCACAGACTCAACACCATCACGGACTACACCAGGTACACACACACACACATACACACACCATCATCATTCACCATCGCCCACAGACTCAACACCATCATGGACTACGCCAGGTACACACACACACACACAATCATCATTCACCATCGCCCACAGACTCAACACCATCATGGACTACACCAGGTACACACACACACACACACAATCATCTTTCACCATCGCCCACAGACTCAACACCATCATGGACTACACCAGGTACACACACACACACACCATCATCATTCACCATCGCCCACAGACTCAACACCACCACGGACTACACCAGGTACACACACACACACATACACACACCATCATCATTCACCATCGCCCACAGACTCAACACCATCATGGACTACGCCAGGTACACACACACACACACACACACCATCATCACTCACCATCGCCCACAGACTCAACACCATCATGGACTACGCCAGGTACACACACACACACACAATCATCATTCACCATCGCCCACAGACTCAACACCATCATGGACTACGCCAGGTACACACACACACACACCATCATCATTCACCATCGCCCACAGACTCAACACCATCATGGACTACACCAGGTACACACACACACACACACACCATCATCATTCACCATCGCCCACAGACTCAACACCATCATGGACTACGCCAGGTACACACACACCATCATCATTCACCATCGCCCACAGACTCAACACCATCATGGACTACACCAGGTACACACACACACACACACACACCATCATCATTCACCATCGCCCACAGACTCAACACCATCACGGACTACACCAGGAACACACACACACACCATCATCATCATTCACCATCGCCCACAGACTCAACACCATCATGGACTACGCCAGGTACACACACACCATCATCATTCACCATCGCCCACAGACTCAACACCATCATGGACTACACCAGGTACACACACACACACACACACACCATCATCATTCACCATCGCCCACAGACTCAACACCATCATGGACTACACCAGGTACACACACACACACACACCATCATCATTCACCATCGCCCACAGACTCAACACCATCACGGACTACAGCAGGTACACACACACACACACACACACACACATGCGTGCACACACTCTCTCTCTCTCTCTCTCTCTCTCTCTCTTACACACACATACTCTCACACGCGTACACACACAAACACTCGCACACACATACACATACGTGTGTACTGTATGTAAGATGATAAAGTTGGATATTAAATAATAAATCCATCTTTATATATATGATATTGATATAGTTATATTTAATGCGGATATAAACAATAATACACCCGAGATTTTCTGTATAGTAAAAATGACTTTACATAAACACTGTATGTATACAGATAAAGTAGGATATATTAATAATATTAATACAATGTATTTTTTTGTCGATAATTGAGATCTGAATTATTGCACCACATGTGATGTCTGTGAATGAGAAGTTTCGATCTGTTTGTGTCGACACAGAGTGCTTGTTCTGGATAAAGGTGAGATCGCAGAGTTCGATACGCCGGCGGCTCTACTCGCTCAGAGAGGAATATTCTTCGGCATGGCTAAAGATGCCGGATTAGTGTGAAGTGTTTCCTGTAATAAACCGCTGTGCCTTCGCTCACTCTCACACATTGAATGTGTGTTTTCACTCAGCAGCATCCAGGAGCTGTTATTGTTTTTTACATGAATGTGTTTTCTATAACTACAGTGCCACTGTTACTGAATGAGTCGCTGTCATGATGAAGCAGTCTATTTTTGTACTGTATTATTTAAGTCACTTTATGAAGTTGTTCATAGGGAAGATTTACTGCTCAGTTACGTGTGTGTGATTCCTTTTGTAAACCAAATCTGTAAAAACTTGAATTCTGTTACCAGAATTGGAGCATTGTTGCATTTATTAAAAAATTTATACTGTTTCTATGTGCATTTCATGTTTCATTTTCAAAAGCTATTTTGGCTTTAAATCAGAGTAATAGCAGAGAATGTCTAATATGGGGAGAACTTTAACTCCGGCTTCTGAACTGGTTGCAGTTCCACTCTGGCTCCATATGAGGGCGCTCACAGGACGAGTGCAGAATGAATGGAGGTCTATGGAGATATACCCCTCAAAATCCACTTTTCTCAGGATATCATTTTTTGTCTAGTAATTTAAATGTTGTATTCGAAAGGAGATGCAAAGAAATTGCTCATTGCTGGGTGTTAGATTTTTTAGAGTCACTCATTTGCTTTAAAAAGTCTTTTAAAATATCAATGACGTCATACACATCGTTCCACCAGAGATACTGCTTTACGGCAATCCTTCAGTCACTTTGGTGCTTTCGCGCTCTGCACTTTCTTTTCTCTCGAGGCATCGACAACACCGCTGACACAGGTAAATACACGTGCTAGACGAGTTTTTGTTTTGTTGTTTTAAAAGACCATGCCGAAAATACACACACATTCTGGTCCCGGATGCCACGATGCCATCAAGCGGTATCTCTGGTCGTAACAGTCCTTCACTGACCAATCAGCGTTCATTAGCAGAATGCTAGCGTGTAATGGGCAACAACAACTCAACCTGTAAGAAATCGAAAGGACATAAGTACTCATTAATTCAACTTTCGACCTATAAACCATGTTGAACTTGCAAAATCTACAATAAAATCTCAGATTTCTCAACGGCAATCGGGTGAAAGAGATTAATTTAGCCGTCTAGTCTATATATATATATTATGTCTGTGTGAGTGTGTGTTTGTGCGTGAGAGAGTGTGTGTGTGTGTGTGTGTGTTAATATATTGTTGCATTTATTAAAAAAGTAATACGTTCTCTGTGTATTTCCACTTAAAAATAATGAATAATATTTTTTTTTACATTTATAAGGGGGGGGGGGGGGGCTCTCTCTCCTCAACCACCACCGATGTGCACACACACCTGGTGCAGCTCCACCATCCACTTAAAACTACAGTCTGTAACTTTTTGGGGTTAAAAATTATGCAAAATCAATTTGAGCAAGTACATAACCAGCCAGTGTTCAAAACTCTCTGCTTGCCGTAGCTCGATTCTAATACGCTTATTTCACGCAGCCGTTATTTTGAAATCGAAAGCGAGGCTCCGGTGGGAAGAACCCCGGAAGTAAAGATAAACAACAATGACTTGGACTACCAACCTGAAGCTGCTGCCGCGATTTACACTATTGGATGTTAATATCCAATATAGGATATGTATATAGTTAGTTCCTGCTTCTTTTTTTACTTTCTGAAAAAAAATATTTATAAATGAATTGCACTGTATATTGTCTAAATTATGAAAGAAATGTATGTACATTTTTATAATAACTAATTTCTACATTAAACACAACAATACGCATTCGCATTCGCGACTTTCCTATGTTTAAAGGCGACACTTCCTGTTTTTCTTCCCACCGAAACCTCGCTTTAGATTTCAAAATAATGGTGCGTTCTAAGGTTGCGTGAAATAGCGTATAATGTTTGTAACTGGTGGATTTCCACGGGAAATTCGAGCATGTGTTTGCGTCGGTACGTCACTGCGGTCAAGCCAGCCGCGGTTTGAAAATACACGGTCAAGCCAGCCGCCAAAAAAAGGCATGTGCGCGCCTATTACTATGAATACGGTAATTTCAGTAACGGCTGCTAGAGGGAACGTGCGCTCTCCCCTCTCTCTCTCTCTCTCTCTCTCTCTCTCTCTCTCTCTCTCTCTCTCCCTCCCTCTCTCTCTCTCTTCCTTTTTTCTTTCTTTCTATCTTTTTCTCTCTTTCTTTCTCTTTCTTCCTTTTTTCTTTCTTTCTACCTTTTCTCTATTTCTTCTTTCTTTCTCTCTTTCTTCCTTTTTTCTTTCTATCTTTTTCTTCTTTCTTTCTTTCTATCTTTCTTTATTTCTTTCTCTCTTTCTTCATTGTCTCTCTTTCTTCCTTTTTTCTTCCTTTCTATCCTTTTCTCTCTTTCTTCTTTCTTTCTCTCTTTCTTTCTTTCATGTTAGTTGCACATATTTGTGAGACAATGTAACAAGATGCTTTCTTTTTTCTCTCTTTTTATAGGTCACATCTCAAGAAATAGTTTATTTAAATGTTTACAGCACAAGAAGACAAAATAAAGTATTCACTCTTTCTAAATACATTTACTGCATATGGTTTAATGTTCTCGTTTATTCAATGTGCCATACAGTATACAAACCCCATGCGAAACACCATGGACATTTTCGACTTCAGAGGTTTATAAATAACTCATTTCTAATAAGTAGAAAAAAATAATTGTCAGGTTTAATACAGGACGTCCCATACAGTACACACACCTCATATTAGAACGGGGCTTTAGACTGTAGAGAAATGCAAACTGAACTACAGGTAGCCCTAATAAACATGAAATGTTGTCACGCGATGCATTAACATTATTTGAGAACAAAGTAGCCTATAATTTGCACGGTTTGACGTGATATGATAAGCGATCGTTAGATTTAATCAGCTTGATTTACTGCAATGCTTTTTTCCTCTTAGTTGGTCAGAACAAAAGTGGATGTTACTTGTTCAGAGGACATTTTCCAGTGAATATTCTTATGTTGGTCATACTTCCCAAAAGTGTAATCTGTGATTGTGAACGCCAGTCTCTACCCCGGCGCGGTGATTGACAGCCTCACATTCTCCTCAAAACATCGGATTCATCCGCGCTGTGCCGAGCCGAGGCACAACACTCGGAAAGCTGATCATTCCGCCAATAACTGCAGTTGCAGATTTCGAACAGAGATGGCGACAAAGAGGAAAAACTACAGGCTGCAGCTTTTAATGAAACAAAATAGATTTCCATTAAAATAAGCAAAACTAACTACAGATTTTGTAGATTTAAACTATTTTAAAATAAAGTAAAAATTTAATGTTAAAAGGTTTTCTGATCATAAACTTGAAATGTAAGATGACAGTCAATAGTGAATCAAATAAATTTTAAAAAAAAGCATTATATTCTAAAATAATTGGTACACTTCACAATAAGGTTCATTAGTTACTGTATTAACTAACATGAACTAACAATGAGCAATACATTTGTTAATTATTTTGTTCATGTTAATAAAAATACAGCTGTTCATGTTTGTTCACAGTGCATTAACTAATGTTAACTAATACAACCTTTTATTTTAATAATGTATTAGTAAATGTTGAAATCAATATTAACTGAGATTAATTAATGCTGTAGAAGTATTGTTCATTCTTAGTTCTTGTTAACTAATGCAGTTAATTAATGAACCTTGTAAAGTGTTACCAAAATATTACTAAAAAACGAAAGAATCCTGCACAATCTCCCAACTTGCAAAAAGTATCAAGATTTTTCCAGCAACGTTCAGGCATTATCTGCAGGTGGGCAATATTTATTTATTGATTACTATCATATTATAAAAATTGTGAATGAATGTGAAGTGAGGGTTGTGTAAGATCTGGCCACTAGAGGACGTGCCGCTTATGAACACTTCTGAAGCTCACGCTGCCTTTCCTTTCTTCAACAGAGGAAAAACACCAACTAATGCTGTTCATAAGTGAATCACCTCTACACTGAAGACACTCGTGCTTTTATCAGCAGGTTATTACTCATGCAACGTTAAACCGTTCAGTCTTTGAGTGTGAATATGAGAATCTGCCTCAGTTTATCCAACATAAGCAGGTCAAAGGGTTTCATTCCTGTCATTCTGGACACAGCTGCTTCTGTCTCACTGTAAACACCTCGAGACACACACACACACACAACTAAACATATGGAGCATTTCATTTATCTATCATAATCATAATCTGTTGAGATTGACTTTTGTCTCTTAGAGTTACAAAATCCCAGTGAAATACAAATGTTTGGGTTGGTGAGATTTTTGAAAGAGTCTCTTCTGCTGACCAAAGCTGCATTTATTTGATCAAAAATACGGTAAAAATGGTAAAATATTATTATCATTTAAAACAGCTGTTTTCTATGTGAATATATAATAAAGTGTAATTTATTCCTGTGAGCAAAGCTGAATTTTCAGCATCATTACTCCAGTCTTCAGTGTCACATGATCCTTCAGAAATCACTATAATATGAAGATTTGATGCTCAAGAAACATTTATGATTATTATCAATGTTGAAAACAGTTCATATTTCTGTGGAAACCGTGATACATTTTATTTTTCAGGATTCTTTGATGAATAGAAAGTTCAATAGAACAGCATTTATTTAAAATAGAATCTTTGTAACATTATACATGTCTTTACTGTCACTTTTGAACAATATAATGCATCCTTGCACTAGGTAATTCTTTCTTTTTTTTCCAACATAGTTTTTTATTGAGTAATAAAATGCATGGTTTTATATTTTATTTTAGCTAAAGTAATGAATTTTATAACATTTTTGGTTAGTTTTAGTTAATGATAACCCTGTACTTGAGTATATATATATACAGTATGTATGTAAAATTTATATAAAATGTCTGCAGAGTTTCCAACATTCAGCTTGTTCCGTGGTTTTCTCCTCATTCCGAGAGTCAAAAACTTCTTTAGAAATGAAATTGCTCAATTGAATGACACAATCCCAGAAAATTCCCTCCACCGCTCATTCAAGCTTAATCACGAAGAATCTCCCGGAGGCAGAAAACGATCCCGGATCTTTAAATATCCTCGTGAGTGACAAACATTGGCAGAGGATCCTCACAGGAGGAGCTGTTTATTCCCATTCATCTCCCAACAAGACGCCTCACGCTCGCAGCCGGAGATCTGAGTGTTTAACGGCATAGTTCACCCAAAAATGAAAATTAGCCCATGATTTACTCACCCTGAAGCCATTATTCTTTCAGACGAATACAATCGGTTATGATGGACAGATGCACTTTTATGATGGACATTCTCTTAAATAGACTAGAAAACTATGTTGGCATTAGTGGAATTGCACTAGCATGGTTTAAATCATATTTATCTGACCGCTATCAGTTTGTAGCAGTAAATGAAGAGATGTCTTATCGGTCAAAAGTTCAGTATGGCGTACCACAAGGCTCAGTACTAGGACCGTTGCTGTTCACTCTGTACATGCTACCGTTAGGAGATATCATTAGGAAACATGGAATTAGCTTTCACTGTTTTGCTGATGATACTCAGCTCTATATTTCTTCCAAACCTAACGAAACCCACCAATTCACAAAATTATCGGAATGCATAGTTGATATAAAAAATTGGATGACTAGTAATTTCCTACTACTAAATTCTGAAAAAACAGATTCTAATTATTGGACAAAAAACTTTCCACACGTAATAACCTAGAATATGATGGCTGCTCTGTTAAGTCTTCGTCGTCAGTTAGGAACCTTGATGTGCTCTTTGATACCAATCTTTCATTTGAAAGTCACGTGTCTAGTGTCTGTAAAACCGCATTTTTCCATCTTAAAAATATATCTAAATTACGTCATATGCTCTCATTGACAAATGCGGAACAACTAGTTCATGCGTTCATGACATCAAGGCTAGATTATTGTAATGCTCTACTGGGTGGTTGCCCTGCACGCTTAATAAACAAACTACAGCTAGTTCAAAACGCAGCCGCTAGAGTTCTTACCAGAACCAGGAAGTACGACCATATTAGCCCGGTTCTGTCAACACTGCATTGGCTCCCTATTAAACATCATATACATTTTAAAATATTGCTGATTACTTACAAAGCACTGAATGGTTTAGCTCCGCAGTACTTGAGCGAGCTCTTAACACATTATAGTCCTTCACCTCTATTGCGATATCAAAACTGCGGCCAGTTGATAATACCTAGAATATATAAATCGACTGCTGGCGGTAGATCCTTTTCCTATTTAGCACCAAAACTTTGGAACAATCTTCCTAACATTGTCCGGGAAGCAGACACAGTCTGTCAGTTCAAAGCTAGACTAAAAACACATCTCTTTGGCTTAGCATTCACATAACATTCTATAGACTTCTATAATTCAATATTAGGCTGCTTAGATTAGGTCAGCCGGAACTGGGAACACTTCCCATAAATCCTGATGTACGCGTTACATCATAAGAAGAATGACATCTACGCTAATTTTAGTGTCTTTGTTTATCCCGAGGTTTTCCCGCAGCCTGCCGGATCCAGGCCGTTTCCAGATCTGACGAAGGACTTTCGCCTGGACCCGATGACAATGCAGTGCTGAAGTGCCAACTAGCCTCTCCCTATGGAGGATCCCTATACCACTCTACAGATAAAGCGTTGTGGAATTTTTCGGTTCGCGTACCTACCCAAAGTGATAAGATAAAATAAAAATTCTGCATCAAAATTTATAGACAAGACAAGTAGTTTGTTTAGGCATGGTTTGTAAGGAATTACAAACCTGCGCACATATATTCAAACGCACATAACTATAGAATCAATTCTTAATGCGCATGTGAACGCCATCAGCGTCTATCACAGGTTCACGTTTAAAGTCTGTTTAGAGAGAACGGTGTCGTCTTAGCGGCCCCTAATTTAATAACAAATGATCATTTAGACGGAAGTGAATCAATCAAAACTAACTTTAGCTGGAAAAAACATTTTTCAAGAACCACTATAAAACCAAACCAATCTCTGTTACCTTAAATTATATGTTTATCTCTGTAAAGCTGCTTTGAAACAATCTACATTATTAAAAGCGCTATATAAATGAGGATGACTTGACTTGACTTGATGGACAGATGCACTTTTATGATAGACAGATGCACTTTTATGATGGATAGATGCACTTTTATGATGGATAGATGAACTTTTATGACGGACAGATGCACTTTTATGATGGACAGATGCACTTTTATGATGGATAGATGCACTTTTATGATGGACAGATGCACTTTTATGATGGATAGACGCACTTTTATGATGGATAGATGCACTTTTATGATGGACAGATGCACTTTTATTATGGATAGATGCACTTTTATGATGGACAGATGCACTTTTATGATGGATAGATGCACTTTTGTGATGGATAGATGCACTTTTATGATGGACAGATGCACTTTTATGATGGATAGATGCACTTTTATGATGGATAGATGCACTTTTATGACGGACAGATGCACTTTTATGATGGACAGATGCACTTTTATGATGGATAGATGCACTTTTATGATGGATAGATGCACTTTTATGATGGACAGATGCACTTTTATGATGGATAGATTCACTTTTATGATGGATAGATGCACTTTTATGATGGATATACGCACTTTTATGACGGATAGATGCACTTTTATGGCGGATAGATGAACTTTTATGATGGACAGATGCACTTTTATGATGGACAGATGCACTTTTATGATGGACAGAAGCACTTTTATGATGGATAGATGCACTTTTATGATGAATAGATGCACTTTTATGATGGACAGATGCACTTGTATGACGGATAGATGCACTTTTATGATGGATAGATGCACTTTTATGATGGACAGATTCAGTTTTATGACGGACAGATGCACTTTTATGATGGACAGATGCACTTTTATGATGGATAGATGCACTTTTATGATGGATAGATGCACTTTTATGATGGACAGATGCACTTTTATGATGGATAGATGCACTTTTATGATGGACAGATGCACTTTTATGATGGACAGATGCACTTTTATGAGGGATAGATGCACTTTTATGATGGACAGATGCACTTTTATGATGGATAGATGCACTTTTATGATGGACAGATGCACTTTTATGATGGACAGATGCACTTGTATGACGGATAGATGCACTTTTATGATGGATAGATGCACTTTTATGATGGACAGATGCACTTTTATGATGGATAGACGCACTTTTATGATGGATAGATGCACTTTTATGATGGACAGATGCACTTTTATTATGGATAGATGCACTTTTATGATGGACAGATGCACTTTTATGATGGATAGATGCACTTTTGTGATGGATAGATGCACTTTTATGATGGACAGATGCACTTTTATGATGGATAGATGCACTTTTATGATGGATAGATGCACTTTTATGACGGACAGATGCACTTTTATGATGGACAGATGCACTTTTATGATGGATAGATGCACTTTTATGATGGATAGATGCACTTTTATGATGGACAGATGCACTTTTATGATGGATAGATTCACTTTTATGATGGATAGATGCACTTTTATGATGGATATACGCACTTTTATGACGGATAGATGCACTTTTATGGCGGATAGATGAACTTTTATGATGGACAGATGCACTTTTATGATGGACAGATGCACTTTTATGATGGACAGAAGCACTTTTATGATGGATAGATGCACTTTTATGATGAATAGATGCACTTTTATGATGGACAGATGCACTTGTATGACGGATAGATGCACTTTTATGATGGATAGATGCACTTTTATGATGGACAGATTCAGTTTTATGACGGACAGATGCACTTTTATGATGGACAGATGCACTTTTATGATGGATAGATGCACTTTTATGATGGATAGATGCACTTTTATGATGGACAGATGCACTTTTATGATGGATAGATGCACTTTTATGATGGACAGATGCACTTTTATGATGGACAGATGCACTTTTATGAGGGATAGATGCACTTTTATGATGGACAGATGCACTTTTATGATGGATAGATGCACTTTTATGATGGACAGATGCACTTTTATGATGGATAGATGCACTTTTATGATGGATAGATGCACTTTTATGATGGATAGACGCACTTTTATGATGGATAGATGCACTTTTATGATGGATAGATGCACTTTTATGATGGACAGATGCACTTTTATGATGGATAGATGCACTTTTATGATGGATAGATGCACTTTTATGATGGATAGATGCACTTTTATGATGGACAGATGCATTTTTATGATGGATAGATGCACTTTTGTGATGGATAGATGCACTTTTATGATGAATAGATGCACTTTTATGATGAATAGATGCACTTTTATGATGGATAGATGCACTTTTGTGATGGACAGATGCACTTGTATGATGGATAGATGCACTTTTATGATGGATAGATGCACTTTTATGATGGACAGATGCACTTTTATGATGGATAGATTCACTTTTATGATGGATAGATGCACTTTTATGATGGATATACGCACTTTTATGACGGATAGATGCACTTTTATGACGGATAGATGCACTTTTATGATGGACAAATGCACTTTTATGATGGACAGATGCACTTTTATGACGGATAGATGCACTTTTATGATGGACACATGCACTTTTATGATGGACAGATGCACTTTTATGATGGATTGATACACTTTTATGATGGATAGATTAGGGCTGCACGATGTGTCGTTTTAGCATCGATATCGCGATGTGCGCATCCACGATAGTCACATCGCAGGATGTTGCGATGTAGGCCTAAGTCGTACAGTAGTTGATCCGTGATTCATGATCTGTACGGGCCAGCAGCTCCGGATTAATTGCAAAGTTTAACCATCATATAGTGAAAGTTTATCATTTGCATGTGTTTTTAAGTCCTGTCAGTTTAAACATCAAGCGTAAGAAGACTGGAACTTGCGCGTTGTTTTCTGTGAGCCGGGCAGATCAGTGGTCTTTCTCTTATTTCTGAGCTTGAACGAACACGAGAATTCAAAATAAAGTCAGAATGCCCTTCCTCCATTGAACAATTTTTGGCGACCGCCAAAGCGTATTTTTGTCCCGCCAAAGCCTTATTTGACCGGTGAGTGATAGATGACTGACTGCTGCGCAAAACTGAGAGAACGAGCAGAGAGAGAGAGACCCGGTCGCGCGCGCACTCTCACCGTTTTCAAACTGTCTTGCTCTCTCACCCTCCCTCGCGCATATTAATGAATTGAGTTGACTGAATATCTTTGAGAATACACAATGGTAAAAGGTCGGAAGACCGAAGTTTCAGGTGAAGCATTCGGATATATTTTTTTCCTGAACTACCGCTGGTTGTGAATTGTGCTAAAAAAATATTCTCTGAAAAGCGTTCCACACATTCAGATAAACCACACTTTCAATAAAAAAAACAAAAAAAATCTATCCAGTGATGAAATGTTTTCTGTGTTGAGACCAATCTTGTGCGATGCCCTAACTGCCGGGATAATCACACAACGTGTGCCGTGGTCCGTTAATGACACCTCCAATTCGCGAACTAATGATTCATTTGAACCGATTCACTTTAATGAATGGTTAAAACAACTTATCTGTCCAACACTGAACTCACGAGATATAACAAATCGGAAACACTTTACAATAAGGTTCCATTTATTAAACTCTAGTTAACTACATTAGTTAATAGAATCTATGCAGATTTACTCCTTTACAAAATCACCCCAGTCATTCAGATGATTCATTCTTTCCAAAGAAAGCTATTTAAGTCATTGGGTGAAATTGTTTTCATATCGCAATATATATCGCAGAAAAATAAAATATCGCAATGTAATTTTTTCCCAATATCGTGCAGCCCTAGGATAGATGCACTTTTATGATGGACAGATGCACTTTTATGATGGATAGATGCACTTTTATGATGGATAGATGCACTTTTATGATGGATAGATGCACTTTTATGATGGACAGATGCACTTGTATGATGGATAGATGCACTTTTATGATGGACAGATGCACTTTTATGATGGATAGATGCACTTTTATGATGGACAGATGCACTTTTATGATGGATAGATGCACTTTTATGATGGACAGATGCACTTTTATGATGGACAGAAGCACTTTTATGATGGATAGATGCACTTTTATGATGAATAGATGCACTTTTATGATGGACAGATGCATTTGTATGATGGATAGATGCACTTTTATGATGGATAGATGCACTTTTATGATGGACAGATGCACTTTTATGATGGATAGATTCACTTTTATGACGGATAGATGCACTTTTATGACGGATAGATGCACTTTTATGATGGACAGATGCACTTTTATGATGGATAGATGCACTTTTATGATGGACAGAAGCACTTTTATGATGGACAGATGCACTTTTATGATGGACAGACGCACTTTTATGATGGATAGATGCACTTTTATGATGGACAGATGCACTTTTATGATGGACAGATGCACTTTTATCAGGGATAGATGCACTTTTATCAGGGATAGATGCACTTTTATGGACTTCAAACAGAAACGGCCATTCACTGCCATTATAAAGCTAGGAAGAGCCAGGATATTTTTTTAATATAACTCTGATTGTATTCGTCTGAAAAAAGAAAGTCATATGCACCTAGGATGGCTTGAGGGTGAGAACATCATGGGCTAATTTTCATTTTTGGGTGAACTATCCCTGTACTGGCATTCTCTTCATTAGGATCAGTGGTGTGTGTTGGTTTAAAGAGTGTGTCTTCTGACAGATGATGGACTGGCTTGAGTTCGCTCCCTCAGGGGAATATGGATGTGTTTGGGTTTCGCTCTTCCTCTTTCCCAGTCCAATCACCGACGGGACGGTGTTTTGATGGACCGGTGACAAAGCAAGATTGGTCTCCGGTGTTAAAACAAAGCGCTGGTATGTGTTTGAAGGCACACTGTCAGCGCATTTCCCAATTTAGAAGTCTAGCGTTTACGGCCCTTAGTGTTTGTTTTAAAGTCTGAATGATTCCTGGCGTGGAAACTTTTTTCTGGGAAATAAACCTGAGTCGTGACTCGTGTAAGGGTTGGGCCCAGAGGATATGAGCATGACATGATGTTTTCATACAGAAAACAACAAGGTTACGTGCAGCCGGTGTTCCAGCATCTGAAGACGTGCAGTGTGTGTGCGTGTGTGTGTGCGTGTGTGTGTGTGTGTGTGTGTGTGTGTGTGTGTGTGTGTGTGTGTGTGTGTGTGTGTGTGTGTGTGTGTGTGTGTGTGTGTGTGTGTGTGTGTGTGTGTGTGTGTGTGTGTGTGTGTGTGTGTAATATGTGTAATATGTGTGTAATACAGTGTTTTTTAACCGGCGACACAAAAGTCAGATGAGACAGTGCACTATATAGGGGTATTAGAGAACAATCAGACAGTGCACTATATAGGGGATAGAGAACAATTAGACAGTGCACTATATAGGGGATAGAGAACAATCAGACAGTGCACTATATATGGGATAAGGTACAAACAGACAGTGCACTATATAGGGGATAAGGTACAAACAGACTGTGCACTATATAGGGGATAACTTACAATCAGACAGTGCACTATATAGGGGATAGGTTACAGTCAGACAGTGCACTATATAGAGGATAAGGAACACTCAAACAGTGCACTATATAGGGGATAAGGAACGATCAGACAGTGCACTATATAGGGGATAAGGTACAATCAGACAGTGCACTATATTGGGGATAGAGAACAATAAGACAGTGCACTATATATGGGATAAGGTACAAACAGACAGTGCACTATATAGGGGATAAGGTACAAACAGACTGTGCACTATATAGGGGATAACTTACAATCAGACAGTGCACTATATAGGGGATAGGTTACAGTCAGACAGTGCACTATATAGAGGATAAGGAACACTCAAACAGTGCACTATATAGGGGATAAGGAACGATCAGACAGTGCACTATATAGGGGATAAGGTACAATCAGACAGTGCACTATATAGGGGATAGAGAACAATAAGACAGTGCACTATATATGGGATAAGGTACAAACAGACAGTGCACTATATAGGGGATAAGGTACAAACAGACTGTGCACTATATAGGGGATAACTTACAATCAGACAGTGCACTATATAGGGGATAGGTTACAGTCAGACAGTGCACTATATAGAGGATAAGGAACACTCAAACAGTGCACTATATAGGGGATAAGGAACGATCAGACAGTGCACTATATAGGGGATAAGGTACAATCAGACAGTGCACTATATTGGGGATAGAGAACAATAAGACAGTGCACTATATGGGGGATAGAGAACAACCAGACAGTGCACTATATAGGGGATAAGTTACAATCAGACAGTGCACTGTATAGGGGATAAGTTACAATCAGACAGTGCACTGTATAGGGGACAAGAAACGATCAGACAGCGCACTATATAGGGGATAAGGTACAATCAGACAGTGCACTATATAGGGGATAAGTTACAATCAGACAGTGCACTGTATAGGGGATAGAGAACAATCAGACAGTGCACTATATAGGGGATAAGGTACAATCAGACAGTGTACTATATAGGGGATATGGTACAATCAGACAGTGCACTATATAGGGGATAGAGAACAATCAGACAGTGCACTATATAGGGGATAAGGTACAATCAGACAGTGCACCATATAGGGGATAGAGAACAATCAGACAGTGCACTATACAGGGGATAGAGAACAATCAGACAGTGCACTATACAGGGGATAGAGAGCAATCAGACAGTGCACTATACAGGGGATAGAAAACAATCAGACAGTGCACTATATAGGGGATAGAGAACAATCAGACAATGCACTATACAGGGGATAGAGAACAATCAGACAGTGCACTATACAGGGGATAGAGAACAATCAGACAGTACACTCTATAGGGGATAGAGAACAATCAGACAGTGCACTATACAGGGGATAGAGAGCAATCAGACAGTGCACTATACAGGGGATAGAAAACAATCAGACGGTGCACTATATAGGGGATAGAGAACAATCAGACAACGCACTATACAGGGGATAGAGAACAATCAGACAGTGCACTATACAGGGGATAGAGAACAATCAGACAGTGCACTATATAGGGGATAGAGAACAATCAGACAGTGCACTATACAGGGAATAGAGAACAATCAGACAGTTCACTATACAGGGGATAGAGAACAATCAGACAGTTCACTATACAGGGGATAGAGAACAATCAGACAGTGCACTATATAGGGGATAGAGAACAATCAGACAGTGCACTATATAGGGGATAGAGAACAATCAGACAGTGCACTACACAGGGGATAGAGAGCAATCAGACAGTGCACTATACAGGGGATAGAAAACAATCAGACAGTGCACTATACAGGGGATAGAGAGCAATCAGACAGTGCACTATACAGGGGATAGAGAACAATCAGACAGTGCACTATACAGGGGATAGAGAGCAATCAGACAGTGCACTATACAGGGGATAGAAAACAATCAGACAGTGCACTATATAGGGGATAGAGAACAATCAGACAATGCACTATACAGGGGATAGAGAACAATCAGACAGTGCACTATATAGGGGATAGAAAACAATCAGACAGTGCACTATACAGGGGATAGAGAACAATCAGACAATGCACTATACAGGGGATAGAGAACAATCAGACAGTGCACTATACAGGGGATAGAGAACAATCAGACAGTACACTCTATAGGGGATAGAGAACAATCAGACAGTGCACTATACAGGGGATAGAGAGCAATCAGACAGTGCACTATACAGGGGATAGAAAACAATCAGACGGTGCACTATATAGGGGATAGAGAACAATCAGACAACGCACTATACAGGGGATAGAGAACAATCAGACAGTGCACTATACAGGGGATAGAGAACAATCAGACAGTGCACTATATAGGGGATAGAGAACAATCAGACAGTGCACTATACAGGGAATAGAGAACAATCAGACAGTTCACTATACAGGGGATAGAGAACAATCAGACAGTTCACTATACAGGGGATAGAGAACAATCAGACAGTGCACTATATAGGGGATAGAGAACAATCAGACAGTGCACTATATAGGGGATAGAGAACAATCAGACAGTGCACTACACAGGGGATAGAGAGCAATCAGACAGTGCACTATACAGGGGATAGAAAACAATCAGACAGTGCACTATACAGGGGATAGAGAGCAATCAGACAGTGCACTATACAGGGGATAGAGAACAATCAGACAGTGCACTATACAGGGGATAGAGAGCAATCAGACAGTGCACTATACAGGGGATAGAAAACAATCAGACAGTGCAGTATATAGGGGATAGAGAACAATCAGACAATGCACTATACAGGGGATAGAGAACAATCAGACAGTGCACTATACAGGGGATAGAGAACAATCAGACAGTGCACTATATAGGGGATAGAGAACAATCAGACAGTGCAATATATAGGGGATAGAGAACAATCAGACAGTGCACTATACAGGGGATAGAGAACAATCAGACAGTTCACTATACAGGGGATAGAGAACAATCAGACAGTTCACTATACAGGGGATAGAGAACAATCAGACAGTGCACTATATAGGGGATAGAGAAAAATCAGACAGTACACTATATAGGGGATAGAGAACAATCAGACTGTGCACTATATAGGGCAGGAATGGGCAACTCTGGTCCTCGAGGGTCACTGTCCTGCAGAGTTTAGCTCCAACCCTGACAAAAAATATTTTTTAGTAATCCTGAAAACATTTATTAGCTTGTTCAGGTGTGTTTAATTAGGGTTGGAGCTAAAATCTCCAGGACAGTGGCCCTCGAGGATCGGAGTTGCCCATCCCTGATATAGGGGATAGAAAACAATCAGACAGTGCACTATACAGGGGATAGAGAACAATCAGACAGTGCACTATATAGGGGATAGAGAACAATCAGACAGTGGACTATATAGGGGATAGAGAACAATCAGACAGTGCACTATACAGGGGATAGAGAACAATCAGAAAGTGCACTATACAGGGGATAGAGAACAATCAGACAGTGCACTATACAGGGGATAGAGAACAATCAGACAGTGCACTATATAGGGGATAGAGAACAATCAGACAGTGCACTATACAGGGGATAGAGAACAATCAGACAGTGAACTATATAGGGGATAGAGAACAATCAGACAGTGCACTATACAGGGGATAGAGAACAATCAGACAGTGCACTATACAGGGGATAGAGAACAATCAGACAGTGCACTATATAGGGGATAAGGAATGATCAGACAGTGCACTATATAGGGGATAAGGAATGATCAGAAGGTGCACTATATAGGGTATAAGGAATGATCAGACGGTGCACTATATAGGGGATAAGGAATGATCAGACGGTGCACTATATAGGGGATAAGGAATGATCAGACGGTGCACTATATAGGGGATAAGGAATGATCAGACGGTGCACTATATAGGGGATAGAGAACAATCAGACAGTGCACTATATAGGGGATAGAGAACAATCAGACAGTGCACTATAAAGGGGATAGAGAACAATCAGACGGTGCACTATATAGGGGAAAAGGAATGATCAGACGGTGCACTATATAGGGGATAGAGAACAATCAGACAGTGCACTATATAGGGGATAGAGAACAATCAGACAGTGCACTATATAGGGGATAGAGAACAATCAGACGGTGCACTATATAGGGGATAGAGAACAATCAGACAATGCACTATACAGGGGATAGAGAACAATCAGACAGTGCACTATACAGGGGATAGAGAACAATCAGACAGTGCACTATATAGGGGATAGAGAACAATCAGACAGTGCACTATACAGGGGATAGAGAGCAATCAGACAGTGCACTATACAGGGGATAGAAAACAATCAGACGGTGCACTATATAGGGGATAGAGAACAATCAGACAATGCACTATACAGGGGATAGAGAACAATCAGACAGTGCACTATACAGGGGATAGAGAACAATCAGACAGTGCACTATATAGGGGATAGAGAACAATCAGACAGTGCACTATACAGGGAATAGAGAACAATCAGACAGTTCACTATACAGGGGATAGAGAACAATCAGACAGTGCACTATATAGGGGATAGAGAACAATCAGACAGTGCACTATATAGGGGATAGAGAGCAATCAGACAGTGCACTATACAGGGGATAGAAAACAATCAGACAGTGCACTATACAGGGGATAGAGAGCAATCAGACAGTCCACTATACAGGGGATAGGGAACAATCAGACAGTGCACTATACAGGGGATAGAGAGCAATCAGACAGTGCACTATACAGGGGATAGAAAACAATCAGACAGTGCACTATATAGGGGATAGAGAACAATCAGACAATGCACTATACAGGGGATAGAGAACAATCAGACAGTGCACTATACAGGGGATAGAGAACAATCAGACAGTGCACTATATAGGGGATAGAGAACAATCAGACAGTGCACTATATAGGGGATAGAGAACAATCAGACAGTGCACTATACAGGGGATAGAGAACAATCAGACAGTTCACTATACAGGGGATAGAGAACAATCAGACAGTTCACTATACAGGGGATAGAGAACAATCAGACAGTGCACTATATAGTGGATAGAGAAAAATCAGACAGTGCACTATATAGGGGATAGAGAACAATCAGACAGTGCACTATATAGGGGATAGAGAACAATCAGACAGTGCACTATATAGGGGATAGAGAACAATCAGACAGTGCACTATATAGGGGATAGAGAACAATCAGACAGTGCACTATACAGGGGATAGAGAACAATCAGACAGTTCACTATACAGGGGATAGAGAACAATCAGACAGTTCACTATACAGGGGATAGAGAACAATCAGACAGTGCACTATATAGTGGATAGAGAACAATCAGACAATGCACTATACAGGGGATAGAGAACAATCAGACAGTGCACTATACAGGGGATAGAGAACAATCAGACAGTGCACTATATAGGGGATAGAGAACAATCAGACAGTGCACTATATAGGGGATAGAGAACAATCTGACAGTGCACTATACAGGGGATAGAGAACAATCAGACAGTTCACTATACAGGGGATAGAGAACAATCAGACAGTGCACTATATAGGGGATAGAGAACAATCAGACAGTGCACTATATAGGGGATAGAGAACAATCAGACAGTGCACTATACAGGGGATAGAGAACAATCAGACAGTGCACTATACAGGGGATAGAGAACAATCAGACAGTTCACTATACAGGGGATAGAGAACAATCAGACAGTGCACTATATAGTGGATAGAGAAAAATCAGACAGTACACTATATAGGGGATAGAGAACA
Source organism: Siphateles boraxobius (assembly GCF_051911475.1). Lineage (NCBI taxonomy): Eukaryota > Metazoa > Chordata > Actinopteri > Cypriniformes > Leuciscidae > Siphateles > Siphateles boraxobius. The sequence continues at coordinate 438,931 of NW_027508735.1, forward strand.
ATCAGACTGTGCACTATATAGGGCAGGAATGGGCAACTCCGGTCCTCGAGGGTCACTGTCCTGCAGAGTTTAGCTCCAACCCTGACAAAAAATATTTTTTAGTAATCCTGAAAACATTTATTAGCTTGTTCAGGTGTGTTTAATTAGGGTTGGAGCTAAACTCTCCAGGACAGTGGCCCTCGAGGATCGGAGTTGCCCATCCCTGATATAGGGGATAGAAAACAATCAGACAGTGCACTATACAGGGGATAGAGAACAATCAGACAGTGCACTATATAGGGGATAGAGAACAATCAGACAGTGCACTATACAGGGGATAGAGAACAATCAGACAGTGCACTATATAGGGGATAGAAAACAATCAGACAGTGCACTATACAGGGGATAGAGAACAATCAGACAGTGCACTATATAGGGGATAGAAAACAATCAGACAGTGCACTATACAGGGGATAGAGAACAATCAGACAGTGCACTATATAGGGGATAGAGAACAATCAGACAGTGCACTATATAGGGGATAGAAAACAATCAGACAGTGCACTATACAGGGGATAGAGAACAATCAGACAGTGCACTATATAGGGGATAGAAAACAATCAGACAGTGCACTATACAGGGGATAGAGAACAATCAGACAGTGCACTATATAGGGGATAGAAAACAATCAGACAGTGCACTATACAGGGGATAGAGAACAATCAGACAGTGCACTATATAGGGGATAGAAAACAATCAGACAGTGCACTATACAGGGGATAGAGAACAATCAGACAGTGCACTATACAGGGGATAGAGAACAATCAGACAGTGCACTATATAGGGGATAGAAAACAATCAGACAGTGCACTATACAGGGGATAGAGAACAATCAGACAGTGCACTATACAGGGGATAGAGAACAATCAGACAGTGCACTATACAGGGGATAGAGAATCAGAATCAGAATCAGAATCAGAAAGAGCTTTATTGCCAAGTGTGCTTGCACACACAAGGAATTTGTTTTGGTACTGAGGCTTCCAGTGGACATATACAAATACAACATGAAACATAATACTACAAATTATAAGAATAAAAAATAAAAATATAAATATATGAGAATAAAACTATCACAGTTGGGTTTAGTCAGAATAGACATTTTCAGATTTACAGATTATGAACCTATTTACAGTGTTTTGAATATTATAAATAAATAAATCTACATATAAGTATCACCTGAGTTGTAGGATATTGCACTAAACAGTGGGAGTATTGCACTTACAGGCATATGCCTTGGGAGGAGTGTTAACTGTTCAGGAGGGAAATGGCCTGTGGGAAGAAACTGTTCCTGTGCCGAGATGTTCTTGTGGCCAGTGATCTGAGTCTCCGTCTTGACGGTAACAGTTCAAACAGGTGGTGTCCAGGGTGAGTGGAGTCTGTGATGATTTTACCTGCTCTCTTCCTCACTCTGGAAGAGTACAGGTCCTGGAGGTTTGGCAGGGGGGCACCAATAATCCTCTCCGCAGTCCGGACTGTCCGTTGTAGTCTCCTGATGTCTGATTTGGTAGCTGAACCAAACCAGACAGTGATGGAAGCGCACAAGACAGACTCAGTGACGGCTGAGTAGAACTGAATCAGCAGATCCTGTGGCAGGTTGAACTTCCTCAGCTGGCGAAGGAAGTACAGTCTCTGCTGGGCCTTTTTCACAGTGGAGTCAATGTGATTGTCCCACTTCAGGTCCTGAGAGATGATAGTGCCCAGGAACCTGAATGACTCCACTGCTTCCACAGAGAACAATCAGACAGTGCACTATATAGGGGATAGAGAACAATCAGACAGTGCACTATATAGGGGATAGAGAACAATCAGATAGTGCACTATATAGGGGATAGAGAACAATCAGACAGTGCACTATATATAAAATAAATTATTGCCACATTCATTGAAATGGTCAAGCTATAGAAATCTTTCAAACTAAAGACAACGAAGGGTTCAAGGGCATTCTTATTTTCAATAAAATATAGTTACTAATTATATAAATACCATATACAACAAAAACTGTATCAGTTTCAACTGTCTACGGTTTCACAACAAGGTGACATTGATTGTGCTTTAATAATTAGTATTGAACAGTCTGCTTTCATGCCTTTCACAACTAAACAGCCTATTATTTTAATAGCACACCCTGAGGTTGTATCAGTCCTCACTCGAGCCGTTTAGACTGACAGGAGTTTATTAATCTTTTGTTCCCATTACACCATTTCCTCAAACAAATACATCACTTGTTGCCTCCGTGGAGGGCAGGTAAGGTAATGCGTCTCTAGAAGAAGGACAGGAGAAAGAATGCGGTGTGTTTTAGCTACTCCTTCAGCAATCAATCACACGCGGAGAACAGTTGCTGTTTCAGTATGTTATCAATGTGCCAGCGGCTTCATGAAAGACTTTTATTCCTGCTGGAGGCCAGATCCTCTCCTCAACCTGGAGACTTCACTGAAACACGCTTCCTCTGAAACATTGGAGGAAGAAAGACTGTGTTGTTCGACGTTTAGTTAATGATATATTTGGATCCAAACACCTGAGGCGTGTATCATGCGGGAAATGGCTTTATCTGAGGCTCCATGATGAACCTTTAACATGGAACTTTTGTATTGCACTGTAATGTGGATTGTATTGTAAGATTTTCAAAATGTTCTTAAAAAAAAAAAGATTCTTAAAAACATTGGGAACCCAAAATGGTTCTTCTATGGAATCGCTGTGAGAGAAAAAAAACAACTTTTGGAAGCTTTATTTAAATTATTATTTTATTTATTTTAATAGTGTACCGTCTGAGATGCCTGGATATTTCTAAGATTTCCCAAAATCAATGTCTAATTATCAGCTTTATTTGAACACTATATTGCACAAAGATTCATAAATTCATAAAGAGCTTGTCCTCATTTGACACGCTTGTGAGTCTGAATGGGTTTTATGTGAGGACAAGGAATTTCCTATAATTGTCGAACAGTTAAAGTTAACAACAAGGCACTGTTGAGTAAATCTGTGTTCACAGGGGTAAAATAAGGTGAAGCTTCTCATGAACAACCCAGCGTTAAAACCTGATGGAAGATATTCAGGTCAGGTTATGTTAACAATATTTTAGAATAAAAGTGGTTAGTAAACTAACTTTTTGAAAGCACTTTCTGGAATAGCCTATATATATATATATATATATATATATATATATATATATAATTTATTACAGTGTTGTTTAATTCAGTCAAAGGCAGGAGTGAAAGAAGCGTGTGTTTTGTCCTGTGCACATTCCTTGGCAGAGCTAATGAGAGATAATATATTTTAATCAGCATTAGTGATTTTGCATAAACAGATTTTGTGTTTTACTCACAAGGCTGAAAGTACACTGTGTTCTACTTAAAATCAAACCTCATTTTAGGCTAATTTAATGCATGTCATATTATAATGGACTGTTTAATCAACACAAGTACAGGGCTAAATATGATTCTCAATACAACACCCATTTAGTGTATGATTGCAAAGATCATTTTACTGAACATGAAGCACCACATTTTGTGGGGGTAGAAATGGTAAAAAAAAATTGTTTACTAAACATTTGGGCAAAATACACCCATGCAGTATATACTTCATTGTTAAAGTAATTTATTTTGAATACTATCTAAGTCAATGCTTGTTCAGAACAACCACTTCAGTTGTTTCTACCTTATAATAAAACAATTTCATTTACTTTTTTTTTGTCATGCATATTTCTTTGCAAGAGCTTCATGTAGTGTGATGCTGATTTCAGTAATTCGCTGACATTTGAAAATATCCAGTTCCACCTTTCTTGTATTTTTGCGTGGCATCTTTTCTTTTTAAAGCGGACTGAAGGGATCGCGCGCGCGCGCACTTCTCTCGCGCGCGCAGATAAAGGGTTAAAGCAGCACTTCAGTTCTTTCACTGAGAGGCAGGTGTCCCAGGACAAACCCAACTCTGGACCAGATGTTTCTAATCCTCTCTCTAGAACTGCAGAGTAATTCATGTCAGTCATTTGCGCGTAAGGGCGAGATTTGTGGTCAGGCGAGCCTTTGTTGCTCAAGAAGTGAAAACTATTAGAGAGTATAAATACAGAGATCTAAACTAATTTTCCACTCACAGTATTCTGAATCTCTGGGAGATTTTCTTTTTCCCCCCCGTCCTGCTGCTAGGAAGCTCGAGTTGCACAGTTCTGGCTCAGTTGTTTCAATAAAATTAGGTTAGTAAAGTCCTCGAAATAATTCCTCATTTCTGCCCTCGAACATGTGGTGGATGCTGTTTCCTCGCTGGATCTGGTTCGTGTCGGGACAGTTTTTGCTGCTGTTTGTGGACAGGCAGTGCGTGAAAGGCATGAGTTTGCAGAGAGTTGCGTATTCCCACGCGGGGATCTGTCCAAACGACATGAACCCAAACCTGTGGGTTGATGCAATGAGCACCTGCATGCGGGAATGTGAATCTGACCAGGTTTGCCTTTTCATTCCATTGAAATTAGTCGTCATTTTGACTGTTATATATGCTTGCATGCTTGTCCATTTCATTAATATATGATATATAACTATATATATAATGTTCATCATATATATATATATATATATATATATATATATATATATATATATATATGATGAAATGAATATGTGTGAAATGAACAAACATGCTAGTAATATTTATATATTATTTGCATGTTTGTTCATTTCATATATATGATAGCAGATATATATATATATATATATGCATGCATGTTAATTTCATATATATGATGGCAGATATATATATATATATATATATATATATATATATATATATATATATATATATGCATGCATGTTAATTTCATATATATAAATATACACATTTTATATAGTCATTTATATATATATATATATTATAACATTGCAATATTTGTAATTCTTTTGATTCATGTAATCAGGATTATTAAGTGAATGCAACAATATTCTGCAATAAATGTGTGTTTGTATATATATATATATATATATATGAAATTAACACGCATACATGTTTTATTTAAATTGCATGCATTTTCATTTAATGTATATATAAAATACACATTTTATATGAGTATATTTTATTTGAGTTTATATGATATATGTTTGTATATATAGGCTATATATATATATATATACATATACATACTCTATATAAATTGCATGCATGTTCAATTTAATGTATATAAAATACAAATTTGTATATAATAATTTAGATTGCATTGCAATATTATGTATATTTCCTTTCATTCATGTAATCAAGATTATCAAGTGAATACAACAACATTCTGCAATATATGTCTAAAATGGACATGCATGCAAATAATATCCAGTATATACACACACACACACACACACACATTTTTTGTATAAATCAGGATTATTCACTCTTTGTTTACATTTGTCCAGGAATGTGAAACATTTGAGAAGTGCTGTGCCAATGTGTGTGGTAACCGCAGCTGTGTGGCGGCACGCTTCATCGACACTACAGGCAAGAAAGGGCCGATGGGTTTGCCAACGGAGGCGTCCTGCGACACGTTCCAGTGTTCCCAGCAGGGCTCCCAGTGTGACATCTGGGACGGCCAGCCGGTGTGTAAGTGCCGGGACCGGTGCGAGAGAGACCCGCTCTTCACCTGCGCCTCAGACGGCATGACGTACTACAACAAGTGCTACATGGATGCCGAAGCGTGCTCGAAGGGAATTTCCTTATCGGTCGTAATGTGTCGTTTTCATCTCACGTGGCCCAACACCAGTCCTATCCCGCCCGGCACCACTGCATTACCCACCACTACAATCCAGCGCACGACTCCGGTACACATACACACTCCTATAATGCTCGGCATCCCGTCCCAGCAATCCGTGTTCGTCGGAGACACGGCTAGCTTTCTTTGTGAAGTTGCAGGTCGCCCGAAACCTGAGATAACCTGGGAGAAACAGCACGGGAACGTGGTTATGAAACCCAATCACGTGCATGGGAACGTAGTGGTCACTAACATCGGGCAGTTGGTTATCTACAACGCACAACTGCAAGATGCCGGCGTTTACACATGCACGGCTAGCAATCCCGGCGGCTCAATTCTCGCGCATTTCCCGCTGTCGGTAATCCAGCAAGAGCCGATTATAAAGCTAAACTCCACTGGTTTCCCAGCCGAGGAGTGTTTTAAAGTGCCGGATAGCGATGATTGCGGAGAAGAAAAGCTGAGTTGGTTTTACGACGCACAGAGGAACAACTGCTTTACTTTTATGTACGGCAACTGCAGCAAAAACCGCAATCACTTCGACGATTACGACACATGCACGTCGTCGTGTCGGGACGAACTTTCCGCGCCTTGTAACCTCCCGATTTACCAGGGACCTTGCAAGGCGTACGAGCCTCGCTGGGCGTATAGCAGATCCCTGCGCCGCTGCCAACCGTTCGTGTTCGGCGGATGCAAAGGCAACGAGAACAACTTCAAAACCAAAGACGCGTGCGAAGACACATGCCCGTTCCCGAGGATCCAGCGATGCAATCCGTGCAAACCGAAGCACAAGATGGTGACCAGCTTCTGTAGGAGTGATTTCGTGATTTTAGGACGCGTGACGGAGCTCACCGAGGATCAGGATTCTGGGCACGCTTTGGTCACGGTGGAGGAGATCCTGAAGGATGAGAAAATGGGCTTGAAGTTCTTCGGGAAGGATCCGCTTGAGGTGACCCTGCAGAACATGGACTCGGCCTGTCCGTGTCCAAACGTGACCACCACAGACGGGCAGATCATCATCATGGGAGACGTACATGACGGCATGGCTGTCCTGCAACCCGACAGCTTCATCGTGCTTTCCAGCGTCAGGCGCGTCCGGAAGCTACGCGAGGTCATCAATAAAAACACCTGCGACGTTTTGAAAGAGTTCATCCAGTAGGACTTTTCCCAGACATCATGTTCACGAACGATTAAACTGTTCTGATGTTAGGCTTTTATGCTACAGTTCTTGTACCCAGACTGTTTGACATGGTTAGATATGTTTCCACTAGGGGTGTAAGGATACTGAACTCACGATACCATATTACTGCGAAACTCCAAGACATGTGATAAAAGATCAACAAAAAATGTACGATTGATTGTAATGCTAATTTGGTGTTACATTGTGTGTGTGAATGAATAGGTTTTGGACCCAAAGCACAGGACAATAGACACCAGAATACAAATATTCATGATTCTGAAGCTGAAAATACAGAATTATTTCACACGAATATGCTTTATCTCTAACTGACTAGATATATTTAAAATAATGTCACCCACTTTTTACTGGTAACATCTGACATTACCAGGACCCACAAATATTCCCCCATTGCATTATTATACATTATATTCAACATTATATACAGCAGTTTTATGTAGTACTGACACTAAAACTCTGAAAACCTGAATTATTTCTCACAGTCATTTTTATTTTGAGTGAACTATCCACAATACATGTACATGTATTGCGATATATTGTGACATGATATATTGTTACACCCCTAGTTTCTACAGCTTGAATAGAAATGCTCACATCAACTTGGACGGTTTTTATAAGAGTTGCCCTTACAGTTAAGGTAACAGAACATTTGTGGACATAGGACGCATTAATCAAACACATCTGCGAGCCAAAGAAAAGTCCCAGTGACTTCAAACGGAGCTGCCTTATAAAGTCTTTAAGTGTTGGAAATGAATGCATTTTGTGGAACATTTTTGGATAAATTAACTTTTTCCTATCTGTTCGGTTGAACTTTAATGGCGGAAGATTTGTTGTTGTTGTTCCTGTTGTGTTGATTAGATTTGCTTAATGCACTTAGATAAGTTGTACTATAATATTGAAAATAAGATCGATTTCAGTAGGAGAAATAATCCATCTTTGTGTATAGAACTGTGTATATGATTTAGCACGGACTGCATTTAATTTTAAGCTATTTATTTTTAATTCTTTTCGATTACTGATGAACCATCAGTGTGATAAAACAAAAAGCTGACTGTAATTTCTTACAAGCACTTATGTATTTCTACAATTGTCTTTTTATTATCTTCATAGTTCAGTGTCTATCATGATTTACATCGTGGAATAAACCTTTGAACCTCTGTCTAAATCTTCTACTTTTTCAAGTGCACGACACCAAATATGCAAACAAATGTTTTGGAAGAATGTTGTAATTTATTTTTATTAATTTTTTTACAATTTGTCAATACTTAGGTCATTTGGACTAAAGTGTGGATCATTTTCCATTGCTTTAGCACAAAATCCCCTTAATGATGACATATTTCATATTGAATGAATCTTTTCTCAGTCAGACACAAACAGCACTAAAACTGTATGAACCTACAGGCCAATTAGCATGTTTACATACTCTGTTAAATCATTTTGAAATATTTAACAGATCTAAAAAGGAAATACTATCAAAACAATTAGATTTAGCTTGAAACCTACATATTACCATCTACAAAAGGGATCAATTTGGGAATAATTGTGTCCTGTAATATAAACATCTAACATAAACGGCAGTGAGAGCTTTAATGCGTTTCACTCTTGACTTGAACTAGTTAATCCTATTCCTGGGTCATTTTAAACCCCAGGTAAACAGAATCCTGGGTAATTTATACACAATACATGAAACAATTCACAGTTAATCTCAGAACTACACACCAACTTGTACAAACCTCAAACTGTCACATCAAAATCAAATATTTTAGTCAAAAACACATTATCTTTTGTCAGAATCAAACTTTGGCCTCAGATTACACACATAAATAAAGACAGTTTTGGGGGTTGGCATTGGAAATCAACTGTTTGGTTACCGACATTCTTCAAAATATATTCTTTTGTGTTCAGCAGAAGAAAGAAATTCATACAGGTTTGGAACAACTTGAAGTAAATAATGACAACATTTTCAGTTTTGAGTGAACTATCCCTTTTTAGAAAATTGGAACGTGTGTGAAAAGCAGACTGAATAAAACGGTATTTGGGTGAAATGTGTCTTTGTTTTGAGAACTAAATAACTGGTTTGGGAAATTCTGCCACATGAAAAACTGCAATCCTGGGTTTTCATGCTGACGTTTCGCACTGTACATCCTTAACCCTGCGTTAACGTTCTCATTTGCATATTTGCGGTGTTAAGGCCACTGATTGGACGAACGCTACATCTTTATATAAAGGATCTAGCGCTGCCATTCTCATTACATTTACCTGACTACAATCAAGTTTATACTGAATGGACATATCAGATTATAAAGGTAAGAATGGAACGGTCTCTTCTTCACTCCAATTGTCATGTTTTGTGTCTTAACTAGACATTTTTCCCCACAAACGCTGAAACGACTGTTAGCCTAAGGCGCGGTGTGTCGTTTACAGTAACGTTAGCCTACAAAACAAGTGACTATGAGGAACGCGATTGGTTTTCAGTTGCTACCAGTTTTTAAACCCGGGTAAAAGCGCTGCTAACCCTGCTGAATTGTGAAACACTTATTTTGCCAGGGTTTAAAGCAGGGGTTTGAACGACTATAAACCGACTATAACTCTTTTGTCACTCATAACACAGACTTATAAAACACTTAACAACAACAGGCACCATTATGCTTTAGTGTTTTCCTTTGTAAAATTTCTTAACAAAACAAGAATGGCACAAATTCACTGGATTATATGTTACATGGTTCATGTTTAGGCTACATTACAGTACAAAATTATTCCTAAGGATAAGCTTACACGACCATGATGTAGCTAATAAAAATGGAAAAACGTATCCCTTTGCATGTTTCACATAGCTACAGATAACAACGTTGTCAAAACAATTTTGTTCACACGGATCCATAAAAATGACTAGGCCTAATCGCTTTATTCTGCTGCCAGTCCAGTAGGTGGCGATGTCACTTTGTAAAGACATGAACACATAACACGCATGTGCATGACGTCACCGTTTTCACAAATTCAGGTATTTGTCGTTTACCAGCAGATGATAATGGGATCGTTTTCAAAAACGAGCACTTTTTGTGCAAAAGTTTGCGTTTTCAGGCCCCCGAAATGCTGTTGTCATGTAAATGAGTGGCCAAAATGCATAAAAGGTTTTCAGTTTTTAGTTGAAAATATGTTGTGTAAATAGCCCAAAAGTTGTGCTATTTTGTATAAATGGAAATAAATTTGAAGACTAAGCGGCCTTTTACACAACACCTTTTTCAAATAAAAACTTAAAAAATGTTATACATTTTTGCCATTCATTTACACGACAACAACGTTTTGGGGGCCTGAAAACACAAACTTTTGAAATTTTTTGGAAACGTGATATCATGCACGTTTGTTACGTGTTTACTCTATATGTTTGTAGTGATTCTTTACAAAGTGACATCGCCATCTACTGGGCTGGCAGCAGAATACAGCGCATAGTCGTTTCTATTTCACAATTGTGAATTATAAAGTCCGAATTTTTTTGATATAAACTGGCAATTGTGTGTTATAAAGTCAGAATTGCATGATATAAAGTTGCAATTGCATGTTATAATGTCAGATGTGAGATAAAAACGTAGTTCTGAGAAAAAAAGTCAGAATTGCTAGTTTATTTCTCGCAATTGTGAGATGAAAAGTCGCAATTAGCTTTTTAAATGTTTTATTCAATGACGGAAACAAGCTTCCATATATTTCAATATGAAATTGATATAGAAATATAGCAAGCTGTTGTCTCATTCAGTTTTGTATTATGTTAGGATTTGAATGCAAGTTTAACAATTTTGAAAAGAGTTTGTAAAAGCATAATGTTAGGTGTTTGAGAAAGGAATTAATGTAATTTCAAAGATTGAATGCATTTCGTGCCAAAGCAATGGCAAATTATCCATAGTTTAGTTTAGAGAAGAGTTTTGTAAAAGTGAAATGGGTCCTTTAGCGATTGCAAAAAAACAAACCATTTGAGATCATCCTCATACCTGGTTTAAAATACTAATTATATACAGTCAGACCAAAAATTATTCAGACACCAGATATAATTTTAGATTTTTTTTACTAGTGTGTGCAGGACACTAGTTCATTTATGTAAGTGAGGAGAGCAAAATAAAGTAAACGGTGACATATTATACCCCAAAATTCTGCATACAGTGTAAAATTTATACAAATTTGGGACCAAAAAATGATTGGGACACTTTGAGCTGATCATGTTTTGCTGAAGTGTTTTTTCTTTAATTGCTAATGCACCTTTTTACACCACAGACTGAACAACATGAAGCATTGCTTGGTGATTGGCTGAGCTAAACTGGTATTATCTAATTGTGTAGTTAAATTTAACAGCTGACAGATATTCAACATAATTCATGTGTGAGAGTCTAACAGAAGGACGGACAAAACCAGAGTTCTTGCCAGATTTTATTACCATTTTCTAAACTATAGCGAAAAAACTGTGATAATGTGAGACATGTTGCAGGAGTCTGAATATATTTTGGTTTGACTGTATGTTCCATCATAACGGTTTTATGTTGGGCGAAATGAATAACCCATAAGTTTGTCCTCACTGAAGCCTGAACGTTTGAGTTTTTCTGATGAAGTTGTGGATGTTTGACTCCAGCTCTCTCTCTCTCACACACACACACACACACACACACACACACACACACACACACACACACACACACACACACACACACACACACACACACACACACACACACACACACACACACACACACTCCAGCACAGACGGGGCCCCTCGGCTCATTCCTGCAGACTCAGACGCAGGGCCATGCTGAGATACAAGATCAAGAACTGTTTGCATATGAGCTTTGACCATTTGGGACTTCCTCTAATGTCCTAACAGATGTTTTCCTTATAGTTTTTCAAGGGTGGGCTTCAAAAGACGCAGGCGGTGGAAAGCAAACCCGTGACCTTAAAACCAGAGAGTGGCAGAACAGAAAAATATCAAACAAGTTTTTTTTATCCGCCAGACGTTTCAAAGGGAAAGATCTGTCATTCAGAATTGCAGCACTTTAGCAGAACTTAAAGGGATAGTTCACCCAAAACTGAAAATTAGCCTATGATTTACTCACCCTCATCCTAAGTGTATATGACATTCTTATTTCAGACGAATACAATCAGAGTTATATTAAAAAATGTCCTGGCTCTTCCTTTATAATGGCAGTGAATGGCCGTTTCTGTTTTGAAGTCCACAAAAGTGCATCTGTCCATCATAAAAGTGCATCTATCCATCATAAAAGTGCATCTGTAGGTCATAAAAGTGGATCTATCCATCATAAAAGTGCATCTGTCCATCATAAAAGTGCATCTGTCCATCATAAAAGTGCATCTATCCATCATAAAAGTGCATCTATCCATCATAAAAGTGCATCTATCCATCATAAAAGTGCATCTATCCGTCATAAAAGTGCATCTATCCGTCATAAAAGTGCATCTGTCCATCATGAAAGTGCATCTATCCGTCATGAAAGTGCATCTATCCATCATAAAAGTGCATCTATCCATCATAAAAGTGCATCTATCCATCATAAAAGTGCATCTATCATAAAAGTGCATCTATCCATTATAGAAGTGCATCTGTCCATCATAAAAGTGGATCTATCCATCATAAAAGTGCATCTGTCCATCATGAAAGTGCATCTATCCGTCATGAAAGTGCATCTATCCATCATAAAAGTGCATCTATCCATCATAAAAGTGCATCTGTCCATCATAAAAGTGCATCTATCCATCATAAAAGTGCATCTATCATAAAAGTGCATCTATCCATTATAGAAGTGCATCTGTCCATCATAAAAGTGGATCTATCCATCATAAAAGTGCATCTGTCCATCATAAAAGTGCATCTATCCGTCATAAAAGTGCATCTGTCCATCATAAAAGTGCCTCTATCCGTCATAAAAGTGCATCTGTCCATCATAAAAGTGCATCTATCCATCATAAAAGTGCATCCGTCCATTATAAGTGCATCTGTCCGTCATAAAAGTGCATCTATCCATCATAAAAGTGCATCTGTCCATCATAAAAGTGCATCTGTCCGTCATAAAAGTTCATCTATCCATCATAAAAGTGCATCTATGATAGTGCATCTGTCCATCATAAAAGTGCATCTGTCCATCATAAAAGTGCATCTATCCATCATAAAAGTGCATCTATCCATCATAAAAGTGCATCTATCCGTCATAAAAGTGCATCTGTCCGTCATAAAAGTTCATCTATCCATCATAAAAGTGCATCTATCCATCATAAAAGTGCATCTGTCCATCATAAAAGTGCATCTATCCATCATAAAAGTGCATCTGTCCATCATAAAAGTGCATCTATCCGTCATAAAAGTGCATCTGTCCGTCATAAAAGTTCATCTATCCATCATAAAAGTGCATCTATCCATCATAAAAGTGCATCTGTCCATCATAAAAGTGCATCTATCCATCATAAAAGTGCATCTATCCATCATAAAAGTGCATCTATCCATCATAAAAGTGCATCTGTCCGTCATAAAAGTTCATCTATCCATCATAAAAGTGCATCTATGATAGTGCATCTGTCCATCATAAAAGTGCATCTGTCCATCATAAAAGTGCATCTATCCATCATAAAAGTGCATCTGTCCATCATAAAAGTGCATCTGTCCGTCATAAAAGTGTATCTATGATAGTGCATCTGTCCATCATAAAAGTGCATATATCGTCATAAAAGTGCATCTATCCATCATAAAAGTGCATCTATCCATCATAAAAGTGCATCTATCCGTCATAAAAGTGCATCTGTCCATCATAAAAGTGCATCTATCCATCATAAAAGTGCATCTATCCATCATAAAAGTGCATCTATCCGTCATAAAAGTGCATCTGTCCGTCATAAAAGTGCATCTATGATAGTGCATCTGTCCGTCATAAAAGTGCATCTATGATAGTGCATCTGTCCATCATAAAAGTGCATCTATCTATCATAAAAGTGCATCTATCCGTCATAAAAGTGGATCTATCCGTCATAAAAGTGCATCTATCCGTCATAAAAGTGCATCTATCCATCATAAAAGTGCATCTATCCAACATAAAAGTGCATCTATCCATCATAAAAGTGCATCTGTCCATCATAAAAATGCATCTGTCCGTCATAAAAGTGCATCTATGATAGTGCATCTATCCATCATAAAAGTCCATCTATCCGTCATAAAAGTGCATCTATCCATCATAAAAGTGCATCTATCTATCATAAAAGTGCATCTATCCGTCATAAAAGTGCATCTATCCATCATAAAAGTGGATCTATCCGTCATAAAAGTGGATCTATCCGTCATAAAAGTGCATCTATCCGTCATAAAAGTGCATCTATCTATCATAAAAGTGCATCTATCCGTCATAAAAGTGCATCTATCCGTCATAAAAGTGCATCTATCTATCATAAAAGTGCATCTATCTATCATAAAAGTGCATCTATCCATCATAAAAGTGCATCTGTCCATCATAAAAGTGCATCTATCCGTCATAAAAGTACCTCTATCCGTCATAAAAGTGCATCTGTCCATCATAAAAGTGCATCTATCCATCATAAAAGTGCATCTGTCCATCATAAGTGCATCTGTCCATCATAAAAGTGCATCTGTCATAAAAGTGCATCTGTCATAAAAGTGCATCTATCCATCATAAAAGTGCATCTGTCCATCATAAAAGTGGATCTATCCATCATAAAAGTGCATCTATCCGTCATAAAAGTGCATCTGTCCATCATAAAAGTGCCTCTATCCATCATAAAAGTGCATCTATCCGTCATAAAAGTGCATCTATCCGTCATAAAAGTGCATCTATTCGTCATAAGTGCATCTGTCCATCATAAAAGTGCATCTATCCATCATAAAAGTGCATCTGTCCATCATAAAAGTGGATCCGTCCATCATAAAAGTGCATCTATCCATCATAAAAGTGCATCTATCCGTCATAAAAGTGCATCTGTCCATCATAAAAGTGCATCTGTCCATCATAAAGTGACGGATAAAAACGGATAGATGCACTTTTACACTTGATACCAATCTCTCATTTGAAAGTCATGTATCTGTCCGTCATAAGTGCATCTGTCCGTCATAAGTGCATCCGTCCATCGTAAAAGTGCATCCGTCATAAAAGTGCACCTATCCATCATAAAAGTGCACCTATCCGTCATAAAAGTGCATCTGTCCATCATAAAAGTGCATATATCGTCATAAAAGTGCATCTATCCATCATAAAAGTGCATCTATCCATCATAAAAGTGCATCTATCCGTCATAAAAGTGCATCTGTCCATCATAAAAGTGCATCTATCCATCATAAAAGTGCATCTATCCATCATAAAAGTGCATCTATCCGTCATAAAAGTGCATCTGTCCGTCATAAAAGTGCCTCTATGATAGTGCATCTGTCCATCATAAAAGTGCATCTATCCGTCATAAAAGTGCATCTATCCAACATAAAAGTGCATCTATCCATCATAAAAGTGCATCTGTCCATCATAAAAGTGCATCTGTCCGTCATAAAAGTGCATCTATGATAGTGCATCTATCCATCATAAAAGTCCATCTATCCGTCATAAAAGTGCATCTATCCATCATAAAAGTGCATCTATCCATCATAAAAGTGCGTCTATCCGTCATAAAAGTGCATCTATCTGTCATAAAAGTGCATCTATCCATCATAAAAGTGGATCTATCCGTCATAAAAGTGGATCTATCCGTCATAAAAGTGCATCTATCCGTCATAAAAGTGCATCTATCCGTCATAAAAGTGCATCTATCTATCATAAAAGTGCATCTATCCGTCATAAAAGTGCATCTATCCGTCATAGAAGTGCATCTATCTATCATAAAAGTGCATCTATCCATCATAAAAGTGCATCTGTCCATCATAAAAGTGCATCTATCCGTCATAAAAGTGCCTCTATCCGTCATAAAAGTGCATATGTCCATCATAAAAGTGCATCTATCCATCATAAAAGTGCATCTGTCCATCATAAGTGCATCTGTCCATCATAAAAGTGCATCTGTCATAAAAGTGCATCTGTCATAAAAGTGCATCTATCCATCATAAAAGTGCATCTGTCCATCATAAAAGTGGATCTATCCATCATAAAAGTGCATCTATCCGTCATAAAAGTGCATCTGTCCATCATAAAAGTGCCTCTATCCATCATAAAAGTGCATCTATCCGTCATAAAAGTGCATCTATCCGTCATAAAAGTGCATCTATTCGTCATAAGTGCATCTGTCCATCATAAAAGTGCATCTATCCGTCATAAAAGTGCATCTGTCCATCATAAAAGTGCATCTGTCCATCATAAAGTGACGGATAAAAACGGATAGATGCACTTTTACACTTGATACCAATCTCTCATTTGAAAGTCATGTATCTGTCCGTCATAAGTTTATCCGTCCATCGTAAAAGTGCATCCGTCATAAAAGTGCATCTATCCGTCATAAAAGTGCATCTATCCGTCATAAAAGTGCATCTATCCCTGATAAAAGTGCATCTATCCCTGATAAAAGTGCATCTATCATCATAAAAGTGCATCTATCCATCATAAAAGTGCATCTGTCCATTATAAAAGTGCATCTATCCCTGATAAAAGTGCATCTATCATCATAAAAGTGCATCTATCCATCATAAAAGTGCATCTATCCCTGATAAAAGTGCATCTATCCATCATAAAAGTGCATCTATCCGTCATAAAAGTGCATCTATCGTCATAAGTGCATCTGTCCATCATAAAAGTGCATCTATCCATCATAAAAGTGCATCTATCCGTTATAAAAGTGCATCTGTCCATCATAAAAGTGCATCTGTCCATCATAAAGTGACGGATAAAGACGGATAGATGCACTTTTACACTTGATACCACTTGATACCAATCTCTCATTTGAAAGTCACGTATCTGTCCGTCATAAGTGCATCTGTCCGTCATAAGTGCATCCGTCCATCATAAAAGTGCATCTATCCATCATAAAAGTGCACCTATCCGTCATAAAAGTGCATCTGTCCATTATAAAAGTGCATCCGTCATAAAAGTGCACCTATCCATCATAAAAGTGCACCTATCCGTCATAAAAGTGCATCTGTCCATTATAAAAGTGCATCTATCCCTGATAAAAGTGCATCTATCCCTGATAAAAGTGCATCTATCATCATAAAAGTGCATCTATCCATCATAAAAGTGCATCTGTCCATTATAAAAGTGCATCTGTCCCTGATAAAAGTGCATCTATCATCATAAAAGTGCATCTATCCATCATAAAAGTGCATCTATCCCTGATAAAAGTGCATCTATCCATCATAAAAGTGCATCTATCCGTTATAAAAGTGCATCTATCGTCATAAGTGCATCTGTCCATCATAAAAGTGCATCTATCCGTTATAAAAGTGCATCTGTCCATCATAAAAGTGCATCTGTCCATCATAAAGTGACGGATAAAGACGGATAGATGCACTTTTACACTTGATACCACTTGATACCAATCTCAAATTTGAAAGTCACGTATCTGTCCATCATAAGTGCATCCGTCCATCATAAAAGTGCATCCGTCATAAAAGTGCACCTATCCATCATAAAAGTGCACCTATCCGTCATAAAAGTGCATCTATCCATCATAAAAGTGCATCTGTCCATTATAAAAGTGCATCTATCCCTGATAAAAGTGCATCTATCATCATAAAAGTGCATCGATCCATCATAAAAGTGCATCTATCCGTCATAAGTGCATCTCTCCGTCATAAGTGCATCTGTCCATCATAAAAGTTCATCTATCCATCATAAAAGTGCATCTATCCATCATAAAAGTGCATCTGTCCATCATAAAAGTGCATCTGTCCATCATAAAAGTGCATCTGTCCATCATAAAGTGACGGATAAAGACGGATAGATGCACTTTTACACTTGATACCACTTGATACCAATCTCTCATTTGAAAGTCACGTGTCTAGTATCTGTAAAAGTGCATTTTACCATCTTGAAAATATATCTAAATTACGTCATATGCTCTCATTGACAAATGCGGAACAATTATTTCATGCGTTCATGACATCAAGGCTAGATTATTGTAATGCTCTACTGGGTGTTTTCCCTGCACGCTTAATAAACAAACTACAGCTAGTTCAAAACGCAGCCGCTAGAGTTCTTACCAGAACCAGGAAGTACGACCATATTAGCCCGGTTCTGTCAACACTGCATTGGCTCCCTATTAAACATCGTATACATTTTAAAATATTGCTGATTACTTACAAAGCACTAAATGGTTTAGCTCCGCAGTACTTGAGCGAGCTCTTAACCCATTATAGTTCTTCACGTCTACTGCGATCTCAAAACTCCGGGCAGTTGATAATACCTAGAATATCAAAATCAACTGCTGGCGGTAGATCCTTTTCCTATTTAGCACCAAAACTTTGGAACAATCTTCCTAACATTGTCCGGGAAGCAGACACAGTCTGTCAGTTCAAATCTAGACTAAAAACACATCTCTTTGGCTTAGCATACACATAACGCATTATAGATTGCTATAATTCAATGTTAGGCTGCATAGTTTAGATCAGCCGGAACCGGGAACACTTCCCATAAATCCTGATGTACTTTGTACATCATAAGAAGGATGGCGTCTACGCTAATATCAGTCTCTCTGTTTAACCCGAGGTTTACCGCAGTCCGCCGGATCCAGGCCATATCTAGATCTGAGGAAGGACCATCACATGGACACGACGACAACGCATCCCTGAAGTGCCAGCCTCATCAACACTGTGAAGGCCTCATGGACACCTCAACAAACTCGTCTCCATACCAGCGTGATGACTCCGACCCCTAACCAGATGAACTGGATAAATATTGTGAAAGTTCTGATCCAATCTGACTTCTGACCTATTATGCCGCCTAAATCATAATCATACACTGTTCGTTTGTTGGCCACAGGAGGACTGGCCCCCCGACTGAGCCTGGGTTCTCCAAAGGTTTATTTCTCCATTCTGTCACTGATGGAGTTTTGGTTCCTTGCCACTGTCGCCTTTTTCTTTTCGCCTTCATTCGCCATTGGCTTTTGGCTTGCTTAGTTGGGGACATTTAATTTTGAATTTAACAATACTATTACAACTTTACTTTCCTGTTATCTCTGTAAAGCTGCTTTGAAACAATTTGTATTGTAAAAGTGCTATATAAATAAAGGTGACTTGACTTTTATGATGGACAGTCATGGGCTATCAAATCATGGGCTAATTTTCAGTTTTGTGTGAACTATCCCTTTAAGTGATTTGATAGGTTAAATGTTCTGTAAGGAGAGAGCGATGTCGTGTCCTGGGATGCCCTGCAGTTTTCCAGTTATAGTAATAAGTAGCGATGGAGCAGGGAATACCTTCTCTCGCCCAAAGTAAACATGAATGTTCCTGTTGTAAATATGCAGCGTAGAAACGGTTCATTGTAGCTGCAAATCCTCCTGGCATCATAAAAGAAAATTTACGGCACTATGTGTGCCGTTCCAATTCAGATTAATGGGAACCTCACGCACGTCTCTGATATGCCAAGTGTGTGTGAGTTATGCAAAGCTTGTTCAATGAATTTGGTTCCTGGTTTCTGGTACTTCAATCTGACCAACACAGACCCGCCGGACCCACAGCAGCGCAACACTGAGCAATAAACCAGATGCTTGCCAAGGTAATCTATGCATTGCAAATATTGCAGATCAGCATATGTTGCTTTGCTGGTGTCCTAATTAGTTGATAATTATAGGGAACGGTTCTGGTTTTCAATGAAAGTCCAATTTGGAGCCATAATTATTACAATAATGTTGTTTACACACTGGGATATTCACCAAAAAATGTCACCTCAAATAACATCGAGGAGTTTTATCAGAAACTAAATGTGTAATTGTATGCATGTATTTACATGTTTGGCTTCAGAGAACCAAAAATACTGCCAAACTTTGTGAGGTTTGATACGCACAGCATGGCTCGTGAGTGCGTCCATTCAATGATTAAGATATCATTTTAAAAAATGCATGCCTGTATATTGTAGTTTTTCAGAAATATTGTTTTGAGATTCAGTAATGATTGGTTGACTCTCTTTGTAAAACCCCTAGTGTAGAGAAGATGGGTCAGTGCATTACATTTATTAATGTTCAATATCATGCTGACTTTCTGTTTCAACCCTGTAAAGACATTAAATAATACTCAGAAATTGGACAGTTTGTTGAACCTTTAGACAAAATCTAAAAAAGAAAAATGTATAGAAAGTATGTTTTTTGAGTATCATATTTGGCACATCAAGCTTTTATGGCTCATATAGTCTGATATATTGAGAATATGGAGGGAAAAAACATCAATTTTATTCAGAGACTCAGCAAAAAATATGCATTGGTGCAGATATTTGAGATTCTGATGCTTGTAATGTAAATCAATGAGACCTTTATAGCAGATACTTATATAAAATGTATATAAATATCAATATCTGCCAATAATATGTCATAAGATGGTATTTAAAAGGCTTAGTTTTATGATCAAAGCTATGTAGTTTTAAAACGTATAATGCAATTCCACACAATGATGATTGAGAGATGAACAAATAAACCTTCCTCAAGAGCCTGATCATCATACTTGATACTCATGATTTTTTTTTATATAAAAAAACGATGTATGATAATCAAGTAAACCTGCTTCAGTCCAGCTGAAATATTACTAACAATATCAAAGTTATTCTTATGTTTATAAAAATCAGTGCAGATTTCACAGCTGGTTTGTACAATTATACTAAAAGGCTTTAACTTGGTAAAAAAAAAAGTCTAAACTATCAATCAGACAGAAAGTTTTTATCATTTAAAGGCCGTTTGTGTGAAGCTTTAGGATGTTATGTGTGCTGTTACAAACTATATAACATTGACTCATATTTATCTACAGAATATTGCATTAACACCATATTCATTTAAAAAAATGCTACCACATGACTGGAAAAACACTTAATTTAAACAATCATTTCTCTGTATTTCTTTAGGCCTATTTCTCTATATTACACACAATTTAATTAATTTAACTTTTGGTGAGGTTTATTGTCATCATTTTTAGCACTGTCAATCTGTTTTTGTAAATAAGAATCTGGCCTTGTCAAATAAAGATCAAATATTTAAAAAAATGAATAAATGCAATAAAAACCGGCATGTGTGATGTCAGTATCGGATGATGAGAAGATCAGGTTTCTCTATGCGTGTTCTGAACACACCAGTAGATGTCAGGAGTGCACAGACTGTGTTCTTCAATGATGGGTGTTTCATTACAGTCTGAATTTGCTCTTTAACATTTACACAAGGTTTTGCGGGTTTAATTCTTTCCTTTTCCGTAGTGGGGAAAGAATCAAACATGATACGATGTGTGTTAAATTATCATGCATGATCCTGGATCAGCTTGCATTTATCGAACATACTGTATAAGTCTGTCAGGATTCAACCAGCTTCATCCACTCCTCCCACTCATTCACTCACTCCTCCCACTCATTCATTCTCACCAGAGTTCTAATCACCATCACCTGCACTTCATCATTACACCTCCCTTTATATTCAGCTCCCCTTCACACACTCATTGTCTGGTCTCGTCTCTACATGACACAGAGACTCTCCTATGCTACTCACCTGCTACTTACCTGTCTTCCACTGGACTTCCTGCAATCCCTTGCCTTCGGATCTCGTCTTCAGTCATCCGTCCTCATCCGTCCATGTGATCTCCCACCTGCATCTGCAATAGAGACTCTAGTTAATCTTCAGCTAAGTTACCATTCAACTATCATCTGTTTGATGATACAGATCTGACTGCTTCTGCAAAACCTGTTAATAAACGTATTCACTTACCACCTGTCTGACTCCTGTTCCATCCGTGACAGAAGACCATACCAAACATGCAGAAACCATCACGCGATTAATTTACAGAACTCGTCCAGGCTGTTCGCCAATCTCTACTTTCTTCTCCACCTACTAATCCACCCACCGTTCCCGAAGATATCCTTCACTCTGCACGTCAGCGCTCACTTCTGCAAACATCCACCGCTTCGGCGAGTCCCATGGCCCGACCAGCGACATTCACTGAAGAGACTGCAGCGGTTTCCTGCTTCAGACTTCACTCTACTTTCAGATGCAAGCACATCAGTTTTCTAATAATTTAGCCCGAGTAGCCTTTATCTCCCTGTTATCCGGCCGAGCGCTCCAATGGGCACAATCTCTGTGGAATTCTAGTTCTCCTGTTGTAAAATCCCTCTCGAGCTTTATACAACATTTCAAGGAGGTGTTTGGTCAGACAGTCTCCTATCTTTCCGTTCACGATCAGCTATTCAATCTTCGTCAAGGAAATTCCTCTGTGTGATTATGCACTTCAATTTCGCACGCTGGCGGCTTCGAGTGGCTGGAGTGAAACCGCTCTGATAACTGTCTTTCGACATGGTCTCAACCCCAACATCCGTCAGCTGATTGTGGTATATGAAGATTCACTGAGAATTGAGAGCCTCATTCACAGAACCATTCGTGTATCCCAACTTTTGTCTGCCTGCAATAACCCTGCTCCCGCTCTATGTCCTCCGCTCGCGGCTCCATCTGTCGCTCCTCCAGCACCCGAGCTTATGCAGGTTGACTTCACTCATCTCTCTTCCTTGGAGCGGCAGCGTCGCATTCAACACCACCTCTGCCTGTACTGTGGGGGTGATAAACATCTCATCAACACCTACCCTGTTCGACCTCAACGCCCAGCGGTAAGCACTATTCAAATTCCTCCTAAGATTTCAACCTTGAACCGAACTACTGTCCATCTGTTAACCTCTCGTGTATGTGTCTCAGCACAAGCCCTCCTCGACTCTGGTTCAGTTGGGAACTTCATTTCCACGTTACTCCTACAAAAATTGAACGTCAGAAAACACAGACGTCATCAAGGTCTCCGAGTTCAAACTATACAGGGTAAGCCGCTGGGCTGAGGTCGAATTCGTCATTTCACCCCCCCACTGACACTCTGCATAGGCAGAGATTTAGAGATTAGGTGGAGATTCTAGCTGAGTACAGGGCATTCCAGGATGTGTTCAGCAAGCAGTTGGCGACCAAACTACCACCTCATCGGCCATGGGACTGCGCCATCGACCTGCTATCTGGAGCCACTCTATCTAAAGGCCGTGTCTACCCTCTGTCGATCCCGGAGCAGAAGGCCATGGAGGAGTATGTGGAGGAAGCCCTTAAAATAGAGTACATTCGTCCATCCACATCCCCTGCAGCTTCCAGCTTCTTTTTCGTGGCTAAGAAGGACGGAGGCTTTAGGCCGTGCATTGATTATCGTCATCTCAACTCTCAAACTGTGAAATTTAGTTATCCCCTTCCTCTGGTCCCAGCAGCACTGGAGCAGTTGCGTGGAGCCCGCATCTTCTCTAAGCTTGATCTACACAGTGCGTATAACCTGATCTGAATTTGTCGAGGCGATGAGTGTAAGACGGCATTCATCACGCACTCCGGCCATTATGAGTACCGAGTCATGCCCTTCGGACTGTCCAACGGTCCAGCCATCTTCCAAGGGTACATGAATGAGGTCTTCCGAGAGTATCTCAACAGATTTGTGGTTGTCTACATTGACGATATTCTCATCTACTCCTCATCTCTCTCTCCTCATCTCTCTCGGCATCAATCCCCTCTCTTGTCCGGGAGAAGCTGAGAGCTCATAAAATGTACCTAAAACTGGAGAAATGTGAGTTTCACACCACCTCTGTTCAATTTCTGGGCTACATCATTGACCAACAAGGAGTTCAGATGGACCAGAGGAAGGTGGAAACTATCCGGAACTGGCCCCAGCCCTCTACTGTAAAGGATCTTCAGCGATTCCTAGGGTTCGCCAATTTCTATCGAAGATTCATCAATAACTACAGTCACATCAGTTCTCCTCTAACATCTTCTCTAAAGGGCCGGCCCAAGTCTCTGTCCTTATCTCCTGAAGCCATCACAGCCTTTCAACACCTCAAGGAAGCCTTTCAAACCGCTCCAATCCTGGTTCATCCTGACCCTGAGATTCCCTTTG
Organism: Siphateles boraxobius; assembly: GCF_051911475.1. Classification (NCBI taxonomy): domain Eukaryota; kingdom Metazoa; phylum Chordata; class Actinopteri; order Cypriniformes; family Leuciscidae; genus Siphateles; species Siphateles boraxobius. Next base: position 462,931 of record NW_027508735.1, read on the forward strand.
TCGTAGAGGTGGACGCATCCTCCACAGGAGTTGGAGCGGTACTCTCCCAGCGTCAGGGTGATCCTCCCAAACTCCATCCATGTGCCTTCTTCTCTAAGAAGCTATCCCCGGCGGAGCGGAACTATGATATCGGAAATCGTGAACTGCGCGCCATCAAGTTGGCCTTAGAGGAGTGGAGGCATCGGCTGGAGGGAGCTAACCACCAGTCATAAACGATCATCGCAACTTGGAATACCTCAGAGAGGCGAAAAGGCTAAATCCTCATCAAGCTCGATGGGCCCTCTTCTTTACCCGCTTTGATTTCCTCGTGTCTTACCAGCCCGGCAGTAAGAATTGTAGAGCAGATGCTCTTTCCCGTCTTCATAGTCCTCCCTGCGAAGATTCATCACCTGAACCCATTCTCCCTCCAGCCATGTTCGTCAACCCAATCGTCTGGGACATCGACGAGCAGATTTCCCAAGAGAACCATCACGTGCATCTCCAGCAGGGAGTGCAGAGGCATAAGGACCAAGCAGATCGTCGTCGTTCGGAACCTCCTCAGTACTTGCCAGGACAGAAGGTATGGCTTTCGACCCGGGACATTCGCCTCCGCCGGCCTTGCCGTAAGCTGAGTCCTTGATACATTGGTCCATTCACCGTGCAGAGGCAGCTGAACGACATCACCTACAGGCTAAACCTTCCTCCACAATACTGGATCTCACCTTCTTTCCATGTGTCTCTGTTGAAACCGTTCACTGAACCTGTCACTCCTCCTCCCACAGAACCTGTCCCGGCCGACGTACCTCCTCCTCCGGTTCCCATTGAAGAGGAGTCCATCTACCAGGTCCGCACCATATTATGCTCACGGCGACGAGGTCCACGGCTGGAGTACCTGGTCGACTGGGAGGACTATGGCCCAGTGGAGCAGTCATGGGTTCCTCGCGAGGACATCTTGGATCCCGCCTTACTCACTCAGTTCCACGCCGACCATCCCGATCGCCCGGCTCCCAGGCCTCGTGGTAGACCTCGTCGCCGTCTTCGTCCCTCTTCTCAGTCGTCTAGAGCCGCCTCGAAGGAGGGTACTGTCAGGATTCCACCAGCTTCATCCACTCCTCCCGCTCATTCACTCACTCCTCCCACTCGTTCATTATCACCATCACCTGTACCTCATTACACCTCCGTTTATATTCAGCTTCCCTTCACACACTCATTGTCTGGTCTCGTCTCTACATGACACACAGACTCTCCTACTCTACTCACCTGCTACTTACCTGTCTTCCATTGGACCTCCTGCAATCCCTTGCCTTCGGATCTCATCCTCAGTCTTCAGTCGTCCGTCCATGTGATCTCCCACCTGCATCTGCAATAGAGACTCTGGTTAATCTTCAGCTAAGTTACCATTCAACTATCATCTGTTTGGATACTCAGCTTATCTCCGACTGCTTCTGCAAAACCTGTTAATAAACTTATTCACTTACCACCTGTCTGACTCCTGTTCCATCCGTGACAAAGTCTGTCATTTATTTGTCATTAATATCCTAGTTTAGAGGGAACATTCTCAGAACGTTCTATCAAAGTTATGATCAAACGTTCTTTCAGTAACGTTAATAGAACGTTCATTCAAAGTTCAAAATTCAAATCTGGTCTTTAATAATAACCTCAAAATGTCCTGAAACGTTTTAGTTGGACATTCGACGAATATTTTTTAAATGTTACCACTCATTTTAGAACGTTCAGAGAACACTCAAAAGTATCATTCTCCTAATGTTTTAAGAATGGAATGTTCCCTAAAAAAATGACTTTTTGAAAGTTCAGAGAACATTAAAAAACAACGTTTTCATAACTTACTCTAAAAAAATGCTGGGTGGTTTCAACCCACGTTTGGGTCAAATATGGACAAACCCAACAGTTGGGTTAAAAATGTGATCAAAAAATTTAAACCAATGGTTTTGTTTGTCCATAATTGACCCAAACAATGGGTTGAAACAACCCATTATTTTTTAGAGGGATGGGAATGTTAGCGAGATGTTAGAACATATTTTGATGTTTGAACAGTTTTAATAATTGCATAATTATATTAAAACTTATAAAGTCTATAGACCTTATGTAGCCACGCCCCTTTTCAGTGCTGAGCTCGTTGTCTTTTGACTTCCGGTCTGTTTTTTCACATCGATCTTGCGTAGTTATGATTGAACGGCTCGTTTAAAATATTTCCAAAGTCCATTTGTTAAGACATATGCTTTACAATGCTTATGATAAACATAACAATGCTCATGATAACTTTCGTTAACTCTACAATAAGTAAATCAACTAAAACTAATTACTCCTGGACAGCGATGCCATAGAAATATACAGAGCGACTGCAAAAACGGAAGTTCAAAGACAATAATCTAAAGATGGCGGCGTCCTCGTTTCTCTGGTGCATAAGGTCTATAGACATTAATTGTGGGTTACCTCTTATGGTTTGTCCTACTTGCTGTATTAATAACTGCTCATATAATGAGATATATGAAGTCAGGTGGTAATAGGCCAATGCACTCAAATAATATTAATAATAATATACTCAAATAATAATGTTTGGGCCTCCCTAAGTGTGTTATTTGACACACATCATGATGCGCACGCGTGACATGTTGCCTGTACATTTGAGGATGATTATCAGAGTATGATCTCAGGGTTTGTAATGAAAACCATGCGTGTAAAAATCAGCTGTGGCGGGAAATGCTGTCAATTCACGAGCCAAATAGGCGTGTTACTTATTATCTTTACTCATTTTGCTGGGGAAGTTCGTGTTGCCAAATATGTGCAGATTTAGCACAAATAATGATCATCATGATATATTAAATACAGCGTGTTGCACAGAATCTGCTCATATCTGGTTTACATGAACACATAGCCTACTTCACTACGCAACACATAACGGCGCGCTTGTTCTTTTGCATTGAAGCAAAAGCGAAGATTAAAAAGCAGTTGGTGAACAGAAAAGGCATTATTATTTTCCAACATACATGTTCTTTGTGTATTGATCTGTCCACCTAAAACGCATTTGCTGAAAAGGATGGGAATGAATGAGGAAGGAGATGCTGGATGACAGGATTTTGTTTAAATAAGAAATGTATGTATGAAATCCAAAGGTTATATATATTTATATTGTACATTAAATCAAGCTGTGACGTAGTAAATCTGGTTAATTTCTTCTTCTTTTTTTTTTTTAGTGTGTGTTATTAGTAGAAGTTCTGAATTGCCAGTAACTTAAAAATGTTGTAGCCAAATTGGCCGGTGGGTGAAAAAGTAAATTTGAAACCCCGATCATCATAAATATAATCACAATCTCTGCTCATGTGTGCAGTCTGCTCCCCGTGTGTGTGTGTGTGTGTGTGTGTGCTGGCAGCCGCTGGGTGGCGCTGCTGCTCTGTTCTCTGCAAACCCATTATCTCGAAGCAAAAAAGTATGTTGACGTCACCAAAACACAACATTGCGGCATGTGAGAAGAAGCCAGTTAGTGCACTTTATTTTTGGCCCAGCGAGCGCTGTAGTCAGGAGGAAAAGAGTGTGTGTCGAGCAGAAGCAGAATCCAGCAAGACTCAAACCTCTCCACTGTCAGAACTCCTGCTGTTTCGCTGCTCCACAAATCCACTGCCCGTGTTTCTCCAATCAGCTTCACACACACACTGACACATGACCTCTGACCTCTGCTCGTCCACATGTGAAGTTTCATTCTAACTCACTGAAACCTCACGCTTGTCAGCATCACTGAACATCCTAAACATTTTACAGTCTAAACAGGCATTAAACAAAACCCAAAAAAGAAACATTGTGTGGGATATTATTTTATTTATTTATTTAGAAAAGAGACAGTGTACATCAATCAACATTCATGAATGTAAGTGTAGCCTAATTATCCCGAAGGCTAGTTTTCATCAGAGCCTTCATTAGGCCTAAAATTAGAGAAGAGGGTAAAACAATAATAGAACTAGAACTTTTACATTTAAACATATTATACAAATACATAATAAAAAAAAAAGATATATTGCTCTTAAAACATTTCTTAAACTAATGCTTAAATGAGTTAATTTGTAAAAAAATGTAAGTCTTTTAATGAGTTAAGTCACAATTTTGACTTTTTGTTTAAGAATTGCAAGTTTATATCGTAATTCTGACTTTATAACACAATTCTGAGAAAAAAAAGTCAGAATTGTGAGATAAAAAGTCGTTATTACCTTTTATTTGTTAACTAAATTGTTTAATTTAGTAGCGTAAACAAGCTTCCATATACAGGTCATAATATCTTGCATATTAATATAATATAAAATATTAAACTGTTATGATTCTTAGTCCATTAACAAATTGTGTTTTTCCCCCTTATTTTCAAGCATAAATCAAATCAAGTTTATTGATATTTATGGTTAAAACAAGGGCATTTGCTAGTTGGGTAAAAAACTATTTAATATGAATTATCTAAAAACAGATCTTTAATATCTTACATGATATGATATAACATGAGATATGATATAATATTTTTTTTTTTACCTTTTTAAAGCAGTCATATTAATTGTACTCCTTTGAGTTTGTCCACCTGATTATAAACTATAAAAAATATAATAATTAAAGTAGGCTAATACAGATCCGCACACATAATAAAACACTATTAATTCTATTTCAGATATTATAGGGGAAACAAAAAAAAAACACAAATTTGTTTTAAACACAATTTCTCTAGTTAAATATATTTTGTTTTAGGGATGTTTAGATATTTATACTGGAAAATAAAAACTTTTGATTAATAACAGTCAGAATGGTTTCCTCTGCTAGAATTCATGTCTATTATCAGTTTACTTCAACAATACTGTAGCAAATATTTCTGCACTCTTGAAAATAGCGGTTCTTTATTGGCTTCGATGGTTCCATTAACATTTCGAATTGCTCAAAAAGTTGTTAATAGTGGAGAAAAGATTGTTCAGATGTTCTTCACATGCACTAGAACTGAAGATTCTCCAGGGAACCGGCTCTTCTAATCCTCTCTTCTCAAGCTTTATTTGTAAGAGTTGAGTTGAATGTGAAGATGGAAACACTGTTTGGTGACTCTGCATTCTGCATGTGTGTATGAGCTGAGGCTGTATATGGACAGATCATCTTCATCATCAACATCTTGCATCAACATCACCTCAGCATGTTCATCATGTTCATAATCTTCATCTTCACCATCATCATCATCATCACCTCAGCATGTTCATCATGTTCATAATCTTCATCTTCACCATCATCATCATCATCACCTCAGCATGTTCATCATCTTCATCATCATCATCTTCACCATCATCACCTCAGCATGTTCTTCATCATCTTCATCATCAACATCTTCATCACCTCAGCATGTTCATCATGTTCATAATCTTCATCTTCACCATCATCATCACCTCAGCATGTTCTTCATCATCTTCATCACCTCATCATGTTCATAATCTTCATCTTCACCATCATCATCATCACCTCAGCATGTTCATCATCTTCATCATCATCATCTTCACCATCATCACCTCAGCATGTTCTTCATCATCTTCATCATCAACATCTTCATCACCTCAGCATCTTCATCTTCATCTTCACCATCATCACCTCAGCATGTTCTTCATCATCATCATCATCATCATCACCTCAGCATGTTCTTCATCATCTTCATCATCAACATCTTCATCACCTCAGCATGTTCATCATCTTCATCATCATCATCTTCATCACCTCAGCATGTTCATCATCATCATCTTCACCATCATCACCTCAGCATGTTCTTCATCATCTTCATCATCATCATCACCTCAGCATGTTCTTCATCATCTTCATCATCAACATCTTCATCACCTCAGCATGTTCTTCATCATCTTCATCATCACCTCAGCATGTTCTTCATCATCTTCATCACCTCAGCATGTTCATCATCTTCATCATCATCATCTTCATCACCTCAGCATGTTCACCATCATCTTCATCATCATCATCATCATCACCTCAGCATGTTCATCATCTTCATCTTCACCATCATCACCTCAGCATGTTCTTCATCATCATCATCATCATCACCTCAGCATGTTCTTCATCATCTTCATCATCAACATCTTCATCACCTCAGCATGTTCTTCATCATCTTCATCATCATTATCATCACCTCAGCATGTTCATCATCATCATCATCATCATCACCTCAGCATGTTCATCATCTTCATCTTCACCATCATCACCTCAGCATGTTCATCATCTTCATCTTCACCATCATCACCTCAGCATGTTCTTCATCATCATCATCATCACCTCAGCATGTTCTTCATCATCTTCATCATCAACATCTTCATCACCTCAGCATGTTCTTCATCATCTTCATCATCATCATCATCACCTCAGCATGTTCATCATCTTCATCTTCACCATCATCACCTCAGCATGTTCTTCATCATCATCATCATCACCTCAGCATGTTCTTCATCATCTTTATCATCAGCATCTTCATCACCTCAGCATGTTCATCATCATCATCTTCATCACCTCAGCATGTTCATCATCATCATCTTCACCATCATCACCTCAGCATGTTCATCATCTTCATCATCAACATCTTCATCTTCACCATCATCATCATCACCTCAGCATGTTCTTCATCATCAACATCTTCATCATCAACATCTTCATAACCTCAGCATGTTCATCATCATCATCTTCACCATCATCACCTCAGCATGTTCATCATCTTCATCATCAACATCTTCACCATCATCATCATCACCTCAGCATGTTCTTCATCATCAACATCTTCATCATCAACATCTTCATAACCTCAGCATGTTCATCATCTTCATCATCAACATCTTCATCTTCACCATCATCATCATCACCTCAGCATGTTCTTCATCATCAACATCTTCATCATCATCATCTTCATCACCTCAGCATGTTCATCATCATCATCTTCATCACCTCAGCATGTTCATCATCATCATCTTCACCATCATCATCATCACCTCAGCATGTTCTTCATCATCAACATCTTCATCATCATCATCTTCATCACCTCAGCATGTTCATCATCATCATCTTCACCATCATCACCTCAGCATGTTCATCATCTTCATCATCAACATCTTCACCATCATCATCATCAACATCTTCATCATCAACATCTTCATAACCTCAGCATGTTCATCATGTTCATAATCTTCATCTTCACCATCATCATCATCATCACCTCAGCATGTTCTTCATCATCTTCATCACCTCAGCATGTTCATCACCTCAGCATGTTCATCATCTTCATCATCATCATCTTCACCATCATCTTCATCATCTCAGCATGTTCATCATCTTCATCACCTCAGCATGTTCATCATCTTCATCACCTCAGCATGTTCATCATCTTTATCATCTTCATCTTCATCACCTCAGCATGTTCATCATCTTCATCACCTCAGCATGTTCATCATCTTTATCATCTTCATCATCATCATCTTCATCACCTCAGCATGTTCTGGGCTCTGCATGTGGATGAGCTGAGGCTGTATATGGACAGATCATCTTCATCATCATCATCATCATCATCTTCATCACCTCAGCATGTTCATCATCTTCATCACCTCAGCGTGTTCATCATCTTCATCATCATCTTCATCACCTCAGCATGTTCATCATCTTCATCACCTCAGCATGTTCATCATCTTCATCACCTCAGCATGTTCATCATCTTCATCACCTCAGCATGTTCATCATCTTCATCACCTCAGCATGTTCATCATCTTTATCATCTTCATCATCATCTTCATCACCTCAGCATGTTCATCATCTTCATCACCTCTGCATGTTCATCATCTTTATCATCTTCATCATCATCTTCATCACCTCAGCATGTTCTGGGCTCTGCATGTGGATGAGCTGAGGCTGTATATGGACAGATCATCTTCATCATCATCTTCATCACCTCAGCATGTTCATCATCTTCATCACCTCAGCGTGTTCATCATCTTCATCACCTCAGCATGTTCATCATCTTCATCATCATCTTCATCACCTCAGCATGTTCATCATCTTCATCACCTCAGCATGTTCATCACCTTCATCATGTTCATCATCTTCATCATCATCATCTTCATCACCTCAGCATGTTCATCATCTTCATCATCATCTTCATCACCTCAGCATGTTCATCATCATCATCATCTTCATCACCTCAGCATGTTCATCATCTTCATCATCATCTTCATCACCTCAGCATGTTCATCATCATCATCTTCATCACCTCAGCATGTTCATCATCATCATCTTCATCACCTCAGCATGTTCATCATCATCATCTTCATCACCTCAGCATGTTCATCATCATCATCTTCATCACCTCAGCATGTTCTGAGCATGTTTCAGTGTTTTGCAAGCGATATAATGCATTGGCTTCTGGCATAATCTCATCAGTGATGACCGCACTGAAACCACAGGCCAAATCATCACTGAGCAAACTAAACCAATTATAGGCTCAGGCTGCAATTACTGATGATGGCTTTTAATTTTTGTGCATGGTAATTAACATGATTCATTGTTTTCTTGCGGGATATGCTGTACCTTATTTTTTCACGATGTGTGTGTTATGCAATTTCAGTAATGTTCCCTCAATGTTATAAAAATTCTTCCAAAAAGATTAATATAATATTTGTTAAATGTATTTTGGTCTTTAATAATGGTCTCAAAACGTAAACATTTCGGAATGTATTTAAAGGGTAACTAAACCCCTGGTCAGAGCCTGACTCCACCCACTGGCAATATTTGAAAAAATGCTGGGAAAGTGGGCGGGGCGGGGGGGGCGTGGCATCTCACTGTATGGAACCTACACAAACCACTGCAAACATCCAATAGGAAAATTCAACTGCAGTAGCCACTGTTTAACCTGAAGAGGGCAGCACTCAGGCTTTTTTAAACCATATATTGTAGAATTAAAACACTTTAAACCCAAATGTCAAAACATTAACTGGAATCAATGAACAGCAGTTATGAAGCTCCATTCTTACAGATCATTAACAAAAAAAAGTTGTTTTAGTGTTTAGTTACCCTTTAAAAATGTTTTTTTTTTTTTTATTTAAACAGTTTTCAAACTAAAACTCTATTTGTTTTTTAGAATGTTCAGAGAATATTTAAAATGATCCATGTTATAATGATAAAATGGAATGTTTTCTCTAATGTTTGCAAAACGTTTGAAGACATTTAAAAACACTGGACATTCAGAAATAACTTGTTCATAACTTAAGAGGAAACATTCTTAAAGCATGTTTTATGAGCAGTCGTGACTCTCGTCCAGCGGTGTGCTATTTAAAGGTGCTGTATATCATTTTTGACTCTACTAAAGCATAAAAATAGCATGTTTCCTAAATATCTACAAACATGCTGAATTCACATGCTTGTTTCTCTGCAGCTTCTACACTTCTACAGCAGTTACTCTACTTGTGCGTTCAGTGTTGTAATGTCTGTTTTTGTGTTGGTCTGTGCGACTCCGCCCACTGCCAGTTAATCCAATAGTGTTTCAACACCCCGGGTTGCCAGTTGGTGGCATAACACAGCAAAAAAATAAAATAAAATAAAAATCCAGCAAACGATCTGGGTCAGAATCGCAGATTCTACACGACCTATAAAAAACTCAGGCATCCATCTAAAAAAAGCTCATATTAAAACACGAATAAATCAACTCATCAAGGCTTGTGGCCTAATATTGTCAGTTGCGCTCGATCCTGTTGCGTCTTCTCAATCTGGCAACCAGTGACGAGTCTGAGGAGGCGGGAAACAACTCTGTCAATATTACGTACTGCACCTTTAAAAGTCACTGAAATCAAAATATACTTTTTTTTTAGCTTTTAGTATGAATATGTTAGCTGTAAGGTTATAAATAAGCTGGTTTGTTCCAAAACAATGACAAAATTCACATTTAGGAGATATAAGCATTCAAAACTTACACTCTCTCACTTCCGCTGAAATGGATCAGGATTTTTATGACATCACATCTTCTGTCCAATCAAATGCTCTCTGGAATGTAGAGCTCCGCCCACTATGCTATAATCACCACCTGGCCGAAGCAACCGTTGACACGTCACAGAGCAATATGGGTTAGAAGTGTGTTCGGTTGAACAGTTTTACTCCGTTTTTCAACCGTACGTTCTTTAGTTAAGAATGAAATGGCTAAAATGTATTCACATCTCTACTATTTACTATTGAATCCAACGTATCATGAGCGCTCGGATTCGCTTCCATGGTACTGTCAGTCAGTGAGGGAAACTAAACGCTATTGGCTGTTTGAAAAGGGGGAGGAGCCATTCAATATGTCCCGCCTTCACTTCCTGTTTCAGTGGAAATTACGTCAACGCATCAAACAAAGCTGCGCCTTACAAGGCACTTCAGTGGAACTTTAAGACTCAAGTTTCATTTATCTGCTCCATTGTTTGCATTTTAATTTGTTAATTTTCAGCGTAGCTAAGCCTGTTACAAACTGTTTTCCCAAGTACATTCTCACGACCAGGCCCGCCCACAGAAATGACTGGGCCCCTGAAAAGGTCCAGTGAATGGGACCTCCCCAAATTTGCTAGGCTACTCATATCATGCCTGTGCTCTCTCTCTCTCGCTCTCTCTCTCTTTCTCTCTCTCTCTCTCTCTCTCTCATTAACATACATTTAACAGAGAGAGACTTACTCGGTGATGGGGCTCTACATTGGTACACACACACACAAACACACACCCACCAAGGTTAACAAACGATCTGCACTGTAAACCCGAATACGTTGGCAAAACTCAAAACATTTAAAGGGATGGTTGAATATGATTTCACTTTTCTAACTTTAGTTAGTGTGTAATGTTGCTGTTTGAGCATAAACAACATCTGTAAAGTTACAAATGAAGCATGGACACGTTACAGTGCACCCCACAAACACAATCAAGCCTTCGAAAAAAGGTGTTTTACCAATCGATTGCCATGAAATTCTAAGTTTAAGCAGAACTAGCAAATTGTATATTGTACTTAACATTTCAAGGTAAGAACAATTAATATTTATGAGTACACTAATTAATACATTTAATATGTCGAAAAAACAGGTGATGTCATACTTTGTAGTAGTGCAATCGTGGCGTAATAATCTGTTTGGTTGTAAAATGTATTACCTGAATGAAATGAAATCGATTGTATCGTCCTGTGGAATCATTAATTCACAGACAGCATAAGAAGATCTTCAACTAATAAAGATCTTCATCGCTGGAAAACAATATGATGCATTTGAAGATTTGCTCTCACTTGACTGTACTGTAGTCCACGGCCGATTCATCGAACGCTTGTGATGTTCTTAAACACCTGTTAGACAACTTCGAGTCAAGTGTGAATTGAAAGCGCTTCAGACGATTCAGTGCGTGCAGGAACTGAACAGATCACTCAAACTGATTCGCGAACCGATTTAGACAGGTCTGCAAACTTGTTTGATGAAGTCTTTGAACAGAATCGACTCAAAAGAGTGATTCATTTGTGAATTGAGCATCGCTCATGCCCAGAAAAAAAGATAGCCTACAGCGCGCTTGGAATAAACTACGCATTTAACACGTATTGCATTAAAATAAAGTAACGAGAGGAATGTAACCCCACGTAACGAAGTGAAAGTTTTTTTTTTTTTTATTAGAAATGTACTCGAGTACTACATACCTGGCATACCAACTAAATGTAGGCTACTACAATAGCTAATAATTATTTTGTTCATGTCACTTTGCTGCTGACCGCAAACTGGCGCGAAGCACTGGCGTTTTTGACGTTACGTTACGTAAAAATAAATAAATAGCCTGCTCAGACCAATTTCAGGAGAGGGGTGTTTCATTATGACACAGGCTACATTTTACTCAAGCAGCATTAAATAAAATGCATTTTTTCTCACTTTTTCAAAAATGAATGGTGCTTTTTTGGTTCAAAATAAAATATTGTAACCTGTTTATATTTAGAATGAACATAATTATTGCTGGACTGCATGGGCCCCCACTAACGGCAGGGCCCCAGAAAACGTTCCCCTTTATCGGACGGCCCTGCTCACGGCTTCAAATCCGTGAAATGAAATGGAAAGTCTGCCAGAGGCATCCAGAGATAGACACGATTTACAAGAGAAGCTTTGAAGTACAAATCACATGCAGGTTTACCGGGTGCATCTGTGTTAAACGGGTAAAAGAGAGGACAATATTAGGCTGGATATATTATTCGAAAGACAGCAGAGTAAGCCTGCAATATTTACAGCAGGTTCTTGAGCAAAAGACACAGAAATATCTTCCAAAAACGGATTGGTAGCGTTCCAATTAAGCTGTGAATGTTATTTTTGAATGTTCTCTGAAAAGTCCAGGTTTTTTTTTTATATATATTTTTTTTGGTCGTTAAATGAACATTCCATCTTATCATCTTCAAACATTATGGGAATGTTACTTTTGAATGTTCTCTGAACATTCCGAAACAAGTAACATTTAAAAATGTTACACGAACGTCCATCCAAAACGTTTTAGAAAAAAACATGAACGATGTATAAATTTTGTTTTTGTGCTAACGTTTTGAGAACATTATTAAACACCAAATAACTTTGAACGAACATTCTATTAATGTTACTGGAAGATTGTTTGTTAATAATATTGAGAGAATGTTTCCTGTTGGCTTGTGTAATTAAGCTTAATTCGGTTCAGTCAGTGTTCAATGATTCAGTTCAGTTATGTGTAAAGTTAATCAATTATGAGACGAGCAATCCAGCTAATAGCAGCTCTTCAAAGTGTTTCAGTCCATTAACCGTGTCAGTGTTGCAAAATGAATGAAACAATTGTAAGAGATTCAGTATAGTTTCAGCTCAAGATTTGTGATTCACTGTGTTTTCCTCTGATCAGAAGCATTTGCTGATCTGTGATCTTCATGCTGATATGAGAGACTGTGAAACGCTTAGCTCCAAATGTTACTTTCAAAGGTAGACGATCAATAAAGCCTGTTTTCTTTTCATGTGCAGAATAAGCGTTTGATAACACAAGAGCAGGGTCATTCTCATAATGCAGTACACTTTAAAAACATAGCATGCTTGTGTTGTAGATTGGGAAACATTTATATATAAAAGCGCTTATCAAACTTTTAGAAAAATGCTCTGGTCAAAGTCATGCCCTTAAACTCAGCATGAAATCAAAATGGACAATTTTTAGTGGAATAGTGCAATGTTTATTGTAAATTATTTATCGGTGCACATCATTATTGTGTTAATAATGTTGAATCAGAATAACTTCCTCTTGCTGCACCTCTTCTCTTCTCTGATGATGTGGGCGGAGCTATAACCTGTCACTCACATGAGATCAGCCAATAGCAAACCACAACGATCCAATCAATTCCCAACAGACACAATCAAGCCCCGCCCACATGTGTTCTTGTTCCAGAAGCGTTTCACTCGGATATACGACATAATAGGGGAGAAAATACCAGCGCAAATTTTCAAGTTTTTAAACAATGTTCTGAAATTTTGATTATATCATAATATTTCTAACAGGATGCATTTTTTAAGTGACACAAAACATCACAGAACTCATCAAATTCATTCCTACTCACTGATGTTCGTGCTGTTGTTTTCCCACCAAAATTATGTCACTTCCTGGATGAAGATGATGTCATCTTTTTATTTAATACAAATCATCAATAATTTAGTTAGATTATAGAATTACATTATATATATACACACTACCGTTCAAAAGTCTGGAATAATTAAGTCAATTTTGTTCACCAAATGTGCATTTATTTATAATATATAATATAGTGAAATATTATTACAGTTCAGTACAATAGTTACAACATGGTAAAAAATAGTAACAATTTAAAATAAGTACATTTTAAATAAAAGAAGCTGAATTTTTCTTTTTGAAATGTTATTTATTCCTGTGATGGCAAAGGGGAATTTTCAGCAGTCATTACTTCAGTTATTAGTAATAATTATCAATAATTGTTCTACTTATTATCAATGTTGAACTTTTTTTCAGGATTCTTTGATGAATAGAAAGTTCAAAAGAACAACACTGAACAGAAATAGAACATTTTGTGTCTTTTCTTGTGTCTTTTGAGCAATTTAATGCATCTTTGCTGAATAAATGTATTCATTTTAAAAAAACAATCTTATAAGTTCTAACTTTTGACTAATAGTGTGTATCATGGTTTCCATAATATGAAGCGGCACAACTATTTTCTGCAATCAATCTGAAACAGTTTGATTAAAGGACAAAATATTCTTTAATAAATGTAGAGTTTTTGATTGATAGATACTTGATCCCTTTGGGGAAATTGTTTCCAGACAAAGATAATACCCACACATAAAGTGATGTTGTGATAAAAGAGAACTATCAAACATGCCTGAGTTTAATGTTCAACACTGAACATGACATGAGAACAACCTATTAGTGATTCTCAGATGCTCAGATGAAGTTTACGCAGCTGATCTTGTTTTACACCGGTTATTTGTTGAGATCTGGCCTGAACGTGAGATCTGTCTCAGTTGCTGAAACACTGCCAGGAAAATGTGCCTCAGTACATCGTGTCCAATCCAGACTCCAGTCTCGCGGAGACACAGATAGCTGGAGATGTGCAGCGACACCAGAGCTCTTGAACCCGACGCAGAGACGCAAGCAGAGCCATGAGAAGACGAGAGACAAACCTGAAACTGGCAACACACACTCCCAAACACAGCAACACACAGCTCTATAGAGATATTTACTACACACACTCCCAAACACACCATCACACAGCTCTATAGAGACATTTACTACACACACTCCCAAACACAGCAACACACAGCTCTATAGAAATATTTACTACACACACTCCCAAACACACCATCACACAGCTCTATAGAGACATTTACTACACACACTCCCAAACACAGCATCACACAGCTCTATAGAGACATTTACAACACACTCCCAAACACAGCATCACACAGCTCTATAGAGACATTTACTACACACACTCCCAAACACAGCAACACACAGCTCTATAGAGACATTTACTACACACACTCCCAAACACACCATCACACAGCTCTATAGAGACATTTACTACACACACTCCCAAACACACCATCACACAGCTCTATAGAGACATTTACTACACACACTCCCAAACACACTATCACACAGCTCTATAGAGACATGTACTACACACACTCCCAAACACAGCATCACACAGCTCTATAGAGATATTTACTACACACACTCCCAAACACACATCACACAGCTCTATAGAGACATTTACTACACACACTCCCAAACACACCATCACACAGCTCTATAGAGACATTTACTACACACACTCCCAAACACACATCACACAGCTCTATAGAGACATTTACTACACACACTCCCAAACACAGCAACACACAGCTCTATAGAGATATTTACTACACACACTCCCAAACACACCATCACACAGCTCTATAGAGACATTTACTACACACACTCCCAAACACAGCAACACACAGCTCTATAGAGATATTTACTACACACACTCCCAAACACACCATCACACAGCTCTATAGAGATATTTACTACACACACTCCCAAACACACCATCACACAGCTCTATAGAGACATTTACTACACACACTCCCAAACACAGCAACACACAGCTCTATAGAGACATTTACTACACACACTCCCAAACACACATCACACAGCTCTATAGAGACATTTACTACACACACTCCCAAACACAGCAACACACAGCTCTATAGAGATATTTACTACACACACTCCCAAACACACCATCACACAGCTCTATAGAGACATTTACTACACACACTCCCAAACACAGCAACACACAGCTCTATAGAGACATTTACTACACACACTCCCAAACACACATCACACAGCTCTATAGAGACATTTACTACACACACTCCCAAACACAGCATCACACAGCTCTATAGAGACATTTACTACACACACTCCCAAACACAGCATCACACAGCTCTATAGAGACATTTACTACACACACTCCCAAACACACCATCACACAGCTCTATAGAGACATTTACTACACACACTCCCAAACACACCATCACACAGCTCTATAGAGACATTTACTACACACACTCCCAAACACACCATCACACAGCTCTATAGAGACATGTACTACACACACTCCCAAACACAGCAACACACAGCTCTATAGAGATATTTACTACACACACTCCCAAACACACCATCACACAGCTCTATAGAGACATTTACTACACACACTCCCAAACACAGCAACACACAGCTCTATAGAGATATTTACTACACACACTCCCAAACACACATCACACAGCTCTATAGAGACATTTACTACACACACTCCCAAACACACCATCACACAGCTCTATAGAGACATTTACTACACACACTCCCAAACACACCATCACACAGCTCTATAGAGACATGTACTACACACACTCCCAAACACAGCAACACACAGCTCTATAGAGATATTTACTACACACACTCCCAAACACACCATCACACAGCTCTATAGAGACATTTACTACACACACTCCCAAACACAGCAACACACAGCTCTATAGAGATATTTACTACACACACTCCCAAACACACATCACACAGCTCTATAGAGACATTTACTACACACACTCCCAAACACAGCAACACACAGCTCTATAGAGATATTTACTACACACACTCCCAAACACACATCACACAGCTCTATAGAGACATTTACTACACACACTCCCAAACACAGCAACACACAGCTCTATAGAGATATTTACTACACACACTCCCAAACACACCATCACACAGCTCTATAGAGACATTTACTACACACACTCCCAAACACACCATCACACAGCTCTATAGAGACATTTACTACACACACTCCCAAACACAGCATCACACAGCTCTATAGAGACATTTACAACACACACTCCCAAACACACCATCACACAGCTCTATAGAGACATTTACTACACACACTCCCAAACACACCATCACACAGCTCTATAGAGACATTTACTACACACACTCCCAAACACACCATCACACAGCTCTATAGAGACATTTACTACACACACTCCCAAACACAGCAACACACAGCTCTATAGAGATATTTACTACACACACTCCCAAACACACATCACACAGCTCTATAGAGACATTTACTACACACACTCCCAAACACAGCAACACACAGCTCTATAGAGATATTTACTACACACACTCCCAAACACACCATCACACAGCTCTATAGAGACATTTACTACACACACTCCCAAACACACATCACACAGCTCTATAGAGACATTTACTACACACACTCCCAAACACACCATCACACAGCTCTATAGAGAGATTTACTACACACACTCCCAAACACACCATCACACAGCTCTATAGAGACATTTACTACACACACTCCCAAACACACCATCACACAGCTCTATAGAGACATTTACTACACACACTCCCAAACACACGCACAGCTCTATAGAGACATATACTACACACACTCCCAAACACACCATCACACAGCTCTATAGAGACATTTACTACACACACTCCCAAACACAGCAACACAAAGCTCTATAGAGATATTTACTACACACACTCCCAAACACACATCACACAGCTCTATAGAGACATTTACTACACACACTCCCAAACACACATCACACAGCTCTATAGAGATATTTACTACACACACTCCCAAACACAGCATCACACAGCTCTATAGAGACATTTACTACACACACTCCCAAACACAGCAACACACAGCTCTATAGAGATATTTACTACACACACTCCCAAACACACCATCACACAGCTCTATAGAGACATTTACTACACACACTCCCAAACACACATCACACAGCTCTATAGAGACATTTACTACACACACTCCCAAACACACCATCACACAGCTCTATAGAGAGATTTACTACACACACTCCCAAACACACCATCACACAGCTCTATAGAGACATTTACTACACACACTCCCAAACACACACACACAGCTCTATAGGGACATTTACTACACACACTCCCAAACACACGCACAGCTCTATAGAGACATTTACTACACACACTCCCAAACACACGCACAGCTCTATAGAGACATTTACTACACACACTCCCAAACACACCATCACACAGCTCTATAGAGACATTTACTACACACACTCCCAAACACACCATCACACAGCTCTATAGAGACATTTACTACACACACTCCCAAACACAGCAACACAAAGCTCTATAGAGATATTTACTACACACACTCCCAAACACACATCACACAGCTCTATAGAGACATTTACTACACACACTCCCAAACACAGCAACACACAGCTCTATAGAGATATTTACTACACACACTCCCAAACACACCATCACACAGCTCTATAGAGACATTTACTACACACACTCCCAAATACACCATCACACAACTCTATAGAGACATTTACTACACACACTCCCAAACACACCATCACACAGCTCTATAGAGATATTTACTACACACACTCCCAAACACAGCAACACACAGCTCTATAGAGATATTTACTACACACACTCCCAAACACACCATCACACAGCTCTATAGAGATATTTACTACACACACTCCCAAACACACATCACACAGCTCTATAGAGATATTTACTACACACACTCCCAAACACACCATCACACAGCTCTATAGAGACATTTACTACACACACTCCCAAACACAGCAACACACAGCTCTATAGAGATATTTACTACACACACTCCCAAACACACCATCACACAGCTCTATAGAGATATTTACTACACACACTCCCAAACACACATCACACAGCTCTATAGAGAGATTTACTACACACACTCCCAAACACACCATCACACAGCTCTATAGAGACATTTACTACACACACTCCCAAACACACCATCACACAGCTCTATAGAGACATTTACTACACACACTCCCAAACACACACACAGCTCTATAGGGACATTTACTACACACACTCCCAAACACACCATCACACAGCTCTATAGAGACATTTACTACACACACTCCCAAACACACGCACAGCTCTATAGAGACATTTACTACACACACTCCCAAACACACCATCACACAGCTCTATAGAGACATTTACTACACACACTCCCAAACACAGCATCACACAGCTCTATAGAGACATTTACCACACACACTCCCAAACACACCATCACACAGCTCTATAGAGACATTTACTACACACACTCCCAAACACACCATCACGCAGCTCTATATAGATATTTACTACACACACTCCCAAACACAGCATCACGCAGCTCTATAGAGACATTTTCTACACACACTCCCAAACACAGCATCACGCAGCTCTATAGAGACATTTACTACACACACTCCCAAACACAGCATCACACAGCTCTATAGAGACATTTACTACACACACTCCCAAACACACCATCACACAGCTCTATAGAGACATTTAATACACACACTCCCAAACACACCATCACACAGCTCTATAGAGACATTTAATACACACACTCCCAAACACACCATCACACAGCTCTATAGAGACATTTACTACACACACTCCCAAACACACCATCACACAGCTCTATAGAGACATTTACTACACACACTCCCAAACACACCATCACACAGCTCTATAGAGACATTTACTACACACACTCCCAAACACAGCAACACACAGCTCTATAGAGACATTTACTACACACACTCCCAAACACACATCACACAGCTCTATAGAGACATTTACTACACACACTCCCAAACACAGCAACACACAGCTCTATAGAGATATTTACTACACACACTCCCAAACACACCATCACACAGCTCTATAGAGACATTTACTACACACACTCCCAAACACAGCAACACACAGCTCTATAGAGACATTTACTACACACACTCCCAAACACACATCACACAGCTCTATAGAGACATTTACTACACACACTCCCAAACACAGCATCACACAGCTCTATAGAGACATTTACTACACACACTCCCAAACACAGCATCACACAGCTCTATAGAGACATTTACTACACACACTCCCAAACACACCATCACACAGCTCTATAGAGACATTTACTACACACACTCCCAAACACACCATCACACAGCTCTATAGAGACATTTACTACACACACTCCCAAACACACCATCACACAGCTCTATAGAGACATGTACTACACACACTCCCAAACACAGCAACACACAGCTCTATAGAGATATTTACTACACACACTCCCAAACACACCATCACACAGCTCTATAGAGACATTTACTACACACACTCCCAAACACACCATCACGCAGCTCTATATAGATATTTACTACACACACTCCCAAACACAGCATCACGCAGCTCTATAGAGACATTTTCTACACACACTCCCAAACACACCATCACACAGCTCTATAGAGACATTTACTACACACACTCCCAAACACAGCAACACACAGCTCTATAGAGACATTTACTACACACACTCCCAAACACACATCACACAGCTCTATAGAGACATTTACTACACACACTCCCAAACACAGCATCACACAGCTCTATAGAGACATTTACTACACACACTCCCAAACACAGCATCACACAGCTCTATAGAGACATTTACTACACACACTCCCAAACACACCATCACACAGCTCTATAGAGACATTTACTACACACACTCCCAAACACACCATCACACAGCTCTATAGAGACATTTACTACACACACTCCCAAACACACCATCACACAGCTCTATAGAGACATGTACTACACACACTCCCAAACACAGCAACACACAGCTCTATAGAGATATTTACTACACACACTCCCAAACACACCATCACACAGCTCTATAGAGACATTTACTACACACACTCCCAAACACAGCAACACACAGCTCTATAGAGATATTTACTACACACACTCCCAAACACACATCACACAGCTCTATAGAGACATTTACTACACACACTCCCAAACACACCATCACACAGCTCTATAGAGACATTTACTACACACACTCCCAAACACACCATCACACAGCTCTATAGAGACATGTACTACACACACTCCCAAACACAGCAACACACAGCTCTATAGAGATATTTACTACACACACTCCCAAACACACCATCACACAGCTCTATAGAGACATTTACTACACACACTCCCAAACACAGCAACACACAGCTCTATAGAGATATTTACTACACACACTCCCAAACACACATCACACAGCTCTATAGAGACATTTACTACACACACTCCCAAACACAGCAACACACAGCTCTATAGAGATATTTACTACACACACTCCCAAACACACATCACACAGCTCTATAGAGACATTTACTACACACACTCCCAAACACAGCAACACACAGCTCTATAGAGATATTTACTACACACACTCCCAAACACACCATCACACAGCTCTATAGAGACATTTACTACACACACTCCCAAACACACCATCACACAGCTCTATAGAGACATTTACTACACACACTCCCAAACACAGCATCACACAGCTCTATAGAGACATTTACAACACACACTCCCAAACACACCATCACACAGCTCTATAGAGACATTTACTACACACACTCCCAAACACACCATCACACAGCTCTATAGAGACATTTACTACACACACTCCCAAACACACCATCACACAGCTCTATAGAGACATTTACTACACACACTCCCAAACACAGCAACACACAGCTCTATAGAGATATTTACTACACACACTCCCAAACACACATCACACAGCTCTATAGAGACATTTACTACACACACTCCCAAACACAGCAACACACAGCTCTATAGAGATATTTACTACACACACTCCCAAACACACCATCACACAGCTCTATAGAGACATTTACTACACACACTCCCAAACACACATCACACAGCTCTATAGAGACATTTACTACACACACTCCCAAACACACCATCACACAGCTCTATAGAGAGATTTACTACACACACTCCCAAACACACCATCACACAGCTCTATAGAGACATTTACTACACACACTCCCAAACACACACACACAGCTCTATAGGGACATTTACTACACACACTCCCAAACACACCATCACACAGCTCTATAGAGACATTTACTACACACACTCCCAAACACACGCACAGCTCTATAGAGACATATACTACACACACTCCCAAACACACCATCACACAGCTCTATAGAGACATTTACTACACACACTCCCAAACACAGCAACACAAAGCTCTATAGAGATATTTACTACACACACTCCCAAACACACATCACACAGCTCTATAGAGACATTTACTACACACACTCCCAAACACACATCACACAGCTCTATAGAGATATTTACTACACACACTCCCAAACACAGCATCACACAGCTCTATAGAGACATTTACTACACACACTCCCAAACACAGCAACACACAGCTCTATAGAGATATTTACTACACACACTCCCAAACACACCATCACACAGCTCTATAGAGACATTTACTACACACACTCCCAAACACACATCACACAGCTCTATAGAGACATTTACTACACACACTCCCAAACACACCATCACACAGCTCTATAGAGAGATTTACTACACACACTCCCAAACACACCATCACACAGCTCTATAGAGACATTTACTACACACACTCCCAAACACACACACACAGCTCTATAGGGACATTTACTACACACACTCCCAAACACACGCACAGCTCTATAGAGACATTTACTACACACACTCCCAAACACACGCACAGCTCTATAGAGACATTTACTACACACACTCCCAAACACACCATCACACAGCTCTATAGAGACATTTACTACACACACTCCCAAACACACCATCACACAGCTCTATAGAGACATTTACTACACACACTCCCAAACACAGCAACACAAAGCTCTATAGAGATATTTACTACACACACTCCCAAACACACATCACACAGCTCTATAGAGACATTTACTACACACACTCCCAAACACAGCAACACACAGCTCTATAGAGATATTTACTACACACACTCCCAAACACACCATCACACAGCTCTATAGAGACATTTACTACACACACTCCCAAATACACCATCACACAACTCTATAGAGACATTTACTACACACACTCCCAAACACACCATCACACAGCTCTATAGAGATATTTACTACACACACTCCCAAACACAGCAACACACAGCTCTATAGAGATATTTACTACACACACTCCCAAACACACCATCACACAGCTCTATAGAGATATTTACTACACACACTCCCAAACACACATCACACAGCTCTATAGAGATATTTACTACACACACTCCCAAACACACCATCACACAGCTCTATAGAGACATTTACTACACACACTCCCAAACACAGCAACACACAGCTCTATAGAGATATTTACTACACACACTCCCAAACACACCATCACACAGCTCTATAGAGATATTTACTACACACACTCCCAAACACACATCACACAGCTCTATAGAGAGATTTACTACACACACTCCCAAACACACCATCACACAGCTCTATAGAGACATTTACTACACACACTCCCAAACACACCATCACACAGCTCTATAGAGACATTTACTACACACACTCCCAAACACACACACAGCTCTATAGGGACATTTACTACACACACTCCCAAACACACCATCACACAGCTCTATAGAGACATTTACTACACACACTCCCAAACACACGCACAGCTCTATAGAGACATTTACTACACACACTCCCAAACACACCATCACACAGCTCTATAGAGACATTTACTACACACACTCCCAAACACAGCATCACACAGCTCTATAGAGACATTTACCACACACACTCCCAAACACACCATCACACAGCTCTATAGAGACATTTACTACACACACTCCCAAACACACCATCACGCAGCTCTATATAGATATTTACTACACACACTTCCAAACACAGCATCACGCAGCTCTATAGAGACATTTTCTACACACACTCCCAAACACAGCATCACGCAGCTCTATAGAGACATTTACTACACACACTCCCAAACACAGCATCACACAGCTCTATAGAGACATTTACTACACACACTCCCAAACACACCATCACACAGCTCTATAGAGACATTTAATACACACACTCCCAAACACACCATCACACAGCTCTATAGAGACATTTAATACACACACTCCCAAACACACCATCACACAGCTCTATAGAGACATTTACTACACACACTCCCAAACACACCATCACACAGCTCTATAGAGACATTTAATACACACACTCCCAAACACACCATCACACAGCTCTATAGAGACATTTACTACACACACTCCCAAACACACCATCACACAGCTCTATAGAGACATTTACTACACACACTCCCAAACACAGCATCACGCAGCTCTATAGAGACATTTACTACACACACTCCCAAACACAGCATCACGCAGCTCTATAGAGACATTTACTACACACACTCCCAAACACACCATCACACAGCTCTATAGAGACATTTACTACACACACTCCCAAACACACCATCACACAGCTCTATAGAGACATTTACTACACACACTCCCAAACACACCATCACGCAGCTCTATAGAGACATTTACTACACACACTCCCAAACACAGCATCACACAGCTCAATAGAGACATTTACTACACACACTCCCAAACACAGCATCACACAGCTCTATAGAGACATTTACTACACACACTCCCAAACACAGCATCACACAGCTCTATAGAGACATTTACTACACACACTCCCAAACACAGCATCACACAGCTCTATAGAGACATTTACTACACACACTCCCAAACACAGCATTACACAGCTCTATAGAGATATTTACTACACACACTCCCAAACACACCATCACACAGCTCTATAGAGACATTTACTACACACCTTCACACAGCTCTATAGAGACATTTACTACACACACTCCCAAACACACCATCACTAAGCTCTATAGAGACATTTACTACACACACTCCCAAACACACCATCACACAGCTCTATAGAGACATTTACTACACACTCCCAAACACACATCACACAGCTCTATAGAGACATTTACTACACACACTCCCAAACACACAGCTCTATAGAGACATTTACTACACAAACTCCCAAACACACCTTCACTCAGCTCTACAGAGACATTTACTACACACACTCCCAAACACACCATCACACAGCTCTATAGAGACATTTACTACACACACTCCCAAATACACCATCACACAACTCTATAGAGACATGTACTACACACAATCCCAAACACACCATCACACAGCTCTATAGAGCCATTTACTACACACACTCCCAAACACACGCACAGCTCTATAGAAACATTTACTACACACACTCCCAAACACAGCATCACACAGCTCTATAGAGACATTTACTACACACACTCCCAAACACACCATCACACAGCTCTATAGAGACATTTACTAATCACACTCCCAAACACACCATCACACAGCTCTATAGAGACATTTACTACACACACTCCAAAACACACCATCACACAGCTCAATAGAGACATTTACTACACACACTCCCAAACACACACACAGCTCTATAGAGACATTTACTACACACACTCCCAAACACACCATCACGCAGCTCTATAGAGACATTTACTACATACACTCCCAAACACAGCATCACACAGCTCTATAGAGACATTTACTACACACACTCCCAAACACACCATCACACAGCTCTATAGACACATTTACTAAACACACTCCCAAACACACCATCACACAGCTCTATAGAGCCATTTACTACACACACTCCCAAACACACACACACAGCTCTATAGAGACATTTACTACACACAATCCCAAACACACCATCACACAGCTCTATAGAGACATTTACTACACACACTCCCAAACACACACACAGCTCTATAGAAACATTTACTACACACACTCCCAAACACAGCATCACACAGCTCTATAGAGACATTTACTACACACTCCCAAACACACCATCCCACAGCTCTATAGAGACATTTACTACACACACTCCCAAACACACCACACTCCCAAACACAGCATCACACAGCTCTATAGAGACATTTACTACACACACTCCCAAACACACCATCACACAGCTCTATAGAGACATTTACTACACACACTCCCAAACACACCATCACACAGCTCTATAGAGACATTTACTACACACACTCCCAAACACACTATCACACAGCTCTATAGAGCCATTTACTACACACACTCCCAAACACAGCATCACACAGCTCTATAGAGACATTTACTACACACACTCAAAACACACCATCACACAGCTCTATAGAGCCATTTACTACAAACACTCCCAAACACACACACAGCTCAATAGAGACATTTACTACACACACTCCCAAACACACACACAGCTCAATAGAGACATTTACTACACACACTCCCAAACACACCACACTCCCAAACACAGCATCACACAGCTCTATAGAGACATTTACAACACACTCCCAAACACACCATCACACAGCTCTATAGAGACATTTACTACACACACTCCCAAACACAGCATCACACAGCTCTATAGAGACATTTACTACACACACTCCCAAACACAGCATCACACAGCTCTATAGAGACATTTACTACACACACTCCCAAACACAGCATTACACAGCTCTATAGAGACATTTACTACACACACTCCCAAACACACCATCACACAGCTCTATAGAGACATTTACTACACACCTTCACACAGCTCTATAGAGACATTTACTACACACACTCCCAAACACACCATCACTAAGCTCTATAGAGACATTTACTACACACACTCCCAAACACACCATCACACAGCTCTATAGAGACATTTACTACACACACTCCCAAACACACCATCACACAGCTCTATAGAGACATTAACTACACACTCCCAAACACACATCACACAGCTCTATAGAGACATTTACTTCACACACTCCCAAACACACCATCACACAGCTCTATAGAGACATTTACTACACACACTCCCAAACACACCATCACTCAGCTCTATAGAGACATTTACTACACACTAGGGGTGTGCAAAGCAGCCGGTATTTGTATCTGTATTTGTATTTGTTGAGGGGGGAAAAGTATTTGTATTTGTATTTGTATTCGAGTAAAATCCAAAATAGGCGTAAAAATCTAGTTTTTTTGCGTTACGCTTCTAATTTACGTTATAGTGTAAGTATTCTTTAATTATATAAATCCAGCAATGAACATGTACCAAGGAACGTCATTGAAAAGAAAATAACATAACAGCCATTACCTCATCCATGGTTAAACCAACAACTAATAAAATACCATTGTGAACATTATGAATCCCACCACCCCCCGTCCTTGTTGGAGGACGCTGAACAGGCAGAATAAGTAAGGGATAATGTATAGCGAGGCGGTTGATTATGAGCCTGACGCGAAGCGGAGGGGTCTTGAATCAGCCTGAAGGGTTTGTATTCGCTATAACAACCACCTCGCTATACATTATCCCGCTTACTACATGGCTACCTACCAAATAAATCAATAATTTGACTCAAAATATTGATTCAAAATGAGTTTATTGATTTAAAAACGATTGTATTGCTTCCGCTAAAAAAAATAGTCCGTTCCGTCTCTACGTTTAGAATCCATGGCAACGCTCTGTTTTTCGTGGCAACGGTGTGTTATACTTAGCAGCGGTCTGTTATTAAGAAATAACCATGGAAATAACAGACCGCATTCTACATTAGAATTCAACCAAGCCATGTAATAAAAACAAATAATTACGGAGCTAACAGAGCTACGTAAACAGAGCGAACATGAGACCACCCGGCTGCAGACGTCAATAATGCAGCGTAATGAAATAATCTCCCGATCAAACTCCACTTCCCGAAAGTTATAAACTGCCTCCGGAACCCAGTTAAGGTACAAAAATCTATTCAACAAAAATAGTAATGCAGTTAAGTGTTTTTTCGCTCAGCCGAGCCCTCTCTGTTGCTGTGTGGAGCAGCCTGTGTCAGTCACCTCTTCCTGAACGTCACTCACTCACTCGCGCACTGCGGTCTCGTGAGGAAACGCAGCTTTTTGATATAAAGTTTTTCTTGTTCCCGAATACAAATATTTTCTAAAGTATTTGTTCGAAATAAGTATTCGTAAAAAACACGTTATTTGTGCCTTTCCGAATACCGTATTCGGGTTCGGCTCCACCCCTACTACACACACTCCCAAACACACCATCACACAGCTCTATAGAGACATTTACTACACACACTCCCAAATACACCATCACACAACTCTATAGAGACATTTACTACACACACTCCCAAACACACCATCACACAGCTCTATAGAGCCATTTACTACACACACTCCCAAACACACGCACAGCTCTATAGAAAAATTTACTACACACACTCCCAAACACAGCATCACACAGCTCTATAGAGACATTTACTACACACACTCCCAAACACACCATCACACAGCTCTATAGAGACATTTACTAAACACACTCCCAAACACACCATCACACAGCTCTATAGAGACATTTACTACACACACTCCCAAACACACCATCACACAGCTCAATAGAGCCATTTACTACACACACTCCCAAACACACACACAGCTCTATAGAGACATTTACTACACACACTCCCAAACACACCATCACGCAGCTCTATAGAGACATTTACTAAACACACTCCCAAACACAGCATCACACAGCTCTATAGAGACATTTACTACACACACTCCCAAACACAGCATCACACAGCTCTATAGAGACATTTACTACACACACTCCCAAACACACCATCACACAGCTCTATAGACACATTTACTAAACACACTCCCAAACACAGCATCACGCAGCTCTAGAGACATTTACAACACACACTCCCAAACACAGCATCACACAGCTCTATAGAGACATTTACTAAACACACTCCCAAACACACCATCACACAGCTCTATAGAGACATTTACTACACACACTCCCAAACACACACACAGCTCTATAGAAACATTTACTACACACACTCCCAAACACAGCATCACACAGCTCTATAGAGACATTTACTACAGACACTCCCAAACACACCATCCCACAGCTCTATAGAGACATTTACTACACACACTCCCAAACACACCACACTCCCAAACACAGCATCACACAGCTCTATAGAGACATTTACTACACACCACCCCAAACACACCATCACACAGCACTATAGAGACATTTACTACACACACTCCCAAACACACCATCACACAGCTCTATAGAGACATTTACTACACACACTCCCAAACACACTATCACACAGCTCTATAGAAACATTTACTACACACACTCCCAAACACAGCATCACACAGCTCTATAGAGACATTTACTACACACACTCCCAAACACACCATCACACAGCTCTATAGAGACATTTACTAATCACACTCCCAAACACACCATCACACAGCTCTATAGAGACATTTACTACACACACTCCAAAACACACCATCACACAGCTCAATAGAGACATTTACTACACACACTCCCAAACACACACACAGCTCTATAGAGACATTTACTACACACACTCCCAAACACACCATCACGCAGCTCTATAGAGACATTTACTACATACACTCCCAAACACAGCATCACACAGCTCTATAGAGACATTTACTACACACACTCCCAAACACACCATCACACAGCTCTATAGACACATTTACTAAACACACTCCCAAACACACCATCACACAGCTCTATAGAGCCATTTACTACACACACTCCCAAACACACACACACAGCTCTATAGATACATTTACTACACACAATCCCAAACACACCATCACACAGCTCTATAGAGACATTTACTACACACACTCCCAAACACACACACAGCTCTATAGAAACATTTACTACACACACTCCCAAACACAGCATCACACAGCTCTATAGAGACATTTACTACACACTCCCAAACACACCATCCCACAGCTCTATAGAGACATTTACTACACACACTCCCAAACACACCACACTCCCAAACACAGCATCACACAGCTCTATAGAGACATTTACTACACACACTCCCAAACACACCATCACACAGCTCTATAGAGACATTTACTACACACACTCCCAAACACACCATCACACAGCTCTATAGAGACATTTACTACACACACTCCCAAACACACTATCACACAGCTCTATAGAGCCATTTACTACACACACTCCCAAACACAGCATCACACAGCTCTATAGAGACATTTACTACACACACTCAAAACACACCATCACACAGCTCTATAGAGCCATTTACTACAAACACTCCCAAACACACACACAGCTCAATAGAGACATTTACTACACACACTCCCAAACACACACACAGCTCAATAGAGACATTTACTACACACACTCCCAAACACACCACACTCCCAAACACAGCATCACACAGCTCTATAGAGACATTTACAACACACTCCCAAACACACCATCACACAGCTCTATAGAGACATTTACTACACACACTCCCAAACACAGCATCACACAGCTCTATAGAGACATTTACTACACACACTCCCAAACACAGCATCACACAGCTCTATAGAGACATTTACTACACACACTCCCAAACACAGCATTACACAGCTCTATAGAGACATTTACTACACACACTCCCAAACACACCATCACACAGCTCTATAGAGACATTTACTACACACCTTCACACAGCTCTATAGAGACATTTACTACACACACTCCCAAACACACGCACAGCTCTATAGAGACATTTACTACACACACTCCCAAACACACCATCACACAGCTCTATAGAGACATTTACTACACACACTCCCAAACACACCATCACACAGCTCTATAGAGACATTTACTACACACACTCCCAAACACAGCAACACAAAGCTCTATAGAGATATTTACTACACACACTCCCAAACACACATCACACAGCTCTATAGAGACATTTACTACACACACTCCCAAACACAGCAACACACAGCTCTATAGAGATATTTACTACACACACTCCCAAACACACCATCACACAGCTCTATAGAGACATTTACTACACACACTCCCAAATACACCATCACACAACTCTATAGAGACATTTACTACACACACTCCCAAACACACCATCACACAGCTCTATAGAGATATTTACTACACACACTCCCAAACACAGCAACACACAGCTCTATAGAGATATTTACTACACACACTCCCAAACACACCATCACACAGCTCTATAGAGATATTTACTACACACACTCCCAAACACACATCACACAGATCTATAGAGATATTTACTACACACACTCCCAAACACACCATCACACAGCTCTATAGAGACATTTACTACACACACTCCCAAACACAGCAACACACAGCTCTATAGAGATATTTACTACACACACTCCCAAACACACCATCACACAGCTCTATAGAGATATTTACTACACACACTCCCAAACACACATCACACAGCTCTATAGAGAGATTTACTACACACACTCCCAAACACACCATCACACAGCTCTATAGAGACATTTACTACACACACTCCCAAACACACCATCACACAGCTCTATAGAGACATTTACTACACACACTCCCAAACACACACACAGCTCTATAGGGACATTTACTACACACACTCCCAAACACACCATCACACAGCTCTATAGAGACATTTACTACACACACTCCCAAACACACGCACAGCTCTATAGAGACATTTACTACACACACTCCCAAACACACCATCACACAGCTCTATAGAGACATTTACTACACACACTCCCAAACACAGCATCACACAGCTCTATAGAGACATTTACCACACACACTCCCAAACACACCATCACACAGCTCTATAGAGACATTTACTACACACACTCCCAAACACACCATCACGCAGCTCTATATAGATATTTACTACACACACTCCCAAACACAGCATCACGCAGCTCTATAGAGACATTTTCTACACACACTCCCAAACACAGCATCACGCAGCTCTATAGAGACATTTACTACACACACTCCCAAACACAGCATCACACAGCTCTATAGAGACATTTACTACACACACTCCCAAACACACCATCACACAGCTCTATAGAGACATTTAATACACACACTCCCAAACACACCATCACACAGCTCTATAGAGACATTTAATACACACACTCCCAAACACACCATCACACAGCTCTATAGAGACATTTACTACACACACTCCCAAACACACCATCACACAGCTCTATAGAGACATTTAATACACACACTCCCAAACACACCATCACACAGCTCTATAGAGACATTTACTACACACACTCCCAAACACACCATCACACAGCTCTATAGAGACATTTACTACACACACTCCCAAACACAGCATCACGCAGCTCTATAGAGACATTTACTACACACACTCCCAAACACAGCATCACGCAGCTCTATAGAGACATTTACTACACACACTCCCAAACACACCATCACACAGCTCTATAGAGACATTTACTACACACACTCCCAAACACACCATCACACAGCTCTATAGAGACATTTACTACACACACTCCCAAACACACCATCACGCAGCTCTATAGAGACATTTACTACACACACTCCCAAACACAGCATCACACAGCTCAATAGAGACATTTACTACACACACTCCCAAACACAGCATCACACAGCTCTATAGAGACATTTACTACACACACTCCCAAACACAGCATCACACAGCTCTATAGAGACATTTACTACACACACTCCCAAACACATTATCACACAGCTCTATAGAGACATTTACTACACACACTCCCAAACACAGCATTACACAGCTCTATAGAGATATTTACTACACACACTCCCAAACACACCATCACACAGCTCTATAGAGACATTTACTACACACCTTCACACAGCTCTATAGAGACATTTACTACACACACTCCCAAACACACCATCACTAAGCTCTATAGAGACATTTACTACACACACTCCCAAACACACCATCACACAGCTCTATAGAGACATTTACTACACACTCCCAAACACACATCACACAGCTCTATAGAGACATTTACTACACACACTCCCAAACACACAGCTCTATAGAGACATTTACTACACAAACTCCCAAACACACCTTCACTCAGCTCTACAGAGACATTTACTACACACACTCCCAAACACACCATCACACAGCTCTATAGAGACATTTACTACACACACTCCCAAATACACCATCACACAACTCTATAGAGACATGTACTACACACAATCCCAAACACACCATCACACAGCTCTATAGAGCCATTTACTACACACACTCCCAAACACACGCACAGCTCTATAGAAACATTTACTACACACACTCCCAAACACAGCATCACACAGCTCTATAGAGACATTTACTACACACACTCCCAAACACACCATCACACAGCTCTATAGAGACATTTACTAATCACACTCCCAAACACACCATCACACAGCTCTATAGAGACATTTACTACACACACTCCAAAACACACCATCACACAGCTCAATAGAGACATTTACTACACACACTCCCAAACACACACACAGCTCTATAGAGACATTTACTACACACACTCCCAAACACACCATCACGCAGCTCTATAGAGACATTTACTACATACACTCCCAAACACAGCATCACACAGCTCTATAGAGACATTTACTACACACACTCCCAAACACACCATCACACAGCTCTATAGACACATTTACTAAACACACTCCCAAACACACCATCACACAGCTCTATAGAGCCATTTACTACACACACTCCCAAACACACACACACAGCTCTATAGAGACATTTACTACACACAATCCCAAACACACCATCACACAGCTCTATAGAGACATTTACTACACACACTCCCAAACACACACACAGCTCTATAGAAACATTTACTACACACACTCCCAAACACAGCATCACACAGCTCTATAGAGACATTTACTACACACTCCCAAACACACCATCCCACAGCTCTATAGAGACATTTACTACACACACTCCCAAACACACCACACTCCCAAACACAGCATCACACAGCTCTATAGAGACATTTACTACACACACTCCCAAACACACCATCACACAGCTCTATAGAGACATTTACTACACACACTCCCAAACACACCATCACACAGCTCTATAGAGACATTTACTACACACACTCCCAAACACACTATCACACAGCTCTATAGAGCCATTTACTACACACACTCCCAAACACAGCATCACACAGCTCTATAGAGACATTTACTACACACACTCAAAACACACCATCACACAGCTCTATAGAGCCATTTACTACAAACACTCCCAAACACACACACAGCTCAATAGAGACATTTACTACACACACTCCCAAACACACACACAGCTCAATAGAGACATTTACTACACACACTCCCAAACACACCACACTCCCAAACACAGCATCACACAGCTCTATAGAGACATTTACAACACACTCCCAAACACACCATCACACAGCTCTATAGAGACATTTACTACACACACTCCCAAACACAGCATCACACAGCTCTATAGAGACATTTACTACACACACTCCCAAACACAGCATCACACAGCTCTATAGAGACATTTACTACACACACTCCCAAACACAGCATTACACAGCTCTATAGAGACATTTACTACACACACTCCCAAACACACCATCACACAGCTCTATAGAGACATTTACTACACACCTTCACACAGCTCTATAGAGACATTTACTACACACACTCCCAAACACACCATCACTAAGCTCTATAGAGACATTTACTACACACACTCCCAAACACACCATCACACAGCTCTATAGAGACATTTACTACACACACTCCCAAACACACCATCACACAGCTCTATAGAGACATTAACTACACACTCCCAAACACACATCACACAGCTCTATAGAGACATTTACTTCACACACTCCCAAACACACCATCACACAGCTCTATAGAGACATTTACTACACACACTCCCAAACACACCATCACTCAGCTCTATAGAGACATTTACTACACACTAGGGGTGTGCAAAGCAGCCGGTATTTGTATCTGTATTTGTATTTGTTGAGGGGGGAAAAGTATTTGTATTTGTATTTGTATTCGAGTAAAATCCAAAATAGGCGTAAAAATCTAGTTTTTTTGCGTTACGCTTCTAATTTACGTTATAGTGTAAGTATTCTTTAATTATATAAATCCAGCAATGAACATGTACCAAGGAACGTCATTGAAAAGAAAATAACATAACAGCCATTACCTCATCCATGGTTAAACCAACAACTAATAAAATACCATTGTGAACATTATGAATCCCACCACCCCCCGTCCTTGTTGGAGGACGCTGAACAGGCAGAATAAGTAAGGGATAATGTATAGCGAGGCGGTTGATTATGAGCCTGACGCGAAGCGGAGGGGTCTTGAATCAGCCTGAAGGGTTTGTATTCGCTATAACAACCACCTCGCTATACATTATCCCGCTTACTACATGGCTACCTACCAAATAAATCAATAATTTGACTCAAAATATTGATTCAAAATGAGTTTATTGATTTAAAAACGATTGTATTGCTTCCGCTAAAAAAAATAGTCCGTTCCGTCTCTACGTTTAGAATCCATGGCAACGCTCTGTTTTTCGTGGCAACGGTGTGTTATACTTAGCAGCGGTCTGTTATTAAGAAATAACCATGGAAATAACAGACCGCATTCTACATTAGAATTCAACCAAGCCATGTAATAAAAACAAATAATTACGGAGCTAACAGAGCTACGTAAACAGAGCGAACATGAGACCACCCGGCTGCAGACGTCAATAATGCAGCGTAATGAAATAATCTCCCGATCAAACTCCACTTCCCGAAAGTTATAAACTGCCTCCGGAACCCAGTTAAGGTACAAAAATCTATTCAACAAAAATAGTAATGCAGTTAAGTGTTTTTTCGCTCAGCCGAGCCCTCTCTGTTGCTGTGTGGAGCAGCCTGTGTCAGTCACCTCTTCCTGAACGTCACTCACTCACTCGCGCACTGCGGTCTCGTGAGGAAACGCAGCTTTTTGATATAAAGTTTTTCTTGTTCCCGAATACAAATATTTTCTAAAGTATTTGTTCGAAATAAGTATTCGTAAAAAACACGTTATTTGTGCCTTTCCGAATACCGTATTCGGGTTCGGCTCCACCCCTACTACACACACTCCCAAACACACCATCACACAGCTCTATAGAGACATTTACTACACACACTCCCAAATACACCATCACACAACTCTATAGAGACATTTACTACACACACTCCCAAACACACCATCACACAGCTCTATAGAGCCATTTACTACACACACTCCCAAACACACGCACAGCTCTATAGAAAAATTTACTACACACACTCCCAAACACAGCATCACACAGCTCTATAGAGACATTTACTACACACACTCCCAAACACACCATCACACAGCTCTATAGAGACATTTACTAAACACACTCCCAAACACACCATCACACAGCTCTATAGAGACATTTACTACACACACTCCCAAACACACCATCACACAGCTCAATAGAGCCATTTACTACACACACTCCCAAACACACACACAGCTCTATAGAGACATTTACTACACACACTCCCAAACACACCATCACGCAGCTCTATAGAGACATTTACTAAACACACTCCCAAACACAGCATCACACAGCTCTATAGAGACATTTACTACACACACTCCCAAACACAGCATCACACAGCTCTATAGAGACATTTACTACACACACTCCCAAACACACCATCACACAGCTCTATAGACACATTTACTAAACACACTCCCAAACACAGCATCACGCAGCTCTAGAGACATTTACAACACACACTCCCAAACACAGCATCACACAGCTCTATAGAGACATTTACTAAACACACTCCCAAACACACCATCACACAGCTCTATAGAGACATTTACTACACACACTCCCAAACACACACACAGCTCTATAGAAACATTTACTACACACACTCCCAAACACAGCATCACACAGCTCTATAGAGACATTTACTACAGACACTCCCAAACACACCATCCCACAGCTCTATAGAGACATTTACTACACACACTCCCAAACACACCACACTCCCAAACACAGCATCACACAGCTCTATAGAGACATTTACTACACACCACCCCAAACACACCATCACACAGCACTATAGAGACATTTACTACACACACTCCCAAACACACCATCACACAGCTCTATAGAGACATTTACTACACACACTCCCAAACACACTATCACACAGCTCTATAGAAACATTTACTACACACACTCCCAAACACAGCATCACACAGCTCTATAGAGACATTTACTACACACACTCCCAAACACACCATCACACAGCTCTATAGAGACATTTACTAATCACACTCCCAAACACACCATCACACAGCTCTATAGAGACATTTACTACACACACTCCAAAACACACCATCACACAGCTCAATAGAGACATTTACTACACACACTCCCAAACACACACACAGCTCTATAGAGACATTTACTACACACACTCCCAAACACACCATCACGCAGCTCTATAGAGACATTTACTACATACACTCCCAAACACAGCATCACACAGCTCTATAGAGACATTTACTACACACACTCCCAAACACACCATCACACAGCTCTATAGACACATTTACTAAACACACTCCCAAACACACCATCACACAGCTCTATAGAGCCATTTACTACACACACTCCCAAACACACACACACAGCTCTATAGATACATTTACTACACACAATCCCAAACACACCATCACACAGCTCTATAGAGACATTTACTACACACACTCCCAAACACACACACAGCTCTATAGAAACATTTACTACACACACTCCCAAACACAGCATCACACAGCTCTATAGAGACATTTACTACACACTCCCAAACACACCATCCCACAGCTCTATAGAGACATTTACTACACACACTCCCAAACACACCACACTCCCAAACACAGCATCACACAGCTCTATAGAGACATTTACTACACACACTCCCAAACACACCATCACACAGCTCTATAGAGACATTTACTACACACACTCCCAAACACACCATCACACAGCTCTATAGAGACATTTACTACACACACTCCCAAACACACTATCACACAGCTCTATAGAGCCATTTACTACACACACTCCCAAACACAGCATCACACAGCTCTATAGAGACATTTACTACACACACTCAAAACACACCATCACACAGCTCTATAGAGCCATTTACTACAAACACTCCCAAACACACACACAGCTCAATAGAGACATTTACTACACACACTCCCAAACACACACACAGCTCAATAGAGACATTTACTACACACACTCCCAAACACACCACACTCCCAAACACAGCATCACACAGCTCTATAGAGACATTTACAACACACTCCCAAACACACCATCACACAGCTCTATAGAGACATTTACTACACACACTCCCAAACACAGCATCACACAGCTCTATAGAGACATTTACTACACACACTCCCAAACACAGCATCACACAGCTCTATAGAGACATTTACTACACACACTCCCAAACACAGCATTACACAGCTCTATAGAGACATTTACTACACACACTCCCAAACACACCATCACACAGCTCTATAGAGACATTTACTACACACCTTCACACAGCTCTATAGAGACATTTACTACACACACTCCCAAACACACCATCACTAAGCTCTATAGAGACATTTACTACACACACTCCCAAACACACCATCACACAGCTCTATAGAGACATTTACTACACACACTCCCAAACACACCATCACACAGCTCTATAGAGACATTAACTACACACTCCCAAACACACATCACACAGCTCTATAGAGACATTTACTTCACACACTCCCAAACACACCATCACACAGCTCTATAGAGACATTTACTACACACACTCCCAAACACACCATCACTCAGCTCTATAGAGACATTTACTACACACTAGGGGTGTGCAAAGCAGCCGGTATTTGTATCTGTATTTGTATTTGTTGAGGGGGGAAAAGTATTTGTATTTGTATTTGTATTCGAGTAAAATCCAAAATAGGCGTAAAAATCTAGTTTTTTTGCGTTACACTTCTAATTTACGTTATAGTGTAAGTATTCTTTAATTATATAAATCCAGCAATGAACATGTACCAAGGAACGTCATTGAAAAGAAAATAACATAACAGCCATTACCTCATCCATGGTTAAACCAACAACTAATAAAATACCATTGTGAACATTATGAATCCCACCACCCCCCGTCCTTGTTGGAGGACGCTGAACAGGCAGAATAAGTAAGGGATAATGTATAGCGAGGCGGTTGATTATGAGCCTGACGCGAAGCGGAGGGGTCTTGAATCAGCCTGAAGGGTTTGTATTCGCTATAACAACCACCTCGCTATACATTATCCCGCTTACTACATGGCTACCTACCAAATAAATCAATAATTTGACTCAAAATATTGATTTAAAATGAGTTTATTGATTTAAAAACGATTGTATTGCTTCCGCTAAAAAAAATAGTCCGTTCCGTCTCTACGTTTAGAATCCATGGCAACGCTCTGTTTTTCGTGGCAACGGTGTGTTATACTTAGCAGCGGTCTGTTATTAAGAAATAACCATGGAAATAACAGACCGCATTCTACATTAGAATTCAACCAAGCCATGTAATAAAAACAAATAATTACGGAGCTAACAGAGCTACGTAAACAGAGCGAACATGAGACCACCCGGCTGCAGACGTCAATAATGCAGCGTAATGAAATAATCTCCCGATCAAACTCCACTTCCCGAAAGTTATAAACTGCCTCCGGAACCCAGTTAAGGTACAAAAATCTATTCAACAAAAATAGTAATGCAGTTAAGTGTTTTTTCGCTCAGCCGAGCCCTCTCTGTTGCTGTGTGGAGCAGCCTGTGTCAGTCACCTCTTCCTGAACGTCACTCACTCACTCGCGCACTGCGGTCTCGTGAGGAAACGCAGCTTTTTGATATAAAGTTTTTCTTGTTCCCGAATACAAATATTTTCTAAAGTATTTGTTCGAAATAAGTATTCGTAAAAAACACGTTATTTGTGCCTTTCCGAATACCGTATTCGGGTTCGGCTCCACCCCTACTACACACACTCCCAAACACACCATCACACAGCTCTATAGAGACATTTACTACACACACTCCCAAATACACCATCACACAACTCTATAGAGACATTTACTACACACACTCCCAAACACACCATCACACAGCTCTATAGAGCCATTTACTACACACACTCCCAAACACACGCACAGCTCTATAGAAAAATTTACTACACACACTCCCAAACACAGCATCACACAGCTCTATAGAGACATTTACTACACACACTCCCAAACACACCATCACACAGCTCTATAGAGACATTTACTAAACACACTCCCAAACACACCATCACACAGCTCTATAGAGACATTTACTACACACACTCCCAAACACACCATCACACAGCTCAATAGAGCCATTTACTACACACACTCCCAAACACACACACAGCTCTATAGAGACATTTACTACACACACTCCCAAACACACCATCACGCAGCTCTATAGAGACATTTACTACACACACTCCCAAACACAGCATCACACAGCTCTATAGAGACATTTACTACACACACTCCCAAACACACCATCACACAGCTCTATAGACACATTTACTAAACACACTCCCAAACACAGCATCACGCAGCTCTAGAGACATTTACAACACACACTCCCAAACACAGCATCACACAGCTCTATAGAGACATTTACTAAACACACTCCCAAACACACCATCACACAGCTCTATAGAGACATTTACTACACACACTCCCAAACACACACACAGCTCTATAGAAACATTTACTACACACACTCCCAAACACAGCATCACACAGCTCTATAGAGACATTTACTACAGACACTCCCAAACACACCATCCCACAGCTCTATAGAGACATTTACTACACACACTCCCAAACACACCACACTCCCAAACACAGCATCACACAGCTCTATAGAGACATTTACTACACACCACCCCAAACACACCATCACACAGCTCTATAGAGACATTTACTACACACACTCCCAAACACACCATCACACAGCTCTATAGAGACATTTACTACACACACTCCCAAACACAGCATCACACAGCTCTATAGAGACATTTACTACACACACTCCCAAACACACCACACTCCCAAACACAGCATCACACAGCTCTATAGAGACATTTACTACACACCACCCCAAACACACCATCACACAGCTCTATAGAGACATTTACTACACACACTCCCAAACACACCATCACACAGCTCTATAGAGACATTTACTACACACACTCCCAAACACACTATCACACAGCTCTATAGAGCCATTTACTACACACACTCCCAAACACAGCATCACACAGCTCTATAGAGATATTTACTACACACACTCCCAAACACACATCACACAGCTCTATAGAGACATTTACTACACACACTCCCAAACACACCATCACACAGCTCTATAGAGACATTAACTACACACTCCCAAACACACATCACACAGCTCTATAGAGACATTTACTACACACACTCCCAAACACACCATCACACAGCTCTATAGAGACATTTACCACACACACTCCCAAACACAGCATCACGCAGCTCTATACAGACATTTACTACACACACTCCCAAACACAGCATCACACAGCTCAATAGAGACATTTACTACACACACTCCCAAACACACCATCACACAGCTC
>NW_027508735.1:510000-517500 GCF_051911475.1 Siphateles boraxobius
GTGTGGACGGAGACCGTATTCGTTTGAATTCTCCGTTTCTTAACTAAAACGCAGTAGTGTGGATGGGGCCTTACTCTCTTACACGCACACACTCTCTCACTCACACACACACATTCTCACACACGCACACACACACTCACACACATGCACACACTCGCACACACACACACACACACCCGCGCGCACACTTACTGTACACACTCACACACACACACAATAACAATTGTTATTTTCAGAGAATCCTCACAGTTTGTTAAGCTCCAAAAGGTCAAAAGACAATATAAAAGCACTATAAAAATAGTGTGTCACTTTTGAATGTTCTCTGAATGTTCTGAAACGTTTAAAAAAAAAATTGATGAACATCCAACTGATACGTTTCAGAAAAAAAAACATTCCATGAACAATGTCTGAATGAACATTCTATTAATGTTACTGGAAGAGCGTTTGTTCATAACTTTGAGAGCCTGAGATCAATAAAAAACTGTCATCAAAATTATCTTTATGAATACTTTTCTTGTGTGGTCCATGAATAAATAACAGCATACAGGTTTGGAACAACATGAGGGTGAATAAACAGTCACATAACTTTCATTTTTGGGTGACCTGTCCCTTTAAGAGAGGATCAATATACTAGAGTATAGTATATATACTTTCAGTATGTACAGTATATAAGCATCTCATGTAGACATAAGCATACAAATCTGACACTGAATACTGGATCAAAAGTGTTTTTCAAAAAGAAGGAAAGACTAAACACAACTCTCAACCATCAATCTCATCAACAAATGGAACTATTGGAACAATTGAACGGCTGTAATGAATGGGATAAATGGAACAAATGGAACCTTATTGTAAAGTGCAACAAACATTTTGGCATAATTAATTTTCAAAGGAAAAAATAAGCATTTCCGCTTGGTCTCAGGCTTTAGGACCCGCCGTATCCAGCTTATTTTGCAATGCAGAAGCACAGGCTGATTCCTGAGAATTCATTAGATCCTATAGGGGAATGTCTAGAAGAATTAGGAGAGTGTGATTCTCTCTTCATCTGATACTGTACTTTCTCTCATGCACAAATACTGAGGAAGGATTTTCCCTGTGTGTGAATCGTTCATGTCTTCCAGCGTAACAGCCGTGTGATTCATGCTTTCTCATGTTTTTATGGCTCTTTTGACAGGAGAAAACGGCACCTTTCCATGTCCTGCTCATGAAAAGGGTTTTGTTTTTGTGAAACTACAGGAATAACTGGCATCTGTTTGTTTTTGGTACTCCGTTAAAAACATTAAAATTGTTAATGCATGTTTCTGGCCTCATTGTTAATGATTCATATAGTGATGCACAAGGCTGATACCAATAAGCAGATCATTATTTATGGGCTGATAATTACTGCAATTGCAATTAATGCTAACTTTACATGATCAACTGAATTGATTCAAATTGAGTTTAACATTCAGTCTCATCTCTCAGCCACTGGAGCACCAAACGCATTAAAAGTTTTCTGTTAGAAGGGTGTCGTGTTAGCGGCCCAGAAGTTAATAACCAATGATCTTTGCAATGGAAGTGAATTAATCAAAAACTAACTTTATCTGGTCAATAACTTTATTCTAGAGCTGCTGTAAATCCTAAACAATCTCTATTACTGTAATTTCCTATTATCACTGTGAAGCTGCTTTGAAACAGTCTATATTGTTAAAAGCGCTGTATAAATGAATGTGACTTGACTCAACAAATAAAAGCACACTGAATATGAACTCACATCACATAAATATTATAA
Source organism: Siphateles boraxobius (assembly GCF_051911475.1). Classification (NCBI taxonomy): domain Eukaryota; kingdom Metazoa; phylum Chordata; class Actinopteri; order Cypriniformes; family Leuciscidae; genus Siphateles; species Siphateles boraxobius. Next base: position 511,772 of record NW_027508735.1, read on the forward strand.
TAAAATGGCCCTTTCATTGTGCCGTCCATCACTTCACATGTGCATTGTTGGCGTGCGAGTAAAGGCTGTAGCTGGTGGGTTAGTGGTGAGTAACTAGTCCTTCATCTCGCTTTGTAAATCCCTGCCCAGAATCCATTACTGGGATTGCTTTATGCAATATCTCTCTATACTCAGCGATAAAGCACAGAAAAGCATGGATTGTAACTGAACGTTTTGACATGAAATGCTGCCATGGGTGTTTCATGAGTTCAGCCCAAATTCAATCTATATGCAAAACTGGCTATTAATCACACGCCTCGTACAGACGCACACAAACATCGAATACACACAAGGTGAATGATTCACTGTCAGCTCTATAGTGGATAAACTGTATGACACTTATTTTGTAAAACAAAATCAATATGTTTTCATGTGTGGTCCAGGTAATATATGATCTGCTATAAGTGACCGGCACTAATTGAGCACACTTCAACCGGTCATGTTAGAAAGAGTAAAAATATAGCTAGGTCCAAAGGTCTGAGACCACAAAAATAATTAATTTGGAAAAAAAAAATTTTTAAACCTGGCAGATGTAAAATGTAAGCCAAAAAATGGGGGTCATTCCACCGACAAGAATCCATGAACCGCATTGTCAAACGTTTACAAAAGCAGCACAATATATTAAAATGGTATTTAAATGGTACTATTTAAAATGGTAATATAGCATAGTGCTTTTGTAAAAATGTGATTCAATTGCATAAATATATGTGCTGCGGGTTTGGAACAAATGGATCAAATGGAATAAATAGTACAAATGGAACAAGTGGAACAAATGGAACAAATGGGTCAAAATGGGACATGTGTGGGGTTCAAAATTTTGAGACCAAGTGAAAACGCTTTTTGTGTGTGTGTGAAAATTAATGTTAAATAATTATGCCAATTTTTTTGTAATACTTTAGAAGAAGGTTCTATTTGTCCCATTCATTTGGTTCCAGTTTGTTCCTCTTGTTCCATGTGTACTATTTATTCCATTTGTTCCACTTGTTCCTCTTGTTCCATTTGTTCCACTTGTTCCTCTTGTTCCTCTTGTTCCTTTTGTTCCATTTGTTCCACTTGAGGAACAAGAGTTCCACTTGAGGAACATTTGTTCCACTTGTTCCATTTGTTCCACTTGTTCCATTTGTTCCACTTGTTCCATTTGTTCCACTTGTTCCATTTGTTCCAAATGGGTCAAAATGGGACATGTGTGGGGTTCAAAATTCTGAGACCAAGTGAAAATGCTTTTTTTGTGTGTGAAAATTAGTGTTAAATAATTATGCCAATTTTTTTGTAATACTTTAGAAGAAGGTTCTATTTGTCCCATTAATTTTGTTCCAGTTTGTTCCACTTGTTCCATTTGTTCCACTTGTTTTTAGCACTTTATTGTTTTTAGCACCCATTTGTCCCATTTGTACAAGTGTACCATTTAAATAGAAGAAACTGGAGCAAATGGAACAAATGGAACCTTATTCTAAAGTGTTACAAAAATTAGAAGAAGGTTCTATTTGTCCCATTAATTTTGTTCAAGTTTGTTCCTCCTGTTCCATGTGTACTATTTATTCCATTTGTTCCACTTGTTCCTATTTATTCTTGTTCCTCTTGTTCCATTTGTTCCACTTGTTCCTCTTGTTCCATTTGTTCCACTTGTTCCTCTTGTTCCTCTTGTTCCATTTAAATAGAACAACTGGAGCAAATGGAACAAATGGAACAAATGGGACAAATGGAACCTTATTCTAAAGTGTTACAAAAATTATGGAATAATTATTTAACGTTAATTTTCACACACAAAAATAAGCATTTTCACTTGGTCTCAGAATTTGGGACCCACCGTATCCACCTTATTTCGCAATGAAGAAGTAAAGGCCGTTTTCTGTGAATGTGATTCTGATTCATTAGTTGCTGTAGGGAAATGACTAGAAGAATAAAGTGCTAAAAAAGGATAATTGTGACACATAATAGATGCAGTTTCAAGTATAATCAGAAGTTGACTGCAGAAGCCAACAATTACGCACAAAGTTCACTCTCATTTGTTATGCATTTCTTGAAACATGTTGGCTAATCTGAACGCAATTACAGTTCACAGAGCTGGGCTTTGTCTCAGATTAATTCTGCTCTGCTAAACTCAGAACAAACCAGCTCTCTGAGGCCTTTGCAGGATCCCTGCATGTGTGTGTGTGTGTGTGTGTGTGTGTGTGTGTGTGTGTGTGTGTGTGTGTGTGTGTGTGTGTGTGTGTGTGTGTGTGTGTGTGTGTGTGTGTGTGTGTGTGTGTGTGTGTGTGTGTGTGTCTGCGGGAGGATTGCCCATCCAGCAGAATGAGTCATTGTGAGACACGGAAGCCCAGCCTGGAGTGACCCGTCTGCTGCTCCAAGAAATAATTCAATTATATAACTTCTGATGTCAGGCTTGTGTTAGTAATAGTTTAAAGCCATAGCATCATCTGTGACGATATAATTCAGCCGAACTTACAAAGGATTCATTCAGTAAGCTCTCGCAATAATGGCTTTAAGCAGAATGGAGACTATTATGCAAAAAAATCATATTGCACTTCAAAAGTCAGCTTTTATTACAGAGGTTACCGTCCGTATGCATGTAATCTGGATTACATAATCAGATTCCAAAAATCAAATACATTGTTACATTTTAAAATGCTCCAAATCCTTTTTTACTGATTACATGATTCCTTAAAATTTTCAGTTGAAAGTTCGTTTAACATTTTTTTAAATGTTACTACTTGTTTCAGAAGAACATTCAAAAGTAACATTCTCATAATGTTTAAAGAATGATCAAATGAAATGTTTCTTTAACGTTCACATAAAGAAAAAAAACGTTTTTAAACGTTTTTACAAAACTGGAAGTTTTAAAACTTCAGAGAACATTCGAAAGTAAAGTTTTCATAACTTAATGGGAATGTTAGCATAACATGTTTTGAGTATATTTGCTCTATTTTCTGGGGTATCAGTTCATGTTCGTCGGTCGAGAGACACTGGCGGAGGGATAATATAAAGTGAGAGAGAGGGTCGAGTAACAAACACACAGCCGGATCTTATAATATTCCAGTCTCCCACTGCAACAGCAGAAACACACACACACACACACACACACACACACACACACACACACACACACACACACACACACACACACACACACACACACACACACACACACACGTGTCTCCCTCAATGTGGGGCATGTCACATGACACCAACTCTGGCAACAGGTCAGAAAGATCATTGCACTGAGAGTGAAGCCACTGACCTTCATGCATTGTGTGTGTGCGTGCGTGTGTGTGTGTGTATATGTGTGTGTGCATGTGTGTAAGTTTATTATCAGTTAATTGTGCTGAAGCTCCTCCTCCTGGTCAGATCCCTTTCAAGGTCAGTTACAGTGTAAGAACAGAAGAACTCACAGCGCTAAAAATAACTATTCAAATAAATGGTATAGGATTTAACCATTTTCACTCAGAAATTGCAAGTAAATTCCCCAAATAATTATATAAAATAAATAAATTTAAAAAAAATAATTTATAATTAATAATAATTCATTAATAAATGATAATTTAAAAAAATAATTCTAAAAAGAAATGAAAAGTAACACATAATTAAATGTGAAATTTAGAAAGACTGAAATAGTATTTTATTGTAATTTGTACAAAAAAGTAAAATAAATAAATAATTCTTACAGTGTGTAGTCTTGCTAATGTGTAATGCAGTGTGTAGTCTAAACAATGAGTTTTAATTTAGAAAAAAAAATTTTATTTATATATCTATCATTTATTTTACATTTTTTTTAATATTACTATATTTTATATTTTAAAATATAATCATTTGTATTTTTATAATGCATGTTCAACATGTTTGGCCACTAGTGCTGATAGTTTATACATCCAACATGTAATAATTTACACAAACAGTAAAAACTACAGTATAAACTTGTATCATGTACATAATTTAGTAGTTTACTCAGTTGTCAAACTAATTAATAAAACATCATTAAATGAAATTGTGTTGATATTATACATATTTAACTTAATTTTCTTTTAAAACTCCTATATTTTACATTAAAAATAATTATGTTTCATATTTCATGTTCCACAAGACGACTTTAGTGTCATAGCAAAAATAGCAGAATATTGATGTTGCGAAATTATTTTATGAGTGAATAAACTACTCATCCCATGAAGCACTACACAACACTACAACTGAATCAAATTATTGACTTTATCATTTATTATAAGTATATCAAACAACATTTTATCACAAGTTTTATCACAAAATATTCATATATATACAGGAGAAGTCTGACAGAGCCGGGAAACTAACAGTGTTTAATGGATGTTTACAAGGTCAAGATTACTAAGAATTGTGGGTAGTGTAGTTCTTTATCTTGAATTATGTTATTAAACACTGACTTGTGGTTTCTATACAATCACTTAATTTCAGTTTAGATGTGTATTGGAAGATTTATATGGTCTTGCAAATCTATTTTTTTAATGGGATTGTACATTATTGCTTTATAACCTTGAGTTTTATTTGTTTTTTCCCCTTTTTCTTGTATTGCTTTAACCAAAACTGTATCTTGTAACGGCACATCATCTGTACATCATTATGTAAGTGTTTTAAGGCTCTTGATTGTAAAAGACATCTCAGTCACGCAGGCGATCACCTGACAAACGCTCATAAACGTCCTCATGATGAGGATCTGCCGGAGAATATCTCACATCTCACATCTAATCAGTGGTGTATCTCGCAGAGAGAGAGTTATTGATTAAGCTAAAGTGCAGTGAGTCTCGACCCGTTTATTACCTGCCATTTACAACCCAGGAAACTTCTCTGAGCAAATCAGCAGCTTTAAAACGGCAATCTTTAGTGATATAGGAATCATCTCACTGACAATTGCATCAGAGAGAAGTTTAAACATGTTTCTTTTTATGTTCTATAATACATATATTTATAATCTATACACACACAACTACTTAAAAGTTTAGAATAATTAAGTTTTTTAGATGTTGGTTGTTGTTTTTTTTTGCTCACCTGCATTTATTTGATCAAAAATACAGTAAAAAACATTATTATTACAATGCAAAATACTGTTTTCTATTTCATATATTTAAAAATATATAAAAAATAATATGCTATAAAATATATTTAAAAATCATCATTAGAATGAATCAACCTTATGATTTCTGGAGTAATTGATCACAGGAATAAATTACACTTTACTATATATTCACATAGATGGTTTACATTTGAATAATATTTCACAATTTTTACTGTATTTTTGATCAAATAAATGCAGCTTTGGTGAGCAGACGAGACTTTTGTTTTTTCAAAAACATTAAAAAAAATTATTTATAATTTCATAACTCCAGTACATTTATAGTAAATTCAATGAAGAACTTGCTTATCGATTATTAATTTTTTTTTATTATTATTTATTTATTTTTAGTAATTAATTATTTTTAGTTCCTCCGGTCACAGCGTTTCTGTCCGCTTTTATTCCCAGCTTGAGGATCTCAGCTGTAGATGCAGGAGAAAGTTCACTTGGAACAAGAACAAACATTATACATTTAAGTTGAATTTTGAACCTAGTAATTGCAAAATTAGTGTTAAAGATCATGTTTGTACAAACAACTGTGAATTGTCTCTCCCTGCAGAATGACTCATTGTTTTCGTCTGATGAGTGTCATCTGAGATTCGAAACAAGAGCG
>NW_027508735.1:522500-557500 GCF_051911475.1 Siphateles boraxobius
ATATCTAGTTTCGTATTTTCCTTACACCTTAAACACGTGTTTGTGTGCATGTTTGTGTGAGTGTGTGTGTTTGTGTGTGTGTGTGAGTGAGTGAGTGTGTGTATGTGCGAGTATGTGTTTGAGTGTGTGTATGTGTGTGTGTGTGTGTGTGTATGCATGTTTGTGAGATTTAAAGGGGTGGTAAAACACGATTTCACTTTTCTAACTTTAGCTAGTGTGTAATGTTGCTGTTTGAGCATAAACAACATCTGCAAAGTTACAGCGCTCAAGGTTCAAAGCAAAGGGAGATATTTGCTTTTAAAGAAATCAATTTCTAAGGACTACAGCAAACGGCCGGTAGAGACTACACCACATTCCTCCAGGGTTGCTGACGTCAGCAAACCCCACTAAACCCCTCCTCCGAGAATATGAAATAAGGGGGGCGAGGCCATTTTACATTGCGTTTGAGAAGAGTTATTGTGGTATAGGAGTGTTGTTGCCGCCGCAATGCCGTCAAAACGCTGCTTTTATTTTCATCCGGATTGCAGGTCCACTTTGTTCAGCCTTCCTAGGGTCGTGGGTGTTAGGGATCAATGGTTAAAATTTATTTTTAACTCGGTCCCTCATAATTATGACCCAAATCTCGCTCTCTTTGCTGCACATGTCACGGAGGAAAGCTTCCACAATCTTGGCGAGCTCAATGCAGGATTCGCACAACAGCTTGTCCTGAAAGATGGAGCAGTTCCAACCTTAAGAACAGAAGCTGTTGTTTACGGGCCACAACCTGTTAGGCCGTGTGTCCACCAAAGCGTTTTTTCACGCGGCTGGCGTATAATTCCAATTGTTTTCAACGGGAGCGCCGTGTTTTTTAAACACCATGAGCGTTACGAGGCGTTGAGTGTGTATTTAACGCTCAAGCGCTAATCGTTCTGCGTTTTTTACTGGTCGCCGAGAGTTGAAAAATGTTTAACTTTGTGTAAATGCGGCGCTCATCACTGTCACTTTTTACACAGCCGTCCAATCACAGTGCGGGAGGGGCGGGACTAATATCACACCGACCAACCGTCACAACATTCTTTCTGTACAACAACGTCAACCATCGGAGCTAACCGAACAAAATGGATGAAAAATAAATTTTTAGTATGAAACAAATTATCTACGAAATCACTTACAAGTAAACTGTGCTGCGGATATTCTGTATCACAGCAACGAAGTATCTCAACTGAAAAAAACGCAGCGCTGCCAAAACGCTCTCAAGCACCACAGCTAGGCGTTTTCAGCAGAGCGTCTAGCGCTTTCAGCTCACTAAAAACGCTTCAGTGGACACACGGCCTAAGTATGATTTATTTTTCGTCTATGTGTTTCTGTAATAGTTCGTATTGTTAATTGTACATGAAGCAAGGAAGTGACAACGCTGTTTGGCTCTGCAAACCAGTTTGTTAAATGCTCATTCATACTTAACTTTATCCGACAAACACCTAACGTTACAAACTTTTTTTAATCTCAAAAGCGAACTTGGAAATAGTGTAAATTATTCTTTGATTAGAGTTTTTATGTATTGTTTATCTACATGCTTGTTTGTCCACAGGCATGCTAAACTTGGTTCTGTGTTTGATTTGGCAGCCGATGTTTAGTGTTTCATTTTGGGTTAATAGTTCTGTCAAGAGATATTTGGCTACAATCGATCTAAAAATACAAAAGTTACGGTGCCATACAGTCAGAAACGATCACTATAGATCCGCAGTCTTTACTCAAAAAAATCCCTATGAAGACTGTAGTATAATTTGTTAGAACGATTAAATGAAATTCTTGTTAATGAAGCTTATTTTTTGTAATACTATAATAATTAGTACAATTAAATAACAGCGTATCTAAAAACTGAGACAACAACAAAAAACAAACCTTTCTGAAACGTCGTTTAACAGCCGTTCTTGATCAGGTTCTGCTCGATCATCTTCACTAATGTTCTCTGGGTCCGATTGGTTTTATTGGTATGGTAAGGGGCGTGACGTTTCCGGAAAACGTGCAGTAGGCGGTTAGCGAATCACAACACACTGGGCCAGCTAACCAATCTGAGCCCATTGCGTAGTTTTGAGGGACTGGCTTCATAGAACCCGGAAACCATCAGACCGTTTTTACAAGGAGGGGCAGAGCAGTGTAGAATAAAGGTAAAATATATGAAAAATAATGCAATTTTTTAAAAAACTAAGCATGAACACATGTTACAGTGCACCCCACAAACACAATCAAGCCTTCGTAAAAATGTGTTTTACCACCCCTTTAAAAAAATTATGGGTTTTTTTCTGTGCAGAGAAATTTCAGAAATAATGCTTTTAAATGGGAACGTTATCAAAACATTCTTAGAACATAAAGATCTCCATTTAATCTCCAACATGTATCCGGCTGATGAACACACACACACACACACACACACACACACACACACACAAAAATTGCAAATTGATAAAATAGAGAAAATATTTCCTTCCCATTTAAAAAAATTAGCTTTTTTTAAAATGTCAGAAATACCGTTTATATGGGGATGTTAGCAAAACGTTCTTAGAACATATTTTGCTTGTGCTTATTTGCAACAATAGCACATTTATACTGTAAATATCATGCATATGATCAAATCTTTACCAAAACATCCTATGCAAATGTGTCACTGTTCACATGTATTGTGCTGATAATGATTAGATGCACGATATATCGGCCACTATATCGGTATCGGTCGATATATGATCATTTTTAATGTTATAATTATCGGCCCGATAAGAACATTTGTCTGATATATTAAAGCTGATAAATAATGTATTATTTGCTCAAGCTGAGACACTTCAGATGCGCACTGTTCAACATGATGGTTTTAAATTGCTTGAAATATGATTGGAATCACTTCAAAAAGGAAAATACAGTAAACTTATTATGAGAACATCATTATAATTGTGTGTTTGGGACATGATGAGACTTTTGTTTTTGTAATCAGGCTCTCAAAAAATGATATACAAATTTGAATTTAGATTTATCAGCCAATATATCGGTTATCGGCTTTCAAATATTAAGAATTATCGGTTATTGGTATCGTAAATTTTCATATCAGTGCATCCCTATTATACACGATTACATCATGTGTAGTCTGGAACTGGAATAGAGCCAAATCTCTTTGCTAATATTTTGTTTCACACATTCTCACTGAGGCATTGAAAAATTCAAGGCTTAAACCTCAAATGAATAAGAATATGTGGCTGCAAAATCCGTCTAAAGACTAAAAATAAAGCAATTATTATATTTATTATAAGCAATTATATATATATGTGTGTGTGTGTGTGTGTGTGTGTGTGTGTGTGTGTGTGTGTGTGTGTGTGTGTGTGCGTGTGCGTGTGCGTGTGTGTGTGTGTGTGTGTGTGTGTGTGAAGCTATAAAAGCTTTAATCCTGCATGAAATCAAAATGAACCCTATTTTTGCATCTATATGGTGGTCTATTATTTGGTTAATAACTTTGCAACTACATGTCATCTAGCAGTCATTAGACAACTCTATTAGATGATTTGGTCTCTTTAATAAGGTAAAATCTGCAGTTAGAGAGGAATAAATGTGACGAGCACACAGAACGTCACATTTTTTGAGGTTTGAAGTTTCCAGTCATGCAAGTCCTCACCTTATCTGACTGACCAGCACTTGTCATGTCCGATTAGAGAAACACAGCTTTGTTTTAATCCCGTCTCCCACAGCCACAGCTGAGTTAAGCTCTAGATGAAACACACATAATGAAGCTCTTCAGTCCACAGGATTCTGATTTAACGTCAGGATATTGTTGCTAGTCATTTCCTAAATCCGTGTAATAACACGACTGGAAACTGCTAAGAAGATGAAATTACTGTTTAGGTTTGATGCAAATATCACACAGTTGCAATTAAACTCATATCTCATTAAGGCATCATTATTACGGATGCACGATACGGAAATTTTGGCCGATACCGATAAATCTTTTTATTTGAAAGCCGATAACCGATATATTGGCCGATAAATCAAAATCCAATTTTTTATATAATTTTTGAGAGCCTGATTACAAAAACAAGCACATGTCACAAGCACACAATTATAGTAATGTTCTCATTATAATTTTATGTAGCCGATATGACACATTTGCGCTGCACATGTTGCACTTTACTGTATTTTCCTTTTTGAAGTGATTCCAATCATATTTCAAGCAATTTAAAACCATAATGATGAACAGTGCGCATCTGAAGTGTCTCAGCTGAGACATTATAAATAATAATACATTATTTATCAGCTTTAATATATCAAACAAATATTAAAAAGTAAATTAATGCAAAAAGAAATGTATGTTGTGTGTATATATATATGTATATATACACAACATACAACTCCTTTTGCATTAATTTACTTTATTTTACATTAAGTAAAGTTTTTTGTCATATTTCTTGGAAATTTTGTCTTGGACAACCATGACTCAGCCAGTATACAATACAATATATAAAATACATTAGAAACTCTCGACTTAGATATTCTGTTATTTGCACCGAATAGGGTCTTTTGCAATCAAAATGAGAGTTTTATGGCTTTTAGTACGTACACTACTGGCCAAAAGTGATGTGCGGTCTAGAAAAATCGTCACACTTTTTTCAAATATTATAAAAAAATGAAAAATGAAAATGACCGGTTTGGAGTCGATTGTTGTATTTGTGATAATAACGCAATGAAACCGGACAAATTGTGTAGACATAATTTTTGGCATTATGATATGCCAAAATAATGATAAACACATGCAAAAACAAGAGAAAACCAACCAAATATTAATAACTGATTAAGTTGTAGTCAATTTGTGCTTTTTCCCGTCAGCTTTCTGTTTCTATGCATTTTTTTCTCGCATAGTAAAAGAAAACCTATAGCTGTAGTTTGTGTTTATTGCCAGATAAATACCTTAAACAAGAGTACCATTTTGTTCTTCCTTCATATTTAAAATATTTGACATATTTTCCTCATATTTTCATGGTTTAAACAAACTTGTAGGGTCTTTAAAAACAAAACAAAAATCACCTCCGCTCATCAGTTTTGAGGTCATCAATATGTTATGATGTAGTTAAAAATGTTGACAAAATTCACATTTAAAAGCAGGTATAACATTTTAAGTTTTTCTTGGAAAAAGGAGCAATAATACAGATGACTCATCTTGCACTCAGGGGTGTGGCCAAATCTTTGTCCAATCAGGTGGTCAGTAGAATGTGCATGCCCCTCCCCCTAATACCACCTGCAACTGACTAGACTGAGAAAAAAGTTGTAAATAAAGATGATTGGAGTCTGTTTTAAAAGAAAATATGGTAACACTTTTTATGCAGACCATGCTAATAATGAATTATAGCTCCATTTATACTTATTTATAAGCATTAGTTATTATTTAATAAATATATTTATAAAGACTCATTAAGATCTATACTGAATTATAAGACCAATTATAGTTACATTGATATTATTTTTTATAATTATAAGTCGTGCATTTAATTTTCAATGCGCATGCTCATAATCCATTATACACTGATTTATTTGTATTAATTAGTCAGTCGTATGGTTCCATAAATGCATTTATAAAGATACAATTTGCATTGTTATAATGTTATTATATTATAGTTACAATGATTTTTTAGTAATTCAGATTTATTTATTTCAAATAAGTAAATATATAGTTATTAATAGAGTTTTTCCTAAAAGTGTTATGTTCTTATAAATACTTTTTGTGAGTAATAATACAGTTACTAACCTCTATAAATGCATCTTTGTTGTCTTTGAGTTAAAATAGTAATTTTCCTAAAGCAAATGTATTAGAATGTGTGCTCATTATTCATTTTAAGTTGTTTCCTTGTAAATGTAACTAATGAACAATAATTCCTGTAATAACATAATGGAAAAAACCCAGAGATCATTAATACAAACAGTTGAAAAAATGTGTCAGTGCATCATGGATTATGAATATGCACATTGAAAAAACAAATTATAAGTAATTATAAAAATAATATAAATGTGACTATAACTGTTCTTATAAGCCAGAATAAGTTTTAATGAGTCTTTATAAATATATTATTTATTGAATAGTAATACTTACTTATAAATAAGTGTAAATGGGGCTAAAATTCATTATAAACATGGGCTTCATAAGTGTTACCGAAAAGACTATATTGGTTTTCCCACTTCAAAATTTCACATTTAATTCAATGTTTTACTTATAATTTTTTCTAATTATTTGTGAAATGTACTAGCAATTCCTGAGCGAGTAATTTTGTTTCAGTGTCGGGGGATTTCAGTGGCCCAGCTTACCGTCTCAATAAAGCATAAAACATCATGCGGTTTGATCTTATATATAATAAAAAGCTAAAAAAGCGCGAGGCTCTTGACTCACAGGTGTATTGCTCAAGTCTCCATTGTCAGCAGAAGCACAAAGGAATCAATAATCTGGAGTCAGAGAAGGTTTCTCATGTACAAGAATAGGCCTCTTTAAAAGGGTTCCCAGCATGGTGGCAATTATTATGTGCGCTGTTTTCTCAACGGTCCTTCAGTGACCTCAGCTCTCCTTTTGACTGATCGTTGGACCAAAGCTGTGAGTTAAAGTATGTGCCGTACTATTCACTGAATCTGTGCTGAGGCTGAGCAGTCATGACCACCGAACAGGAATGAAAGGCGAGTGTTGAATACTGACGCTTTGCCGTAATTCACCCTGCTTGAGCTGTTGCCAGGTATTTGGCTCGAGTTCTCACACACACACACACACACACACACACACAAGGACGGCCTGGGAGCAAACGGGGAAAAACATGGGGAGACGTTCAGAAACATATACGGTGGGGTCCAAACGTGAAATGTTTACGTGTTGCAGTTTTTTTCAGCTTTTTATTGCGGGCTCGGACTTGTGCACTCTCAAAAAATACTTTATTGGAATCAATGGTTTCATGAAGAACATTTTACATCCATTGGACTTTCCCTTTGAGAAAGAGAAGTAGCACACTTTTAATTTACGGAAATAATATACTTTAAAGTTCCCCTGTAGGCAATAATTGAATAATCATGATATCTTGAATGTAACTCGACACCCTTGCCTCATTTAGTATGCGCGGTTCTATGAATATGCAAATGAGCCCCGCCTCCACTCACTCCCTCAGCTCAGAGATCCACTCGTTGACGATCTGATTGGTTACAAGGTAGTTTGTGACGTCAGAAACACCAGCGATTTCATAGCGTGTTTTTGAGACTGTCTTTGGTTCACTGCAGTTTTAAGCAGAAAATACTCAGCAATGCTGTCGACTTATGAATTTACACATGGTTTGTCTTAAAGCATATTAAAAACACCACATAGACACATAAACAACATTAAAAGCTGGATTTTCACCACAGACTGACTTTAAAAGAATATATAGCGTGAACTGAATGTAATGTTTTCAGACACTTAATTGCATGTTATTTAAAATGCATTATAGGTTAAATTTGTATTTGTTGAACTTAAGAGGGTTTTTTATGAAATATGGTTAAAATTAATGCTGAATGTTTTATTATCTGCAAGTACTTTTTTAGCGCACTTCTTTTTCACAAGGGTTTCTGCACAGGTTATTTATAGAGGAAAATTGTTAATTTAAGAACTGTTTACTGAAAGTTCATCCCAAAAGATGGTTCTTCTATGGCATCACTGCAAGAAACTCATTTTGAAAGCTTTATTTTTAAGCACTGACGTGTTTAAGCTCCTCTTCAGAGTCATATGGTCAATATTGCGATCAGTATTTTCTAAAAAGCATGGGCAAAAAACAAAGCCTTTTTTTCTTTGAGAGCCGTAGAAGGTCGAACTCTGAGCTTCAGAACATCCCATAAATGTTCAACCATATTTTGAAATAGGCTTCATATTCCATGGCCACTATATATGACCAAACATTTGACCTCTCGACTCCCACATTATGGCCATCTGCAGATCCCTGTTTAACAGTCGGCTGTGTACACACACAGAGTGGGTTGAAGGCCTTTCCAAATGTTTGAAATAAGGTGAAAGTTTTGTGCTTTTCTTTTGTACAACAGATTATTCATCATTGTTGGCCTTATAAACCAGCAGAGGTGGGTAGAGTATCCAAAAACTGTACTCAAGTAAAAGTACAAGTACTTATAGAAATATTTACTCAAAGTAAAAGTAATAATCTTAATAGTTACTTGAATAAGAGTAAAAAGGTATCCAATGAAAAACTCAAGTAGCTAGTTACTAGTTCCTTCAGATCATAGGCCTATGTATGTGTGTGTGTGTGTGTGTGTGTGTGTGTGTGTGTGTGTGTGTGTGTGTGTGTGTGTGTGTGTGTGTGTGTGTAGGCCTATATATATATATATAAAACATGATATTATTTAGATATTTTCATTTAAATGACTGTTATTATCATAATTAGATAGGCTAGAGACACGCATTATTTCTGCCATCTGTAGCGCGAAAATCATTGCCCGTCCTTTGGTTTGTATAATATTAATTTATACAACTACGTTTGGATTATTAGGCAATGTCGAAAAAATAAAGTCAATCTGCAGAGTTTTGCATTTAAAGGCATGTAAAGGGAACCACTGACAGAGAAGAAAGAGTTAAAACTCTTCACGTGTGCTCGCGCTCTTGACCACTACTGAACATCTGAACACAAACAACGATCAAATGCACATCGACGGATCTTCCTCTGTCTGTTCTCCAAAATGTAATCAAATGTATATTTCTGCAAGCATGTTTAAACTGGTTAACTGTGTCTAAGGAAGGCAAAGGCATTCGTTTTCGAGACAAGTTCGCGCCACTGCGCAATACACACATATTACCGCGGGATGGCGGGTGTTCATTTCATAAACTGAACAAAGGTAGCTTATGTAATGTGTAAATTAAGTTATATGTCCAAAACACTGGTAAAATCATTGTAGTAGTGCTATCGTGGCGTAGGCCTAATAATCTGTTTGGTCGTAAAATGTATTACCTGAATGAAATGAAATGTTGAATCATTCATTCACAGACAGCATACGAAGATGTTCAACTAATAAAGATCTCCATCGCTGGCAAACAATATGATGCATTTGCAGATTTGCTTTCACTTGACTGTAGGTCCACTTCATCCAGCGCTCTTGATGTTCTTAAATCTTCCTGTTACCACTGTTGCCAACTAATTTTCAGGGGAAGTTGCCTATAAAGGCAGATCGATTTGTTGCTAAATCACTTGTGACGTTGCGTAAAATTACGTAAAAATATGCAATTATGTAATACGTAGATAGATATTATTTGAAATTCTAATTTAGATTTAAAAAAAATAAAAAATAAAAAATATATATATATATATATATATATATATATATATATATATATATATATGCCGGCAGCCTCTGTAGCCCCGCCCCTGCGCTCGTTGTATTTTGTCTCCCGGTTTTCACAGCGATCTCCACATTTCCACAGCGATCTTAAGGAATTATGAATGAACCGCTCAAGTCTATTTCGCTAGCTTGTACACCTGTTGTTTGGATTAGAGTCACTTTCCAAAAGTTGCTAAAAGTTGCCAAATAAATTTTAAAAAATGCTAAATTTCTTGCTGCTTTTTGAAAAAAAAAAAAAAAGTTGCTAGGGTAGTCTAAAAACTTGCTAAATAGCAACAAATATGCTAAGCTGACAACACTTCCTGTTACGACTGTTACGACGCTTCAGTGCGAGCAGGAAACTGAACAAATCACTCAAACTGATCTGCAAACCAATTTAGACAGATCTGCCAACTTGTTTGATGAAGTCTTTGAACAGAATCGAGTCAAAAGACTGATTGATTTGTGAATTGAGCATCGCTCATGCCCCAGAAAAAAGATACAGCGCGCTTGGAATAAACTACGCACTCAATAACATGTATTGCATTAAAATAGAGTAACGCGAGGAACGTCGCCCAATGTAACGGAGTAAATGTACTTAGTTACTACAGTACCCACCTCTGCTAACCATTCAAAATGTCCTGTTGCTTCTACACTGAAAAAAAATTGGAGTAGGATTTACTTGAAAAAAGCTAGGCAACTTTTTCCACTCAGAAAATGCTAGTAAATTTACAAAGATTTGCCAAGTAAAAACCTAAACATATTTATCAGTAGCTTTGATAAGAAATCTTTAAGTTAAAATTTACTTGGAATATGGAATTAAGTAAATTTTACTTAACCAAGTAACAAACAAAATAAGTCATTTAACCTTGGCTAGTAAAAGGTTGATTAATATCGATTTAGTAAAAATTTCCTTTGCATTTCATTTCACTCTGCAGTCATTTATAGTATGTGTTTTACTTAGAGTATTTAAGTGTTATATACTTCATCATGTCAGATGTCAAGCATGATGTGAATGCAAAGACCTCAATACTTGGTAGACAATACACAATGACGGTAACATTTGATACGGTAACATTTGATGGATCGTTTTTGTGTTTGAATGTGTCATTTTGAGCAGAAAATTTACTCGAAAACTGTCACAAAATGGCAAGTTACTAATCCTGACAACAAAAGCAATGATAAAACAGTGTAAATACAGCTGGAATCCAGTGAAAAATGAACCTCATTAATTATGCAAGGTCCAGTGCATGATGGGAACCCCAGTATCAGAAAAGTTATGTAATTTTTACTTAATTTTATTGAGTTGATATTTACACTTTCATTTCTACTCGCTTGAATTAAGTACTGATATGGAATTTACTTAGTTCTTTTATTATTCTTGCCTGAACTAACTTTTTCTTGTAAATTACATTGTTTTTTTTTTTCAGTAGTATTTACCTTACAAAAAAATCACTTTTTATTCAAATGCAAATTGTGAAAAATGTAGATTCTGTGATTATCTTTTAATGGTTTAGACTATTAACATACAGATGTAAGTTTATATAAACAAATTGGTTTGTCTAATCCAAACCGTCTCCTAGTAACAGAGTCTAATGCTAAAAGTGTTGCAACAGTCCCCGGTCTCCACTACTTCTTGAGTCTCTCCATAATTTTCCAAATCCGGTTTGAACATAAAAGGCTAAAAGTTTTAGAAAATTTCCGTGTGTGTGTGTGAGTGTGTGTGTGTGTGTGTGTGAGGTAATCGGAGCTACTAACACACACATCCACGAGCACTGTAAGCTCCGCCCCCTGTCCCGGGAGCAGTTTTTGCTCACCCTCAAAAAGTGACAATTTTAACATGCTATAAAAAAATATCTGTGGGGTATTTTGAGCTAAAACTTCACATACACACTCCGGGGACATCAGAGACTTATTTTAATCAAGAGAGACACAGTGAAACCTCATGCAACTGCAGTGTCATAACGGGATCGGCGAGGTAAGTAAATCAGCGCAGCACTCGGAGGAACGATCACCCTTCACTAAATTATTCAGCGGCAGAGAGAAACTCGCTGATGAGCTGCATGATTTTCAATAAAGGTCATACTGGGATGGGAAAAATCCATGACTGTTTTGGCTCCTCCTGAAGGAGAAGAAACAGATATCATTTCAACTTTAAACATCACCTGTCGTACCATTTGAAACTGACCCAGTTATTTGAAATTGGCTGTAAAGGAGAGTCAGAAAAGTCTTTTTTGCCAGAAATTTTACCAACGTAAGTTTTGAGAGCATCTACTGTAGGCTATGTTTAGCAATTTACACATTTCTTAATGTACACATGTCTAGACTCAAAGTATTAAAGGGATAGTTCACCTAAAATTATCATTCTAGCAACATGCTAAATGATGCTAGCAACCCGCTAATTGTGTTAATAATGAGTTAAATCATTCTAGCGCTAGCAATGTGTTAAATCATGTTGACAACATGCTAGCAATGTGTTATATCATGTTGACAACATGCTAGCAATGTGTTAAATCATGTGAGCATTGCTTAATCACAATGGAGGTTGCTTAGCAGGTTGTTGACATAATTAGCAGCTTGCTAGCAAACATGCTAAATCATGCTAGCAACACGTTAAATCATGCTAGCAAATGCTAAATCATGATATCAACACGCTAATCAAGTTAACTATGCAATAATGTTAGCAACCTGCTAATTATATTAACAGTGTGCTAATTCATTTTAGCAATGTGTTAAATCATGATTGCAACATGCTAATCATGCTAGTAACATGGTAAATCAGGCTATTAATGTGTTACACCATGTTAGCAACATTTTAGCAATGTGCTAAATCATGTTAGCATTGTGCTTAAGTATTATTTAGCAACATGCTAAATAATACTAGCAACCTGCTAATTATATTAGTAATGTGCTAATTCATGCTAGCAACATGTTAAATCATGTTAGCAACAAGCTAATCATGTTAGCAATGTGATAAATCATGTTGGCAACATGCTATTCATGCTAGCAAAAGGCCCAGTCAATGTTGGGAACGTGCCTAATCATGATACCAACATGCTAGTCATGTTAGCAATGTGATAAGTCATGTTGGCAACATGCTAATCATGCCAGCAACAGGCTAAATCAATGCTAGAAACGTGCCTAATCATGTTAGTAGCGTGTTAAATCATGCTAGCAACACGTTAACAATGTGCTAAATCATGCTAGCAACATGTTAAATCATTCTAGCAATGTGCTGAAACATGCTGCTAACATCCTATAAAAATCAACTATCTATCTGTCTGTCTGTCTGATTGTATTGCTGTTAAAACATTCAAACTTTAAACTACTTTAAACTTTTCAAACTTTCTGGACAGGCTCTATTAAGCCAACTTCAAAGTTGGTCTTAATTTACTTTTTTATCAAGTTGTATTTATAAGGCTCTTTGATATGTCAGTAATTCAAATACAGGTTACAAACTACAAATTATTCATGAGTTTTAAGGAGCAGTTTGTCGATATGCCAGAAATGAATCTCAAAAGAGGAAATATAGTTAATAATATAAAGTTGCTAAGCATCACAGATAGCTAAAGAACTGAATCAGTACCTTTTTCCTAACCAATCTCAATAAAAAGTGGAGTGAGCTTTAGTAAGAGACAATTTGTGACACAATTTTGGAGTCTACTTGATGAATTTATGTAGCTGATCTTCTAGTCATTGATTAGCATATTCTGTCATGATAATCTATAAATCGCGTTCCTGGGGGCGGGGTTTATGTACATTTTAGGGTTAGTGATGTCACCAACCTGTGAAAAAAGCTCATTGTAGTCCCTACCAGCCGTTTGTTGTAGTCCTTTAAAAGCAATTTCTTTTAAAGAAAATATCTCCCTTTGCTTTGAACTTAGAGAGTCGTAACTTTGCAGATCTTGTTTATGCTCAAACAGGATCATTACACACTAACTAAAGTTAGAAAAGTGAAATCATAATGAACCACCCCTTTAAAACTGCAGTTCATAAACTGGCCACTAGAGACCGGCTGCAGAAGAGAGTCAATCCCATAGACCTCCTTGTTAAAATGCCCAACTTTACAGCAGAAAAAAAACATGTTTACAGCCGAGGGGAAAAAGTGGTTTTTTTCGCTAATTTTGCCCTTCATAAAAAACTGTGAGGGGGTGAATATTTTTACGTTTAAATTAGATTAAGCCTTAAAATTCAGCACAATTAAGGGCATGGCCACTTGAGTGGCCACTGATGTCATTACTAGCCGTTTGTCTGCTAGCGTTAGCATCACGTCACCTCAGCTAATCCGCCTCTTTGCACATTTTCGTTTATCCAGGAGTGACGCGCGGCCAAGATGGCCCCCACTTTGGGCTTCAAAAATGCTCTTCAGAAACACTACAGGTGACGTCACACACACACTACGCACATATTGTTTCACAGTCTATGGGTTTTTTCACACGCTATCTCTTAGAAACAGAGTCTAAACAAGGCACTCAGAAGCTAAGCCACATATTTTCAGCGTCATGTGACGTGAGGACGTGTCCTGCGAATGGTTTCCTATACATCACAGGCCATGATTGGGATTCCTTTGCCTTGAGTCAGAGAGGAGTTCCTGAGGCCTGACGTACAGGGTGTTTCCACACAATAGCGTTCAGCGTGTGTGAACCGTAAAACTCAAGTGTCTCTTTCCTAAAACTTGCACTGTCATACAGGCTTAAAGCGACGGAGGCTTGCGTCTCATCAAGAGCTTCACTGAATAATTTAAATAATTAAAATACAATCAAGCTACTGCTTTAAAAAAGTATTCAGCCACTACAAGCAACTAAATTGAGGTTTTAGCAGGCAATACATTGTTATAATTTAAAAATATATAACTATCCAATTTAACTGTTACGTATCAATTCATTAGAGCTGTATCCCAATTTTATATCTATTTAATTTAATTAAATTAAATATATATATATATTATTTTTATGTTTGTTTCGTTTTTTTTTTTTACTTTGTTTTTTATTTTATTGTTACAGTTTTGAATCAATAATTGAATCTCAAATTGGTTGACATGTCGAACTTGAACAAGGAAATGTATACAAAATACGATTAAATATTATATTAAAATAACTATATTTAAATATTAAATATAGTTACCCGCAACCCGATCAGGGCGGGACTCGCTCAGAAAAAGCATCGGCAGTGACTGGTTGGGTCTGGCCAGGGACAGAAAAGCCTGGCGAAGTTGTTGTGGCCTGCGTCGAAAGACCGAAATACAGGCCGATTGAAAAGATTGAAAAGATTTATATATATATATATACTTAAAATATAAAAATGTATGTATGTATATACGTGTATACACAAACCGATTCACTAAGTGGCTGTTTACACGACAGTTTCACAAATTCACGTTTTTGTTGTTTACACTGAAAACAGTGACGTCATGCACATGCGTGTCACATGTTCAGTCTATATGTTCGTAGTGTTTCTTTACAAAGTGACATCGCCACCTACTGACCTGACAGAAGAATACAGTGATTATAGTCAAAAAACAAAGGTACTTCAAGGCACTCAAATTGTGTTGAAAAAAGTTTAAAAGCCTTTATTTAATCATGGCTTAATCATTAAAATTGGTCATTATAATATTGGCGATTATAGTCGTTGTGGACGGGATCATTTTGACAACGTTATCGTCTGTACGCGATAAACGCAAAAAAAAAAAACCGTTTCTGTTGTTATCATGTAAACGTGCCCTGAATGTAAATTTTTGCTAGTGACTTTCTAAGACTTCTACTCTGATAATGAACTCTAACCGACGTCAATACGTGATCAGCGCTTGTTTCTGATGTAATCGGCGCTGCTTTCAGTACACACACATAACAGCTAATGTGGAAGTTACTGCGGGTTCTCAAATGCCAAAACAAACGTCATCTTATCTCTCATGAGCCACGGCTGCGAGATGAGCGAGGGAATTGTGTTGCAGCTTCTCACTATAAGTGCAAATGTTTATGTGTGAGAGCTGCAGGGAGGCATTGGAGATGAAATTACACAGGAACATCGAACACCTCGGGGACGGGCGAAGAGAAACGCCACAGATGCACCAGAGGACACAGCGATCGCTGCACACACACTCCATCAGCCTATAGTGATGCTTGTCTTTCATTGTGTAAGAGGGTTTGTCAGGGTCGTTTTGAGCTCTACTATTGTGCCCTATTACCCACTAAGTGTTATGAGCTGAACTATAAGCCATCTGTGGGAATGAATTACGCTTACGTCACAGCATACACTCTGTTTTAATCGGGCCTGAAATTTGTGGGGGAGTGTTTTGAAAAAGATTTCGTTATGTGTGACATAGTGCTTTAGATGAATCATTATTATTAAAATGAAGTGTTTGAAGGAGCTACAAGACCTTGATTCTGAGTCTTACCCGGACAGCAACATTGTGTTGGCCCAGATCCAGCCCTCAACATACATACACGTTGAACCTATTTAGTTTCTCAATACATGCTCAATTTTATTCTTAAGGTAATTTATTCTTTAGGTTAGGTCAAATTAGGGTACGTTTGCATGACAACGTAATGCTTAAAACTGAGAAATTTTTCCGCGACACCATTGTCAAAACAATCCCCATTTACACGGATCCTCGAAAACGGCTAAAAACGCTGTATTCTGCTGCCAGGCCATTAGATGGCGATGAAACACTATAGTTTGACGTCATCGTCTTTTTTCTGTTTTTGCTGTTTACACGTAGACCGTTTTCAAAAACTTGCACTTTGAAACCCGTTTTCAGGCACCCAAAGCGCTGTTGTCGTGTAAACAGCGGCCAGAACGCATAAATCTTTAAAATTTTTACTTAAAAAATGGTGTCGTGTAAACAGCCCCTTATTTATTTAGCGCTTTTCACAATACACATTGTTTCAAAGCAGCTTTACAGAAAATCATGATTTTAATGTTTATAATATCTTAATATCTTCAAACTCTAGAGTCGCATTTAGCAGATTAGAGCTGGATGATGATATAGTTACGTTTTGGGATGATATAAACAATCAAGCAGTTGCGTATATATCAATTTATGTGACTATACTATGAAAACTTGTTTCCGCCACAGAATTGTGAGATATAAATTTGGAATTATGAGAAAAATAGTGCGAGATATAAACTCACAATTGTGAGTTAGAAAGTCGTAATTGCGAGTAAAAAGTCGTAATTACCTTTTTTATTTTTTATTCCGTAGCGTAAATAAGCTTCCATACATACTCTATTTGTTTAAATACTTAAGTATCCAATTTTATATAAAGATCTGTGTAATAATATAATCACGAATGTCTTAAAATATTTTAAATCTAATCTAATCTTTAGTGCAATATTCAAATCAATCAATGAATAAATAAACAAACAATGTCATAATTTCACCACCTTGACACCCAGTTTTCACAAGCCAATCAATTCCAAATGGAAAAATACAGTGGCACTATGTTGCTGTCTGGGAAGTAAAATGTAAAAATCTTTAGTAAAATAAATTAATTAAAAGTAAAAAAAAAAAACAGTTTAAATAGGTTTATTAACTTAATTTTATTCCAGAAGGGTGAAATACACTGCGACATCTAAGATATATCTAGTTCAGTCATGAAACACTAGAGGGCGCAGTCTGATCCTGCAAGCAATCGCATCATTACCACATGCTACAAGATGATTGGCCTCTGCTGATCCTGCAGCCAATCAGATCGCTTGCTCAACATTCAAATAGTCTGGTTAAGTGTTTCCTCTGAACCCCTCCACCTCCCCAGCTCCACCTGCCTATTAATGCAGCAAATCTTACATACTCACAACAGTCTGTGTATTTATTAGCAGTATGAACTATATCAACTTAATATGAACTTATATCATACATATCGTGTATAACTGTGATGAAAGGTTTTGATCTACTTCAAATGTTGACTACTGTATGATCACCTGAAATGAGCATGAACAAATGATGGGGGGCATGCTATATTTTGTGATTACACAGAAATCCTACAGGATTTACTGGAGGCAAGTTTACAGAACGAAATCCAGTATTTTTAACCAGATGTTCCTGATTTTCAAGCTCTTCCTCATGCAGATGCCACACATTTTTACTGTGGGTGTTGAACTTCACGCAGATAAGAGCAAGACTCCACCTAAGACTGGAGGAAAAACACCTCTGTCTGAGAATAACACTTAATGTGTTTCACCGAGAGGTGGACAGTAACAAAGTACATTTACTTGAGTACTGTACTTTACTTGAGTATTATTTTTTCTGGAAACTTTTTACTATAACTTCACTACATTACAAAGACGAATATCGTTTTTTTTACTCCACTATATTTCTGTGAAGGTTCTTGAGTAGAAAGTAGTAACGTCAGTCAGGGGAGGATTGTTTTTCATCTCTAAAGCGTGATTGGTGATCAGTAATCGCTCTTGTAGGGTCACGTGTCGTAAAGTTCAGCGATTTCACATCATTTCAACACTAAATCAACTGGTGGCAAAATAAACGAAGACAGATCCTCACATCCATGGCAAAGGTTTTATAGACCACTTGATTCAAATGTGCATGAATGGATACACATAGATGTGCACTTCTTTTGTTTGGGTGGTAGGAGTGTTAAATAAAAAAGAAATTAATATGATTATGGCTGTCTTTTTTTTGTGTCAATTCAGTTGTTTAATTTCTATAGGTTTTATAACACTCTAAAAGCTCCTAATTTCACAGATACTACTAACTATTATTATTCACTAGGTTGATTCAGAGGCATAAGATACTATAAGTATTACATACAACAATGCAACAATAATAAAACAATGCATTGACATTTACTTTTTAAAAACGAGTACTTCTGTACTTTTAATTAAGTAAAAATCGGTCTTTACAACTTTGACTTGTAACGGAGTAATATTTGACCAGTAGTATCTGTTCTTTCAGTCAAATAAGGAAGTTGTGTTGTCCACATGAACTGATGTTTACATGGACACGTACAGTATATCTGTGCCCAGATTCTGACCCGTTACTGACCTTGATGAAGTGCTTTCACTACAGTACAGTGTGTCTCTGAAAGAGCATGCTGGGAAAGATCCTTCTGTTGTGGTAAAGTGACTTGGCACTGCCTTCGAAATGGCACTGACGAAGGTTTGTTCGTGTGCCAGAACAGATTTTTCCAAAACAACGTTGCAATGCTTGTGCTTTACTATACAATAATTCCCTTTTAAAGACACTGGCGATGGATCAGAAGGAAGGAAGCTGGAAGTTCATCTATATTTGCAAAAAAAAAAAAAAAAAGGTCTTGTTTTCCAGTACAAATAACTAAACATTCTTAAATCAAGATATATTTACAGGAGAAGGAAAATGAAGATATTAAGTCTTGTTTACTGAAAAATGCATCGAGATGAAGTGAGTTTGACCCCACAGGCAGATATTGTTTTCTCGTTACAAGCATAAACACTTCAGAAAACATAACATTATATATTCTGTCATGTTGCTTCTCAAGTAAATGTATCTTATTTAAGGCAAAAATAAAGAACAAGAAAGAACATCATGTTTTTGCAATATGTATTTACGCACATTCTTACAATCTCAGGAAATGCTTTCAATATGGCCTGGAATGCTCCTCATATTTATAAACTATGTTGGATTTTCCATTGCAATATTCTAGATCTTTTCTTGCCCTTTAACATATATATATATATATATCCTACCCTACAGGTTTGGAGTCACACCAGGCAATAACAGTTGGAGTTATCTCTTATCTGTTCAAGCAAACCTGTCAAGCCTATAGTACATACTACACAAACACATTATCCACCTCCTAGACAAACATGCGATATGCTTAAGTTGCTACCAAAATAATTCACACTGCCAAAACATACTTGAGATAAGCAGATGGAGCTCTATCTGTGTCCACGCTGGCATCAGCGAAGCCTCGAACTGCAGTATTAAAAATAAACAAGCGCACATTGTGAAGGCCATGATCTCACACAGGCTTTGCACTTCAGCTGCAAAAACAAAGTGTCCATTTGAAGCTTAATTGTTGCGTCCACAACAGCAATAATAAGCCTCTCACAGCGAGAGGTGAAACGCAGTGCAATAAGAGGGAAAACAAGTGATTTGTTTTCAACCTTTACCACGTTTGGGACACGGCTCGAAAATCATACGCCGTTCAGAGAGGTTCATTTTAGTTATGACATAGATGCAGGAATTAATGAGACCGTGAATCAGCAAAAGTGATTATTAATCTTTTAAAGGTCACTTGCACCGCACCTCACTGAATGTACACACACATTCATGCACTGCAATGTTTGGAATTTGCTAAATGTATAGAAACTAAAAGTCAGCTGGGCAGGTTTTCATTGTGTCCAAAAGAAAGATTCTGCAAGACAGCATTTTTGGCTCATTATTGGGACCAGGCCACGTTTATTACAGCAGCATTAAAGAATAAGGAAGAAGGTTGTTTCAGAAATACGAAGTTCTTCCTCACTAGAAGCCATTTTGTGCTTCAGATTTGGCAAACAATTTGAATTTGAATCATTTTCTCACCTGTGAAAGTCTTGGCGTGTTGAATCGTGTCAAATTAGTGAGGTCACTAACGAAGATTTGATTGGAGGTCACCGTAAAATATCACTCAAGTTGAGACATTCATGAAGAATTGATGGAAAAAATAAAAGACGACAGGAAGTATTCTTGCCTAAATTGTCTTTTATTGAAAAAGGCCAGGGTGCAAATGTCAAATAAAAAAAGAAAAACAAAAATAAGACAAGCATATTTCAAGCATTTTAATACAAACTTAATATAAACTATTTCAGTCCCTCTTGACATGTAAGACACTGACTCAAAATACTTTGTTATACCATATTTTATCAAGTATTGCACAATGTAGGTACAAAATTAATATATACGATTACATTGTCCATAATATAGCAAAAATCTGTTTAACTCTTAACAGAAAATACAACTCTTTTTGTTTCAAAAAAGCAAATATTCCTACACTGAAATTCCAACACTAAGGAATATTCTGTACACAATCTTCAGAATTTTTGATCTATTTTTTTTTTAAAGATGAATTTCTTTAACAATTTAAAAAAAGAAAGACAAAAAACAAAATATATTATAACATAAAGCTTCTGCAGCCATCACAGATCACTGGAGTAGTAAAAAGATATAAATGCAATACCATGTTGTAGAAACAATATATATACTCTGATATTTTACAAACTCTGTACTCAATTAAATTATACAATTAGAAAAAAGACCACGTAACCCCAGATATATATATGCATTAGTGCCAATTTCTTAAAAATCAGCCAAGTCTTACCAACTTTTAAAATACTGTAAGAGGCCAGAACTTGAACTTCTGTGTTTTGTTTTTTTTGTACCAATGTTTTAAAGTATTTTTTTTCCAAAAGGTAGTAAAAAAATCTTTTTTTGCTTTATTGGCAAAAAAGGAAAAGAAAACATTGACGCGTGTTGACCAAGCTGTGTGTGTGTGTGTGTGTGTGTGTGTAACAAGCTTTTCAGTACAAACTCAAGGGGGCATAAAAAGAGATTAGGAAGAAATAATAAAATAAAATAAAAAACAAAACACCCTTGGGCTCATGCGCTTATCAGTGACTAATGATAGGGATCTTCGATTTCCACATCCACAGTTGTGCGTCTTTGCCTTACGTTTTCCTTTTGCCAACAATCCTTCCATTAGTTAGCCATGACTGGCTGGAATTGCTGGTTTGAATACTGCATGTTTCCGAGACTGAAGCTCAAGCCGTCCATGAGAGACTTGTCGTTGATGTTCCCGTACGCGGAGAACACGTCGAAGGCATTGCCGTACGGTTGAGGGCTAATGGCATTCTCGCTCGGGAAGCTCCCTTGTCCTTGAAGGTTTGGGAACACGAACTCCTTAGCGTTAGGAGACAACGCTGATGCTTTTTGCTGCGAACTTCCAATGCCGAATCCATAGAGCGAATGCATGGAGTTGGAAATGGCTTTTTGCTTGATTAGGTTGTTGACGTTCAGGCCTAGATTGGTGGGAGAGTTGCGGGAAACTTTTCCACCGTTACGCCCACCGTTCTTCATCTTAGTGGAGCCAAACTTGGTGGCGGCGAAGGACGCGGTGGTGAAAGTTAAAGGCTGATTTGATCGTGGCATGAAAGACGGGCTAACGGAGGCCGATTGGCCGAACGGTGGCGGTGATGGCGAACTCGACTCTGAGGACACGCCCACTGGATCAGTGATTGGCATGAAGACCTGAGCCTCCGGGTTAAAACTGTTTCTGATTTCTTTGTCCAACTCGGAGCCGTTTTCGCCGTTATCGTCCACGTATAGCACCTTAACCGCTCCCTTCTCGCCAATCTGATAGGAAACCTCGAAAGGGTCGATCCAAACGCTGAGATCCTGAGGCAAGTTATTCCGAACGTCTCCGATGTCCAACCCGCTTTCTTTGGCTGCTTCCTCAACGACCGGATCTACTTTCTCTCCCACATGTATACACCTGAACCCGGATCCTTTATATGGCTTATCTGGGTACCAATGTCCTTCGTACTTCTTCTTCAACTGCCTCTCCAACTCTTCGCCGAATATGTTGACTCGTCGTCGTGGGAGTTTGTTGTACAGGTACGAAATTATGAAGTTCAGCGCTACTTGGATTTCAAGCTGCATAGCTGTTCGTATGTGCCGTCTTTATAGTCGAGTGCTGTAAAAACCTCCAAGGCAGTAGCGATCGGTGCTGGCGGACGAGGAAACGCTTGTTGATCCACTGGAAAATCTCCTTGAAGGGGAAAGAGAGGCAAGGTGAGCTGTGAAGAGTAATAAACCATGAGCTATTCAATCACAGGCTACGTTTACACAACTGAGACGTTCATTAAAGGCCACAAATGCATTTCATAAAATCACAGAGACACAAGTAAAGAGGTTAAAAGCGATAAAATCGGCTTAAATTTGCTTAATCCGTTGCGTTTTGCATATCATAGGCCTGGGGTTTTTAAGTGGGGGCCGCAAAGGAGTGCTGGGAGTTTAGAGAAAAACATGCAAATAAGTTTGATTAAAGGGTTAATTCACCCAAAAATGGAAATGATCCTGTATTTTTACTTGCCTCAAGCCCTCCTAAGTGTTTATGACATTGGCTGAAAGAAGAAACACAATCAGAGTTATAATTGAAAAATATCCTGGCTCTTCCAAGCATTATAATGGGAGTGAATGGTACCTGAGATTTTGAAGCCCAAAAAAAAGCAGTAACAGTAATCCATACGACGCCAGGGGTTAATAAAGGTCTTCTGAAGCAAAGCCATGTTTTTGTAAAATAAATATACATATTTATAACTTTATAAACTATTATCACTGGGTGTAACAGCCGTACGGGAGTCTAGCTCACGGCGGAAGAGTGACCTTTGACCCGACACATGACCTCTGACCCGACGCATGACGAATTGATGAATGCAGAAACACAGAGGATAGAGCAAAACAAAACATTGGTCATGAATTAGAAGTCTAAAAGGAGAATTTTTGTGGGTGGAAATGTGGGTGGAGCTTGAGTTTGTTTTTTGAACCGCAAGAGGTCGTCGACTCTCACCTGAGCTTACGTTAGGCCTTACGCCTTCATGCTACATCATGTGTCAGGTCAGAGGTCATGTGTCGGGTCAGAGGTCGCTCTTCTGCCAGAACTAGACTCACATACAGCCATTACCGGAGGCCAGTGACTATCGTTCATAAAGTTATAAATATGTACATTTCATACAAAAACATGGTTTTACTTCAGAAGGCCTTTATTGTTGTGTGGATTACTGTTATGATGGATGGATGTGCTTTTTTGAGCTTCAAAATCTCAGGTACCATTCAATCCCATTATAATGCTTAGAAGAGTCAGGATGTTTTTTAATATAACTCCGTGTTTGGCTGAAAGCAGAAAGTAGTATACACCTAGGACGACTTGAGGGCAAGTCAATTATGGGATAGTTCACACAAAAATGAAAAATTAACTCTTTAAATAAGAAAATTTATTAAATATAACTTTTTAAATAAGCAGTGCAGTAGTAGGAAAAAAATATTCCCATTTATTTGGGATTTTTTCACAGTATAAATGATATCTATCTATCTATGGGTCCCTCGAGGATGATCACGTTGGTGGGTCTGTGGCATCTAAAGGATTGAAACCCACTGTTCAAGAGAGATTACATAACACGGATTATCTTCCCTACTTTATTCCGTCAACTGTTGCGTAAAAACGCCTTTATGTGAATATAGGGCGTTTGAACACAATGCGACACATTGCGCAACAGATCGGCGATCGGATTTCCCAAAGATCGCGACCAATAGCGTGTCGCCCTGCTCGGGGTGTGTATCCCTGGGCGAATTAGTAAGCTATTGTACACATACAATTATAAAGGCAGGCTTACATTCGATAATACAAGCAGGAGTTTTGATATTCGGTGGTTAATACACGAATCAAGGAAAACATGCGTAAAATAGTGCGTTTTTCTCGCGTATGGGGGTCGTAATTCCGACTAAAACAGACGTCGGTTATTGCGTTGCAAACGAGCGTTGGATTCAAATGAGACACAGCCATGATTATTAAATACATATGGATGGGAATATTCTGGAAGCCGTGTTGAAATGACTGTAAAACCGTAAACAGATCAGCTCAATCGATTTGTATCAGCCAAGCGTCTAACAAAATAAATGACGAATCAAAATGTGGATTTCAATGAACTTTGACACTGTAGATGTTTTGGGATTCATGACACAAACAGACGACAGCGTGAACACATTCACATGATCGCAGGCTAGATTAAACGAATCCATGATAATAATAAAAAAGCAACCGTTTTATCAAACACATCCAAGGTCTCAATTCAAGCAGACAACCAACATCTGAATTAATCGGTTTCTTAAAGCGACAACGCACTCAAATAAATATTATACCTGCTTTCCAAACGACATGCGTTCTTTTCCTGGAGCACAAAACGATGATTTTAGGGACTGACAGCCTCGACCATTGACTTACAATGCATTTTCTTTCCATACCATTCAAGTGAATGGACGTAAGTTAACCAAGGCTGTCATTCTGCCTAACGCCTCCTTTTGTGTTCCACCGAGGTTTAAACAACATTATTTTTAAGTTAAACTACAGCTTTAAGCAGTGACATTGACATACAACGATATATATTTATTAACCCTCAGCAAACGACACATTACGAATGTTCAATGCCAAAAATACTTACATTAAACGACCGTGTTTTTCTCTCAGGGTTGGGCT
This sequence comes from Siphateles boraxobius, assembly GCF_051911475.1. Lineage (NCBI taxonomy): Eukaryota > Metazoa > Chordata > Actinopteri > Cypriniformes > Leuciscidae > Siphateles > Siphateles boraxobius. The sequence continues at coordinate 547,058 of NW_027508735.1, forward strand.
TCCGCTTCAGTTATCGAAAAGATTATTCCAGTTAGGTTGCATTAATTGGATTACTTGTTTGTTCTTCAGGTAATTATGTTATTATTATTTATTTTGGAGTCTGTCGTCAAGCAATCCGACTCCCCACTGCCTGGGAGTTTTTACAACTCTGCCCTTTAAACTCCTGACTGGATCTCCTTTATAGCGCTCCTCCGCCACGGACAGGTTGGGGGCGGTGATGCGGTTTTCAGAGGTCAAACCCCCAGCGAAGCTTACGATTGGATGACCGCGCCTTCGTCATATATTTGTCTCTGAATTCTCCGCGCTGATTGGCTTTCCTCTAACGTCAATAATCAAAGGGACCCGCCCCTCGACCAATGAACGAAAAATACATACACGGCTGGCTTTTCTAGTCATGTTTTAAGTGTTTTCCTCCAAGTGTTTTCCTCCCACACGTAGGAGATATAAACAGAATAATACTGCATGCTTTATTATGTTAATTTGATTTACCGAGACAACTCATAACAGAGTGCTGTTAACAGCCTATCGTTAAAACAGTCTCTCTGCAGCTTTCGTTGACATGATCATGAAGTCAGATTAAAGGTTCTGAACAATGAATCTCGTTAATAATTTCAGACATATTAAGCAGATAAGAAGGTGTAAATAAATAAATAGGCTACATTAAGAGCAAAGCACTAGCACAGACACAGAGCGGAGTGACACTGGTCATTTGTCGACTGAGGTGTAATCTTTCACGTGTTTTGCGTGAAAAAAAATACTCAGATGCTATTGGCTGGCCGTGCTTTCGTCATCATCAATGCAAATACACTAATTATTTCAGTATGTGCAGAGTGTATAACAAAACATAACGTAGGTTTACTAGTAATTCAGTCAATCAAAAGGACTTTAGCTACTATATATATATATATATATATATATATATATATATATATGTGTGTGTGTGTGTGTGTGTGTTATTTATAATGTAATGTAACTCCACATACCCAAATATTATGGATTTAAAATGTACTTTTTAGAGAAAAAAAGAGTAAGATTTTTTTCTCCTTCCTTAGCCTTTTTTCATAATGTTATTTAATATGTTATATGGTCTATATTTTTTGTTAAAGTAATAAACTCAGTATAGCCTACTCATTTCTGAGGTTATACCTTGTTGTGACATTTTAAGTTATGCAATATGCACAATACATTGCTTTTGAAGAACATATGACGATGAGTGCATGTGACTAAATAAACATGCAAGTTATTTATTAATACAAAAAGTCAAAATATAATTGCCTGATAACCGTGTAAATCAAAACCCAGTTATTCATCTGTGCTGCATATATTGTAACGTGATGCAGCCGTGTAGTGTTGCTTTTTCAATAGTATCAGGAATAGTATGTTGATCTCATATTTCATTGGTCGAGTAAGACAAGCTCCCATACGTGAGGGGTTTAAGGTTTAAGGTTTTTGTCGTCGTCATGAATTATTATAAGCTGTGCACACAATAAGCTTATACCATATGGACGAGGATTGGCAATGTTAAAGCAGAGGGATATTTTATTGGATCTTTAAATATTTAGCTTATGACATTTGGGAAGTGATTCTAGACTCACAATACAGTGAGATTATTCTGTTTTATAAGCAAGTTCCGCTCTGGAAGTAAAGGTAGTCCCATATACTGTTTGTCTAAGCAACATTTTCTTATTGGCCTGATTACAGTGAGAGGAACATGCTAATGACTGCAGATTTCTAAACTGGGTAGTCAGGATAAGCTAATTTGCTTAGCAGGGATATTGTGAGCGTTCAAAGTTCAGAGAAAGGCAGAGAGGGAGGAGAAACGACAGACTCAGCCAATCACCTGCTTATTACAACCTTCGTGGATAATAGATAATAGTGACTGCTTATACCTAAATGTGACCTGACGGCCTTTCTCTACGGTTTTTGTGGAATTAAAAACAATGTCACTTCAGATCCCAAACATTGTCATTTGAACTCTATGTGAGGCAATTTGTATCATTTAAGTTATCCAACATCAATATTTTGTTTCAGTGTAGTATGGAAGCTTGTTTCCGCCATTAAATAAATGAATAATAATAATAATTGCGACTTTTTTTCTCACAATTGTGAGATATAAAGTCACAATTGTGAGAAATAGTCGCAATTGCGAGAAAAAAAGTCAGAATTGCTTGAAAAAAGTTAGAATTGTGAGATATAAAGTCAGAATTGTGAGATACAGTCAGAATTGCGAGATATTCAGTAAGAATTGTGAGATATAAGGTCAGAATTGCGAGATATAAAGTAAGAATTGTGAGATATAAGGTCAAAATTGCGAGATATAAAGTAAGAATTGTGAGATATTAAGTCAGAATTGTGAGATATAAAGTCAGAATTGTGAGATACAAAGTCAGAATTACGATATATAAAGTCAGAATTGCGAGATATAAAGTCAGAATTATGAGATATTAAGTCAGAATTGTGAGATATAAAGTCAGAATTGTGAGATACAAAGTCAGAATTGCGAGATATAAAGTCAGAATTGCGAGATATAAAGTCAAAATTGTGAGATATAAAGACAGAATTGCGAGATATAAAGTCAGAATTGTGAGATATAAAGTCGCAATTGCGCGAAATAAAGTCAGAATTGTGAGATATAAAGTCAAAATTGTGAGATATAAAGACAGAATTGTGAGATATAAAGTCAGAATTGCGAGATATAAAGTCATAATTGCGAGATATAAAGACAGAATTGCGAGATATAAAGTCAGAATTGTGAGATATAAAGTCGCAATTGCGCGAAATAAAGTCCTAATTGCGAGAAAAAAAGTCATAATTGCGAGAAAAAAGTTAGAATTGTGAGATATAAAGTCAGAATTGTGAGATATAAAGTTAGAATTGTGAGATATAAAGTCGCAATTGCGCGAAATAAAGTCCTAATTGCGAGAAAAAAAGTCAGAATTGCGAGAAAAAAGTTAGAATTGTGAGATATAAAGTCAGAATTGTGAGATATAAAGTCAGAATTGTGAGATATAAAGTCGCAATTGCGCGAAATAAAGTCCTAATTGCGAGAAAAAAAGTCAGAATTGCGAGAAAAAAGTTAGAACTGTGAGATATAAAGTCAGAATTGTGAGATATAAAGTCAGAATTGTGAGATATAAAGTTAGAATTGTGAGATATAAAGTTAGAATTGCAAGATATAAAGTCAGAATTGCGAGATGTAAAGTCAGAATTGCGAGATATAAAGTCAGAATTGTGTGATATAAAGTCAGAATTGTGTGATATAAAGTCAGAATTGCGAGATATAAAGTCAGAATTGCGAGATATAAAGTCAGAATTGCGAGATATAAAGTCAGAATTGCGAGATATAAAGTCAGAATTGTGTGATATAATGTCAGAATTGTGAGATATAAAGTCAGAGTTGTGAGATATAAAGTCAGAATTGTGAGATATAAAGTCAGAATTGCGAGATATAAAGTCAGAATTGTGAGATATTAAGTCAGAATTGCGAGATATAAAGTCAGAATTGTGAGATATTAAGTCAGAATTGCGAGATATAAAGTAAGAATTGTGAGATATAAAGTCGGAATTGCGAGATATAAAGTTAGAATTGCGAGATATAAAGTCAGAATTGCGAGATATAAAGTCAGAATTGCGAGATATAAAGTCAGAATTGTGAGATATAAAGTCAGAATTGTGAGATATAAAGTCAGAGTTGTGAGATATAAAGTCAGAATTGCGAGATATAAAGTCAGAATTGTGAGATATAAAGTCAGAATTGTGAGATATTAAGTCAGAATTGTGAGATATAAAGTCAGAATTGCGAGATATAGTTAGAATTGCGAGATATAAAGTTAGAATTGCGAGATATAAATTTAGAATTGCGAGATATAAAGTTAGAATTGTGAGATATAAAGTTAGAATTGTGAGATATAAAGTCAGAATTGCGAGATATAAAGTCAGAATTGCGAGATATAAAGTTAGAATTGCGAGATATAAAGTCAGAATTGCGAGATATAAAGTTAGAATTGCGAGATATAAAGTCAGAATTGCGAGATATAAAGTCAGAATTGCGAGATATAAAGTCAGAATTGTGAGATATAAAGTCAGAATTGTGAGATATAAAGTCAGAGTTGTGAGATATAAAGTCAGAATTGCGAGATATAAAGTCAGAATTGCGAGATATAAAGTCAGAATTGTGAGATATTAAGTCAGAATTGTGAGATATAAAGTCAGAATTGTGAGATATTAAGTCAGAATTGCGAGATATAAAGTTAGAATTGTGAGATATAAAGTCGGAATTGCGAGATATAAAGTTAGAATTGTGAGATATAAAGTCAGAATTGCGAGATATAAAGTCAGAATTGTGAGATATAAAGTCAGAATTGCGTGATATAAAGTAAGAATTGCGAGATATAAAGTTAGAATTGTGAGATATAAAGTTAGAATTCTGAGATATAAAGTCAGAATTGTGAGATATAAAGTCAGAATTGCGTGATATAAAGTCAGAATTGTGAGATATAAAGTCAGAATTGCGAGATATAAAGTCAGAATTGTGAGATATAAAGTCAGAATTGCGTGATATAAAGTAAGAATTGCGAGATATAAAGTTAGAATTGTGAGATATAAAGTCAGAATTGTGAGATATAAAGTCAGAATTGTGAGATATAAAGTCAGAATTGTGAGATATAAAGTCAAAATTGCGAGATATAAAGTCAGAATTGTGAGATATAAAGTCAGAATTGCGTGATATAAAGTAAGAATTGCGAGATATAAAGTTAGAATTGTGAGATATAAACTTAGAATTGTGAGATATGAAGTCAGAATTGTGAGATATAAAGTCAGAATTGCGTGATATAAAGTCAGAATTGCGATATATAAAGTCAGAATTGCGAGATACAAAGTCAGAATTGTGAGATATAAAGTCAGAATTGCGTGATATAAAGTCAGAATTGCGTGATATAAAGTCAGAATTGCGTGATATAAAGTCAGAATTGTGAGATATAGAGTCAGAATTGCGAGATATAAAGTTAGAATTGCGAGATATAAAGTCAGAATTGCGAGATATAAAGTCAGAATTGCGAGATATAAAGTTAGAATTGCGAGATATAAAGTCAGAATTGCGAGATATAAAGTCAGAATTGCGAGATATAAAGTCAGAATTGCGAGATATAAAGTTAGAATTGCGAGATATAAAGTCAGAATTGCGAGATATAAAGTCAGAATTGTGAGATATAAAGTCAGAATTGCGAGATATAAAGTCAGAATTGCGAGATATAAAGTTAGAATTGCGAGATATAAAGTTAGAATTGCGAGATATAAAGTCAGAATTGCGAGATATAAAGTCAGAATTGCGAGATATAAAGTTAGAATTGCGAGATATAAAGTCAAAGTGCAGCTTATTAGAATGTTCTGTCAAAAAAAAATCACATTTTAATTTTTTTTAATGCTTTGCTTGATCGGAATGGGATGAAATTTGGTGACTTCTGTTGTAGTTTCTATGTGAACAAACACAAGAACCATGGACATGATTCAGATGTGTTAATCTGAAATATTGGATTCATTGCAAGTTCCTTAAAAAATAATAATAATACTTTTGATGGAAAAATAGCTCATTAAAAAATGTATAAATATTACATAGTATCATATAATCTCCTCAAAATTCTAAATAATAATCGAAAAATGTTATTGAACAAAAATGTGTTACATTGATTTTCCTGAAGAATGTTTTTTTTTTTTTTTTTGCATTTCAAGGCTTCGTCATATAATGTGACCCAAAAATGAAGGCGCTCAGAGGTTTAATGCTATAAAGCAAAATTCTGTGATGATTTATTCAATGCAAAAATGATGTTCTTCCTCAGTATTTTTTTCTTTTTTCTTGTTTTCCAATACAAATATCTAAAGATTCTTAATTCAGTAGACATTTACTTGAGAAGGTAAATTAGTCTTGTTCTCTAAAATGAAGTGAGTTTGTGCTTAAAATGAGAACAAACATCTGCCAATGTTCTCAGAAAAATATACTTAATTCAAAAGAAAAACAAGATCCTTTTTCTGACCCCATCAGCAGATATTTGCTCTAGTTTTAAGCAAAAACTCTTCATTTTGATCAGAAAACAACTTATTATCTGATATTATTGTGTTTCTCTTGAGTTATGAATGTTGAAATATTTATGCTGGGAAACAGGACAGAAATACAGTGTAAGTGCATGACAATCTTTCTCCTGTGAAACACAAAAGAAGGTATTTTTGAGTTGTTGTTTTTTTGCCCATACAATGAAAGTCAATGGTCACCAAAATTGTTTGGCTACCGAAGATGTTCTTTTCTGTTCCATAGAAGAAAGAAAGTCAGTTTGGAACAACAACAGGACCAAATTTGCATAAATCATTATAGTAGAAACTTTTTTTGGTCTATGACATAAAACCGAAACACCTTGCATAAGTATGATGTAGACACTGTCGCATAGCAACAATAAATATTGAACTCACAATACACTCCTCCCTGATGATGATGTCACGCTCACACACCTTCGTCTGTCTTCACGACACACTCAGTTATTTCAGGAACGGGTGTAAAGAAAGAGCGGCCGTTCTGCATTCCAGCATCAGTCTTTCCATACAGTCGTGTGTGTTTATAACTGCTGTCACTGAATGAGCAAAACACACACGCTTCAGTGAGTGTGTGAGGGTTCAGAGAACATACTAGAGTGGGAATGAAGCATTTCCAGCATTTCCAGACTCACAGTAGGCGGATCAGTACATATATGATGATGATGATGATGATGATAATGATGATGATGATTGGAGAATATTGGGCAGAGCAACACTAGAAAGGCCATATAATGCACACGTTCGTTCAATTAAACTCGCCATTAGATGAAAGTAGGACATTTGTAGAGATCAGATCACATTTAGTTTTTTCTCTTATATACTGTACTCTTGTACTTAGACGTGTATATATACATATATATTGTTAACTGGTTGAGGTTGATTTAGAAAGTAATTAGTAATAATTAATCTAATACATTTTAGAGAGAGTAATAGTACATAATTACACTGTTGAAGATGTAAATGAATTAATATTTATAGAGTAACTTACCCTACACTGTAGGTAATATATATATATATATATATATATATATATATATATATATATATATATATTGATATACTCTGCTCACCAACACTCTAAACAATGCTGGGTTGTTTGGGTCAAATTTGGGTCAAAAAGGGACAAACACAAATGTTGGGTTAAAATTTTAACCCAACTTCAACTTTCACTTTAAACTGTAAATTTTATAATTACATTTTTTACCCAACATTTGGATTTGTCCATATTTGACCCACATTTTGGTTGAAACACCCCAGCATTTTTTAGAGTGAAGGCCGCATTTATTTGATCAAAAATACAGTAAAACAGAGTAAAATTGTGAAATATTATTACAGTTTAAAAAACAGCTGTGATTATATAGTAAAGTGTTATTTATTCAGATGCACTGATATTAAAAGTGTGTTGATACCTATAAGTCAATAATTAGTGTAATTATTATGTTATGTCTGATAACTAATAAACGTCTCTTCTGCTCATCAATTGTTCATTTATTTTGTCAAAAATACAGTAAAAACAGTGAAATACTATTGTAATGTAAAATAACTCTTTTCTATGTGAATATATAATTTATTCCTGTGATCAAAGCTGAATTTTCAGCATCATTACTCCAGTCTTCAGTGTCACATGATCCTTCAGAAATCACCATAATATGATGATTTGATGCTCCATTATTACTGTATAGCTCAGTTATTAATAATGGTTCTCATAACCATGCATATGTATATGTTGTTGTGTTAGGGCAAGATATTTTCAAGGGCTTTATGGTCTAAATAATAATAATAATTGTATTTTTTCTATTTTTATTTGTATGTGCTACGTATATATTAAAATAAAGTTACATTTTTGTGCAAAAAAAAAGCTTCTACACTGGTAAGAAAAGTTCAGGTGTTTTCAAGAGTTCACAGTACAAATTATACCATACTATCTGTGTTGAAACCCCTTTAGATGAGCGACTCTCGGTTTCTGTTTGATAAAGGCTTTATCTAACACTAAAAAAATGCAGGGTTGTTTTAACCCAAATTTGGGTCAAATATGGACTAACCCAGCCATTGGGTTACATTTTTAAATTACATTTATAACCCAATGGTTGGGTTTGTCCATATTTGACCCAAATTTGGGTTAAAACAACCCTGCATTTTTTCGACGGACACATTATAGCCGGTGCAACTGAAGGTCGAGCTTTTCCACATCCCATATTTCCCTGGTTTGTCCTGGTGTGGATGATTCTCTGAGTGATTTCGCTGAGTGTGTCGAATGCACAAATAGCATTGAGTCATCACTAATGTATTATTGTGCTTTTTATAGAGAATAATTGAATGGAAGCTGTTGCATAACCTGTGGCATATGCACAAATACAGCACACCGTCCAATTACTTCTAATAAAGCATTTTTAAAGCATATTGTGAAAACTCTTTATGTCAGATAATAACCAAAAGTTTATGATTCTTAAAGGCTAATCTTCACAAATGAACACAACTTTTATTAATATTGAAGCCTAGATAAAATCAGCCGGTCACATGACTTCAACATCGCCATCACTACATTCTAAAAAATGCTGGGTTGTTTTAACCCAATTTTGGGTCAAATATGGACAAACTCAAACATTGGGTTAAAAATTTAATTTAAAATTAAAGCTGCAAGCAGCATTTAGCGGTGTTCAAGCAGTTAAGGCAGTTAAGCTCAAAAGCATCAAAAGACATTACGTTTTAACTTTTATGTAGCAAGCATTTAACCACTGACATCATAGATGTACAGAAATAGACCTTGTTTTAGCATGATTTACCATGATATACCAAATTTTAGTGTGATCTTTCATGATTTGCCATGTTCTAGTATGATTTAACATGAATCCAGCATGGTTTACCATAGTTTACCATGATATACCAAGTTCTAGTATTATTCACCATGATGTAGCCTGCTCTAGTATGGTTTACCACAATTGAACACATTCTAGAATGATTTAATATGATTCTAGCATGATTTACCATGTTATAGGATGATTTACCATGATATGCCACATTCTAGAATGATTTATGATGGTTTTGAACATTATTATGAACATTATGATCGTAGATGGAAAAGACCATTTGCAGCTAATACAGGCAATTAACCATATCCATGGTTTTGAAGCTTTTTAACAGTTATAGCGCCACCTATGGTCCGATCTCCATGAAACTTTGCATGCTTCTTCACCATGTTATGACACATATGCTCATAAATTTTTGTGAAGTTCTGAGTTTTTATTTATGATTCATAGGCTTTTGACTGTATTTTGCCCCACCCCTTTTCTAAATGACCCTGTTACAGCCTCCCAAATGCAAAATTTAAACTTTTTTTCGATAATTATTGATCTAGAGAGTCCAGAGAATAGGCCTAGACTGGTTTGGTTCCGATCTGGCGAAAAACCAGGGACTAGTTCGCAAAAGTAGGTTTTGGACAAAATTCGACATAACATTTTCAGCACTTCGTGCTTGAACACCTAAAAATGTAACCCAATGGCTGGGTTTGTCCATATTTGACCCAAATTTGGGTTAAAACAACCCAACCCAACTTTATTTAAAATTGTTTTTAAATAAAGACTGAAAGAGTTAAAGCTACATGTATACGTAGCTTTAACTCTTTCAGTCTTTATTTAAAAACATTTTCCCTGAAAGTTTGAGTTAGAATAGTTTGCAAGTGAGATGAGTTTAAATTTAGACACTTGTTAGCAAAAATCGATAAGGGACTGAACAAAACAAGGAGTTTAAATACAAGACGAACCAAATGACTGACAGGTGATAAAAACAAATGAGCAGAGAAACAGGAACTCATGATAAACACAACAGAATATCAAAATAAGAGTCCAAGTCTGGGACAATGTCATAGAATAAAACATGGAAATACCTTGAGTTTGTGTTTATGTTTATCACAGACCTTCTTTCAGGCATTTAACCTGTAAAAAAAAACAAAAAAACATTGATATTCCAGAAGAGTTAAAGTCAGGGTTAAAGTCTCTATTGTGTCGTATATCCGAGTGAAACGCTTCTGGAACAAGAACGAATGTGGGCGGGGCTTGATTTTGTCTGTGGGGAATTGATTGGATGATTGTGGTTTGCTATTGGCTGATGTCATGTGAGTGACAGATTATAGCCCCGCCCACTTCATCAGAGAAGAGATACTGTAAGAGGAACTTATTCTGATTCAACATTATTAACACAATAATGATGTGCACAGATACTAATCATTTATAATAAACACTGCAATATTCCATTAGAAAATTATGAATTGTCGGTTTTGATTTCATGCCGACTCTGGGTTTTGGCCTACAAAAATACGTCAAACATGTTTTGTTGTTTATTAGCTAGAATATTCAGACCGTT
>NW_027508735.1:562500-580000 GCF_051911475.1 Siphateles boraxobius
CATAAGGCAGTCCAAAAATATGGAAGCTTGCGAGTTATAAAGTCAGAATTGTGTGTTATAAAATCAGAATTGTGAGTTATAAAGTCAGAATTGTGAGATATAAAGTCAGAATTGTGAGTTATAAAGTCAGAATTGTGAGATATAAAGTCAGAATTGTGAGATATAAAGTCAGAATTGTGAGATATAAAGTCAGAATTTCGTGATATAAAGTCAGAATTGTGAGATATAAAGTCAGAATTGTGAGATACAAAGTCAAAATTGTGTGAAATAAAGTCAGAATTGTGAGATATAAAGTCAAAATTGTGTGGTATAAAGTCAGAATTGTGTGATATAAAGTCAGAATTGTGAGATATAAAGTCTGAATTGTGAGATATAAAGTCACAATTGTGTGTTATAAAGTCAGAATTGTGAGATATAAAGTCACAATTGTGTGTTATAAAGTCTGAATTGTGAGTTATAAAGTCACAATTGTGTGTTATAAAGTCTGAATTGTGAGTTATAAAGTCAGAATTGTGAGATATAAAGTCAGAATTGTGAGATATAAAGTGAGAATTGTGAGATATAAAGTCAGAATTGTGAGATATAAAGTCAGAATTGTGAGATATAAAGTCAGAATTTCGTGATATAAAGTCAGAATTGTGAGATATAAAGTCAGAATTATGAGATACAAAGTCAAAATTGTGTGAAATAAAGTCAGAATTGTGAGATATAAAGTCAAAATTGTGTGGTATAAAGTCAGAATTGTGTGATATAAAGTCAGAATTGTGAGATATAAAGTCTGAATTGTGAGATATAAAGTCACAATTGTGTGTTATAAAGTCAGAATTGTGAGATATAAAGTCACAATTGTGTGTTATAAAGTCTGAATTGTGAGTTATAAAGTCAGAATTGTGAGATATAAAGTCAGAATTGCGAGATATAAAGTCAGAATTGTGAGATATAAAGTCAGAATTGTGAGATATAAAGTCAGAATTGTGAGATATAAAGTCAGAATTTCGTGATATAAAGTCAGAATTGTGAGATACAAAGTCAAAATTGTGTGAAATAAAGTCAGAATTGTGAGATATAAAGTCAAAATTGTGTGGTATAAAGTCAGAATTGTGTGATATAAAGTCAGAATTGTGAGATATAAAGTCTGAATTGTGAGATATAAAGTCACAATTGTGTGTTATAAAGTCAGAATTGTGAGATATAAAGTCACAATTGTGTGTTATAAAGTCTGAATTGTGAGTTATAAAGTCACAATTGTGTGTTATAAAGTCTGAATTGTGAGTTATAAAGTCAGAATTGTGAGATATAAAGTCACAATTGTGTGTTATAAAGTCTGAATTGTGAGTTATAAAGTCAGAATTGTGAGATATAAAGTCACAATTGTGTGTTATAAAGTCTGAATTGTGAGTTATAAAGTCACAATTGTGTGTTATAAAGTCTGAATTGTGAGATATAAAGTCAGAATTGTGAGATATAAAGTCACAATTGTGTGTTATAAAGTCAGAAATGTATGTTATAAAGTCAGAAATGTGAGATATAAAGTTTCTCAGAATTGCATGTTTATTTCTCACAATTCTGACTTTATAAAACGTAATTGGGAGATTGCATGAAATTAAGTCGCAACTGCGTGTTATAAAGTCCGAATTGTGAGATATAAAGTTGCAATTGCAAGAAAAAAGTTTATTTCTCACAATTCTGACGTTATAACACATAATTGGGACTTTATAGCTCACAATTCGGACTTTACATCTTGCAAAGTCAGAATTGCGAGATACTCGCAATTGTGAGATAAAAAGTCGCAATTATCTTTTAAAATGTTTTATTCTGTGGCAGAGACAAGCTTCCATAGAAAAAAGATATGTTTAGTTGCTAAAAATGTAAGTATTTAGCAGAAACCATATGTGAATATGCATGTGTGTGTAATGGAGAAAGTGAGTGTGTTGTCAGCGTGTCGGTCGTCAGGTCTATGTCCAGCAGGGAAGAATAAATATTTCATCTCTCCCAAAAAGAGGAGAAAACAAATAAAGGCAAACTTCGCAGGACGAGTAATATCTGGCCCAGTTCACAGAACTCGTCCGTCTGTTCTCGACTTATATAAAACAACTGCTCCGTTTTCCAGCATATTAATAAATGATTGCATGTCATCAGTGTTGGGTTCCTCTGCAGCAAAACAGTAGTGGACCTTTAGTACTCAAACGTAAACAATATCAGGATGGATGCAGGTGGTAAAAAAAAACAACATTACCACATGTTTTTATACTTTTGGAAAGAGGAAAAATTAAGAGAAGGCAAAAGGCTTTAAATTTTTTTTTAAAAAAACGTTTAAATTTAAGTGAACAAAACAATCTTATAACGATGTGTCTCATGTTTCATTTTCATTTTCTTTATGGGCCGTTTACACGACAATTATGTACTAAAAACGGAAAAGTTTTATTGTTTGTGTTTTTCGCGTACAGGCGACAACGTTGTCAAACCGATCCCGTTCACACGGATCCGCAAAAACGACTCTAAACGCTGTATTCTGCTGTCGGGCCAGTAGATGGCGATGTCACTCGCCGCTTTTACAAATTTGCATTTTTGTACTTTACACAGAGACAATAACTGTATCGTTTTCATCGTTTTTAAAAACTTGTACTTTAAAACCCGTTTTCAAAAGTTTGCGTTTTAAGGCCCCGAAATGTCGTGGAAATGGACGGCCAAAACGCATAAAAAGTTTCCGATGTTTAGTTTAAACCTGTCGTGTTAACGGCCCCTTGGTACGCTTGTCTTTGTTCCTGTTACCGCCATCATTAGTTGTCATGGATACTGGGTATGTTTATAATTAGAGCACACCTGTTTTGTAGTTCGTTTGCCAGTGTGTTTTAGCCCTTTGGTTTATGTTGATACACACTGTTACGTTGATCCTGAACTCATGACTAACTCGCGCTCAACGCTAAGGATTCTTTTCTACTGGCTAGATCAGATTTTTACTTGCCGTGCCACAAAAAAGCAAAAAAGTTATTGTTTTCATTGTTTTTGACTCACTTTTTATTGTATAAATTAATTTACATTTGGATTAATCCTTTTTAAAGCTACAAAAGTTATTCAGTCAAGAGCAGTGAGTGATTCTCTGTCTTTTGTTGGTTGATTAACATTAATGACAGACAGCAGAATATTCATTTTGGCACTTTTCCACGGCATGGTTTGCTTTTCCAATGCATAATCATAAACACGACACAAACAAACGCACAACACAGGAGCAATGGGGCATATTGATGGAATGGTGTTGTTGATTGACTGATCAAATCAGTGATATATATATATATATTAGTGATGCACGATATATCGGCCACCGTATCAGTCTCGGCCGATGTATGTTCATTTATAATGTTATCGTTATCGGCCCAATAAGAAAATGTGTCTGATATATTAAAGCTGATAAATAATGTATTATTTCCTTCAGCTGAGACTCTTCAGATGCGCACTGTTCAACATGATGGTTTTAAATTGCTTGAAATATGATTAAAATCACTTTGAAAAGGAAAATACAGTGAAGTGCAACATGTGCAGCGCAAGTCTGTCATATATCGGCTACATAAAATTATAATGAGAACATCATTATAATTGTGTGATTGGGACATGATGAGACTTTTGTTTTTGTAATCAGGCTCTCAAAAATTATATAAAAATTTGGATTTAGATTTATCAGCCAATATATATCGGTTATCGGCTTTCAAATAAAAATTATTATCGGTTATCGTATATATACACTCTAAAAAATGCTGGGTTGTTTTAACCCAATTTTGGGTAAAATATGGACAAACCGAAACGTTGGATTAAAAATGCAATAAAAAAATTTGGTTTGTCTAATGGTTTGTCCATATTTGACCCAAAATTGGGTTAAAACAACAGAACCCTGTTTCGAAACCCTGTATCAGGCAAACCAATATGAGATAAACTTTGATATATATGTGTGTGTGTGTGTGTGTGTGTGTGTGTGTGTGTGTGTGTGTGTGTGTGTGTGTGTGTGTGTGTGTGTGTGTGTGTGTGTGTGTGTGTGTGTGTGTGTGTGTGTGTGTGTGTGTGTGTGTGTGTGTGAGTGTGACTATTGTTCAGCTTAACTTGCTGGAGGCAGCAAAGACAGAGTCACGATTTACCAGCGAAACAGTAAAAGAGCTGATTGTTGCAGTGTTTGCTTTGTGTGTGTGTATGTGTGTGTGTGTGTGTGTGTGTGTGTGTGTGTGTGTGTGTGTGTGTGTGTGTGTGTGTGTGTGTGTGTGTGTGTGTGTCTCCCTTCGGGACAACGTGCCTCTCCAGTTTCCAGTCTCTCTTTTGGTTTCGCCCTATTTCAGAGTCCGCTAATTAATCATGCATTATTGAGAGCTGGATGAGGTTTTACCCTTGTTTCGGTGGCAGCACACACACACACACACACACACACACACACACACACACACACACACACACACACACACACACACACACACACACACACACACACACACACACACACACACACACACACACACACACACACACACTTACTCACACACACACTCACTCACACACACACACACACACACACACTCACAGACACACACACACACACACACTTATTCACACACACACACACACACACACACACACACACACTTACTCACACACACACACACACACACACACACACACACACACACACTCACAGACACACACACACACACACACACTTATTCACACACACACACACACACACACACACACACACACACACACACACACACACACACTTACTCACACACACACTCACTCACACACACACACACACACACACACACACACACACATACACACACACACACACACACACTTACTCACACACACACTCACTCACACACACACACACACACACACACACACACACACACACACACACACACACACACACACACACACACATACACACACACACACACACATACACACACACACACACACACACACTCACACAGACAAACACACACACACACACACACACAGAGACACACACACACACAAACACCTAATCTTCCCCCAGCTGAGGGATGCAACTCCACTGAAAGGACATCCGGGGTCACGGCCGCTTGTGTAACGTGTGTGTACCGAACGCTTTACAAATCTCATCCGCTCTCGTCATGTTCACTTTAACGAGATCTGGCCACGACTGTCCTCTTATGATAGCCAATGCTGGCCATAATACATTAAATACCCTCAAGACTATGAATTTACTGTGTAACTACATGTTATTCTGGAAATTGCCACATTTATTGCTAATGAGTTTGAGGTATGATTAGGTTTGGGGGGTAATCGTTTGGTGAAGTTAATAGTAACAACATAATACGTTAATATGTTAATTAAATGAAAGTACACTCTATAAAATGCTGTGTTTTTTCAACCCATGTTTGGATATGGACAAACCCAACCGTTTGTTTAAATTTTTAAACAAAAAATTTAAACAACACAGCATTTATACTTTAAATGTTATTACAATGCACAGACATGTACATATTTAATAAGTAGCTTTATTGTATTAGATATATTTAATAAGTGTATAAAAAAAGTACAAATTAGTTAAGGCCACTTAATGTATATGATGATGAACGACTAGGGTTATTATAGTTAATAATACAAAGAACCATAAAAAAACATTAATGAAATATATATATATATAAGCATTTCTGTAACTTCAAATAAATATATATATTAAACAATATAAACAATATGTAAAACTATATTTAAAAAAAGATTGTAAAAAATAAAAATATGTAATATATTTTTTATGTTAATATTAAGTTAAATGTTATATTATTTTAATATTAATTTGTTATATTAAATATGTTACATAATATGTTATATATATGTAAAATAAACAAAACTAACTAAAACTGGAAAAAAACAGTTAGATGAGTTTTTAAAAAACTAAAAAAATGCAAGGCAAAATTGAATTTCTTTAAATAAAATCTATTTTAAAATAGGCCTACGAATACAAAATAATTGACTCTCATTGATGCTAAAATAACCCAGGTACAGACACAACATTACAGTGCTTATGTTAAAATGACAAGTTTGTTCTTGTGCTCATGGAAAGCAATGCAGTGCTGGTGCGGATCCAGAATAATCCCGGGGGGGGGGGGATTAATCCCAAATCACCGGCCCGGAGCAGATTGGCGTCCCGATGGGTTCCTGAACCGACACCGGGCTCTTGCTAACTCTCCGTCTGCTCACACACACACACACACACACACACACACACACACACACACACACACACACACACACACACACACACACACACACACACACACAGACACACACACACACACACACACACACACACACACACACACACACACTCACACACACACACACACACACACACTCACACACACACACACACACACACACACACACACACACACACACACACACACACTCACACTCACACACACACACACACACACACACACACACACACACACACACACACACACACATACACACACACACACACACACACACACACACACTCACACTCACACACACACACACACACACACACACACACACACACACACACACACACACACACACACACACATACACACACACACACACACACACACACACACACACACAGGACTCAACAGAGATGCTGTAGTGCTTGCAACATAAGCATTAGCTGTTTACATCCAAAATTGTGCATTAAACAATTTTTTTTTTAATTAATTGAATTAATTAGATCATTACAATTTTATTTGCTGTCTCTTGTCAGTATAACCCCTATAACAATAGCAAATACAATTTAATGGTAAAATAAAGCCAAAAATAGTAAAACAAAGCAATTAATTTATTAATGCCGCAATGCACTTCCTAAGATCACAGATAGAATTAAGTTGACAAAACTTAAATGGATTAAGTAAGAAGAACTTGATGCAATTAAGTTATGCTTACTTAATTAAATTAAGGCAACGAGTTACCTTGGTTTTTTTAAGTAGATTCTACTTATCCTTTTAAATATAGTTTCAATTTATTTTATTTTAAGTAACAACTGTTTATATATATATATATATATATATATATATATTTAATTTTGATATTTTTAATATTGTTTAATATTTTTTATTTATTTTATTTGAAGTAACAGAAATGTTTACATGTTGCACGTTTATATCAATTATTTTAATATTTTTTACTTTTTTATATTTTAAATAAGTTACATTTTTACAAATATGTTTACTATTCAATAAATATATATATTTTACTTGAAGTATTATTAATGTTTTTTATGGTTCTTTGTTTAATTAACTATAATAACCCTGGTCGGGCATCATATACATTAGGTGGCCTTAACTACTATCTAGTTTCTTAATACAGTACACTTATTAAATATATTTGATACAATATACTTATTAATTATGTACATGTCTGTGCATTGTAATTACACTTACAGCAATTGCAAGTACAGTCTAAAAAATGCTGGATTGTTTTAACCCATGTTTGGGTCAAATATGGACAAACCCAACCTAAACCTGACCAACAGTGTTAACAAAGCCAATCCAGACAGCAATATAGTGTGACTATGACTGTGTGGGAAACAAACACAAATGAGACCCAGTGGTGTTAGGCTTCATTTAGAGGCCTTATTTTTCCATGCAAGATGATCATTTCTAATCGCATGAACTCAGAAGACTTGTGATGTAGGGATGAAATGGATCACTTTTATGATACTACTGGCAGCTCGACCGCCACCTTTCTCCATTCACTCTCATAATATTAAAAAAGTGGCAAGAATATTCTTTTAAAAAACACCTTTTGTGTTCCAAGAATGAAATAAAGTCCCACAGGGCCTGAAACAATATAAAGGTGAGTAAATGATGAGTTGTTATCATGAAGTGTGATTTTCTTCACTCGTGCCAGAATGAGATTGCTCATAAATTTTTACATATTGAGAATCTGCCGATGACACAAAGTGTCCAAAAATACGCCGGAAAACTCGACTGAGAGCAAGACTGTCAGCTGTGAACTAGTCTTCAGTGTCTCTCTCGGGCCGTTTCCATATTCATCCGCTTCATTTGTGTGGCTCATCTCATCAAATATCCACAGCAAACAAAATCTCTTTCTTCTGCACTTCACCAGATGAACACCATATAATAAACACTCAAAAACACAGTATCTGAGATCACACTGACACACATGATGCTGATGCTAAAGGTATTAAACTTCATTATGTTGCTTATTATTATTATAACATACATTGCTTTGGCCAAGACAGCTTTATATGTATTCTTTACGGGTTACGATGCCAGAGCAGAGATAAAGTAAATATATACACAAACAGTATATATATATACACTCACCTAAAGGATTATTAGGAACACCATACTAATACTGTGTTTGACCCCCTTTCGCCTTCAGAACTGCCTTAATTCTACGTGGCATTGATTCAACAAGGTGCTGAAAGCATTCTTTAGAAATGTTGGCCCATATTGATAGGATAGCATCTTGCAGTTGATGGAGATTTGTGGGATGCACATCCAGGGCACGAAGCTCCCGTTCCACCACATCCCAAAGATGCTCTATTGGGTTGAGATCTGGTGACTGTGGGGGCCATTTTAGTACAGTGAACTCATTGTCATGTTCAAGAAACCAATTTGAAATGATTCAAGCTTTGTGACATGGTGCATTATCCCGCTGGAAGTAGCCATCAGAGGATGGGTACATGGCGGCCATAAAGGGATGGACATGGTCAGAAACAATGCTCAGGTAGGCCGTGGCATTTAATCGATGCCCAATTGGCACTAAAGGGGCCTAAAGTGTGCCAAGAAAACATCCCCCACACCATTACACCACCACCACCAGCCTGCACAGTGGTAACAAGGCATGATGGATCCATGTTCTCATTCTGTTTACGTCAAATTCTGACTCTACCATCTGAATGTCTCAACACAAATCGAGACTCATCAGACCAGGAAACATTTTTCCAGTCTTCAACTGTCCAATTTCGGTGAGCTCTTGCAAATTGTAGCCTCTTTTTCCTATTTGTAGTGGAGATGAGTGGTACCCGGTGGGGTCTTCTGCTGTTGTAGCCCATCCGCCTCAAGGTTGTGCGTGTTGTGGCTTCACAAATGCTTTGCTGCATACCTCGGTTGTAACGAGTGGTTATTTCAGTCAAAGTTGCTCTTCTATTAGCTTGAATCAGTCGGCCCATTCTCCTCTGACCTCTAGCATCAACAAGGCATTTTCGCCCACAGAACTGCCGCATACTGAATGTTTTTCTCTTTTCACACCATTCTTTGTAAACCCTAGAAATGGTTGTGCGTGAAAATCCCAGTAACTAAGCAGATTGTGAAACACTCAGACCGGCCCGTCTGGCACCAACAACCATGCCACGCTCAAAATTGCTTAAATCACTTTTCTTTCCCATTCTGACATTCAGTTTGGAGTTCAGGATATTGTCTTGACCAGGACCACACCCCTAAATGCATTGAAGCAACTGCCATGTGATTGGTTGATTAAATAATTGCATTAATGAGAAATTGAACAGGTGTTCCTAATAATCCTTTAGGTGAGTGTATATACATACACTTTAGTTAATTTCAGTAAATTTGAAAGAAATTAATACTTTTATTTAGCAAAGACTAAATTTATAGTGTTGCAAACGTTTTTTCACATAAATGCTGTTCTTTTGAACTTTCTATTCATCAGAAAAATAAAATGTATGATGGTTTCCACAGAAATATTTATTTTATTATACCTTTATTTAACCAGGAGGTCCCATTGAGATTCAGAATCTCTTTTACAGGAGAGACCTGGCCAAGGTAGCAGCCAAATCACAACAAATACATACATAACAAACACCAAATTACATTTTCATGATAAAAGAAGTACAAAAAGAACACAATCAGACTCCTAAGAAAAACAAGAACATGTATCCATCACAATACTCTTTACAGTAGTTTTAAATTCATTAATGGACATAAGGGTTTCTAACCTTAGCTCTTTTTGTAGATTATTCCACCCCGAAGGTGCTAAATAAGAGAAAGCAGTTCTTCCCAATTCGGTTGTAACTCGTGGCACGTTAAAAAGCAGCCACTTTGAGGAGCGTAGCTGATAGGTACCAGAGCAGACAGAGAGGAGGTTACAGAGGTACAGTGGAAGTTTGCCAAGTATAACTTTATAAATAAAGATATACCAGTGCTGTTGTCTACGAATTTTAAGTGATGTCCAACCAACTAAATCATAAAGAATGCAGTGATGGGTAAGGGACTTTGTATTTGTTATGAATCGTAGTGATGCATGGTAAACTGAATCAACATGACACAAGATGGAAGATGCAGCATGCATGTACAATATATCTCCATAATCAATTACAGACAGAAAAGTAGCTTCCACAAGTTTCTTCTTAGCACTAAAAGTAAAACAAGATTTGTTTCTAAAATAAAAGCAGAGCTTGACTTTAAGTTTCTTGACTAAAACAGTAATATGTTCATTGAAGGTGAGCTTATCATCTATCCATATCCCCAAGTACTTGTATGAAGACACTCTCTCAATTGATTTCCCATCTAAGGACAAGAGGCCACAGTTGTCAAGTATCTGTGCTCGAGCTTTTGAGAAAACCATAAACTTTGTTTTCTGTGTATTTAAAACCAGTTTTAGACTCAGTAATGTGTTTTGAAATGCAGTCTGAAGTTCCTGCACTGCTACAGAAATAGTAGAAGCCTGAGTATAGACCACTGTATCATCAGCATATAAATGTAATTTGGCTTGAACATCTCTTATAAATCATACTAAGTGATGTTTTTTGAAAATGTAAAAATGCAGAAAGTTTTCTGTGATGGGTAGGTTTAGGGGTTGGGTTAGTGTAAGGGAATAGAATATACAGTTTGTACAGTATAAAAATCATTATGTCTATGGAAAGTCCCCATAAGACATGGAAACACTACGTGTGTGTGTGTGTGTGTGTGTGTGTGTGTGTGTGTGTGTGTGTGTGTGTGTGTGTGTGTGTGTGTGTGTGTGTGTGTGATGGGTAGGTTTAGGGGAAGGGTTAGTGTAAGGGAATAGAATATACAGTTTGTACAGTATAAAAATCATTATGTCTATGGAAAGTCCCCATAAGACATGGAAACACTACGTGTGTGTGTGTGTGTGTGTGTGTGTGTGTGTGTGTGTGTGTGTGTGTGTGTGTGTGTGTGTATGTGTGTGTGTGTGTGTGTGTGTGTGTGTGTGTGTGTGTGTGTGTGTGTGTGTGTGTGTGTGTGTGTGTGTGTGTGTGTGTGTGTAAGTGTGTGATGGGTAGGTTTAGGGGTAGGGTTAGTGTAAGGGAATAGAATATACAGTTTGTACAGTATAAAAATCATTATGTCTATGGAAAGTCCCCATAAGACATGGAAACACTACGTGTGTGTGTGTGTGTGTGTGTGTGTGTGTGTGTGTGTGTGTGTGTGTGTGTGTGTGTGTGTGTGTGTGTGTGTGTGTGTGTGTGTGTGTGTGTGTGTGTGTGTGTGTGTGTGTGTGTGTGTGTGATGGGTAGGTTTAGGGGTAGGGTTAGTGTAAGGGAATAGAATATACAGTTTGTACAGTATAAAAATCATTATGTCTATGGAAAGTCCCCATAAGACATGGAAACACTACATGTGTGTGTGTGTGTGTGTGTGTGTGTGTGTGTGTGTGTGTGTGTGTGTGTGTGTGTGTGTGTGTGTGTGTGTGTGTGTGTGTGTGTGTGTGTGTGTGTGTGTGATGGGTAGGTTTAGGGGTTGGGTTAGTGTAAGGGAATAGAATATACAGTTTGTACAGTATAAAAATCATTATGTCTATGGAAAGTCCCCATAAGACATGGAAACACTACGTGTGTGTGTGTGTGTGTGTGTGTGTGTGTGTGTGTGTGTGTGTGTGTGTATAGCCATTGTGAACAGGAATAAATGCCCTGCAAAAATGCTTTAAAACAGCGTTCATCTCAGGTGAACATGAGTTTGAGAGAATATTGTTTATGCATGGTTATTGAAAAAACTAAAGCTTAAAGTTTCTGAAATAAGGCCACAAAACACATTAAATATGTGTCCACAATACTTTTGACTAATGGATGTTGTCGCCTAGAGTTTTTGCTTCAAAATGATCTGAAAATCATCCTGCGTAATTTTTTACACTAAACAATACATTGATTTAAATTTTATGAGACACTTTTTGTTTGGAAAGGCAATATGCGTGGAGGCGTGTTCACACCTGTCAAAGACAATGACCGCATAATGAGCCGCATAATGAGCCGCATAATGAGACGCATAATGAGCCGCATAATGAGCAGCATAATGAGACGCATAA
The DNA here is from genome assembly GCF_051911475.1 of Siphateles boraxobius. Lineage (NCBI taxonomy): Eukaryota > Metazoa > Chordata > Actinopteri > Cypriniformes > Leuciscidae > Siphateles > Siphateles boraxobius. Next base: position 574,822 of record NW_027508735.1, read on the forward strand.
TGAGCAGCATAATCAGCCTTTAACACAGGTGTGTCACTGGGTACCAAAGAACATCTTGAGATGAGGCCGGATTCATATACGCTCACTCAGTATTTGTTGCTGAATATGTTTGGACCACAGCCTTTACATTTACAGTTATTCATTCAGCAGATTGATGAGGAAAACAAGCGGTTCATTGCAGTGGAATAAAATCACGCCGTTTTCACTGCAAAAAACCCCAAACATTTTCTTATTTAGTATTTGTGTCTAGGTGTCCATTACATCTATCTAAACTTTCTTAACTCAAGATACAAGGAGACTGACTTCATGTAGCCTACTTTTCTTTCTTTAGTAGATGCTTTTATCCACAACTGAGAAACAGCGACTCATCTTAGGCAAGAAACATTCAAAGTACAGTTTCAGTTGTTAAGTCTTGTTTTCTGGAAAAAAAAATAGTGAGTTTGTGCTTAAAACAAGAACAAATATCTGCCAATGGAGTCAGAAAAATAATCATAATTCAAAAATGAAAGCATGTTTATTTTTCTGGCAGATATTTCTTCTTGTTTGAAGCACAAACTCACTTCATTTTGATGCATTTTATTTTACAGAAATACAGAGGAATCCTTTTTTTCAATGGTCATATTTTAGCTCAGATTTAGATTGGCATACATGCATTTGCATAGATTTTTTCAGTTTATGTATTCTCTGATTCAGTCTGTCGCCTCTTCAGTGTTTCAAACTCTGATGGAAAATATCCTCAGGCTAAACTAATATCTGTGCCTAACAATTAATGTGTTATTTATTGCATGCAAGATAATTGAAATTGATTAATCATACCTGTCTATAACCTGGCCTCTCCGCTGGCAGGAATTATTGTTTTTGAAAGCAATATAATCTCCAAGCGAGTTTCAATATGAGCAATATCAATATGGAACGAAGGAAAATCATTGGCGAGGATCTTTTATAAGTGTCACTCGGATGAATATTGAGAATTATTTGAAGATTTAACATCACAAAAGAGATTGAATATGCCAATACATGATCTCAATAATATCTCAAACTGTGCTCAGATTGATCCAGGACAGAGATCTCAATATGAGCTGTATTGTGTTTAAAAAAAATATGTATTGTAAAAAATTGTGTTTTTCCTTTGAATTAAGTTTATTTTTCTGACTTTTTGTCATGTAGTGGAAAACTACAAATAAGAACAAATATATATGTATATAAAGGGAAAGTTAGTCCAGAAAAAATGCCATGTTTTGATGGTTAGAATGTATAAAGGAACGTCAAAATCCAATGTTTTCAATTTTTTTAATACCAAAGACTCTCACAAACAAAGACAGAATAAGAATAATATAATAATTCAGATAAATCTTATGATTTTTGGCCTTCAAATATCAGAATGAATCAATAATAATATTACATTTGATGTTGAAAATTTGTAATAACATAAATAATATAATAAATAATTGTAATTATTAATAAAATACACAATTAAACATTTAATTAAAAATGTATTTTATATTTAGGGCTGCCATAGTTCAATTATTATTATTATTATTTTTCAATTTGTGTTATTATTTAAAATTGTAATTTGCTGGAGTTGATCTCAATGATATCTCAAACTCAAAAGGCGAGACTTTACAGTAAGGTATTATTTCTTTACATTAAGGATACAACATGAAAGGTTACAATATTGAAAATCTGCTCAACGTGCAACAAAACGCAAAGTGCAATTAGATGATGTGTAGAATATGCATATTCATAATTTCATATCTTAGGCTTTTATACAAAATTTCAGATGTTTCTCTTTAGATGGAAAGAAAAAACGCCCAGTTTTAATTATTAGTGTAATATTATTATGATTAAAACGTTTTGGGTAAGTAAGGTTAAAAATAAATTAATACTTTTATTCGGCAAGGAGGCATTAATTTGATCAAAGGCAACAGTAAAGACATTAATTATGTTGCAAAATATTCTATTTTAAATAATCCTTTATCAAAGAATCCTGGAAAAATGCATGATGGTTCCCACAAATAAGAATAAAGAATCATTATTCATTATCATTATCAATCATAAGAAAAATAAGAATCATTATTAATATTCGAGCATTAATTAATGATTTCTGAAGGATCATGTGACACTGAAGACTGGAGTAATGATGCTGAAATTCAGCTTTGATCACTGGAATAAATTACAGTTTAACATATATTTACAGAAAACAGCTCATTTACATTGCTGTAATTTTTCACTGTTTTTACTGTATTTTTGATCAAATAAATACAGCCTTGGTGAGCAGAAGAGACTCTTTCAAGAACATTACAACGGTTTAATGCAAAAATAAAAACAAAAGGAGAGGAAGAGAAAGAGGGAGAGAAAGAAAGGAAATCACAGAGCTTTAAAGCCTGGCGTCCATCTGTCACTGTTTTCATCATCTGTAATATTAGAGGAACCAAATGCTATAAATGTTAATGCCATCTGAATTCGGCGAGCGCTTTAACTTCGGCTGGATCCTGAAATCCTGTTTTAAAGGTGTGTGTGTGAGAGAGAGCTTATGCAAACATCTCTTTCGGACCCGAGGGAAGGTGGAGGTGTAATATAAGACATTAGCATGATGGAGAGAAGTGTGTTCAGCCGTTCATACACTGTAAAAAAAAAAAAAAAGACTGTGATTTTTACGGTAAAAATGCTACGGTGAAAAACTGTTAATTGGTTAACAGAAACTTTCCGTACTATATATGGTAAATAACTAATTTACAGTTTTCGAAAGTGAAAAAGAACAAGTTATTGTATAATTTACAGTGAGAAACCGTAAATTGACATTCCCACAATTCCCTGCGTGACATCAAACATTTGATGTTTTTGTGTTGAAATAACGGTTTCTTCATCGTTTTTCTTAGTTTTAAGGAAATAGTCTAATCGATTATGTATGTTTTATGTTACCATGTTACCATGATGGTGTTTAGTGTTTGTGTGAATGACACTGTGCATCTTCAATTTATTAGTATTAACTTTACAGCTTGTGAAAAAACTGTTTGAAATAAGCTTTGACAGTGGTTTACAATGGTAGAATAAATTTAAATAACAATTAATACATTTTTTACTGTAAATTTAAGTTAAATCTATAAAACGTTAAATGTTGCAACCATATTTCTTTATGGTAAATTTCTGGCAAACACAGCTGCCAGTTTTTATTGAACGGATTTTTTCAGTCGACATGGGAACATTGATTCGTCAAAAACCACAAACATGTTTATCATAAAGCATATATGATCTCCATAAAGTCCTGAGCTCAATCTTTCAACAGACTGACATTCATTTATTCTTGGATCCAACACTGAACTCACAGACCGGATCTGTTTGACAGGAATTCATTAGAAATTGGTGCGCAACTGAGATCTGATGCAAGTTACTGCAAGACAGAAGATGTGAGGAAAATTAATGCACTCGTTCCAACTTCAGACACTTATAGTGCATCCATTATTAATGCATTTAAATATATCGACGTGTAAAATCTACGTATACGTCATTAGATGCATCAAAATTGTATTCTGGATTATCTGTGATGGGAATCCAAAAGTGGATTTTTATCTGATCTTGGTATGAAATTACAATTTATGATAAAAATAAAGAAGGTTTGGTGGAGGTGGAGGTGGACGTGGAGGTGGAGGTGGACGTGGAGGTGGAGGTGGACGTGGACGTGGAGGTGGAGGTGGAGGTGGAGGTGGACGTGGAGGTGGATGTGGACGTGGAGGTGGAGGTGGACGTGGAGGTGGACGTGGAGGTGGACGTGGAGGTGGAGGTGGACGTGGAGGTGGAGGTGGAGGTGGACGTGGAGGTGGAGGTGGACGTGGAGGTGGAGGTGGACGTGGAGGTGGAGGTGGAGGTGGACGTGGACGTGGAGGTGGAGCTGGAGGTGGACGTGGAGGTGGACGTGGAGGTGGACGTGGAGGTGGAGGTGGACGTGGAGGTGGAGGTGGACGTGGAGGTGGAGGTGGAGGTGGAGATGGACGTGGAGGTGGAGGTGGACGTGGAGGTGGAGGTGGACGTGGAGGTGGACGTGGACGTGGAGGTGGAGGTGGACGTGGAGGTGGACGTGGAGGTGGAGGTGGAGGTGGACGTGGACGTGGAGGTGGACGTGGAGGTGGAGGTGGAGGTGGAGGTGGAGATGGACGTGGAGGTGGAGGTGGACGTGGAGGTGGAGGTGGAGGTGGACGTGGAGGTGGACGTGGAGGTGGACGTGGAGGTGGAGGTGGACGTGGACGTGGAGGTGGACGTGGAGGTGGAGGTGGACGTGGAGGTGGACGTGGAGGTGGACGTGGAGGTGGAGGTGGAGGTGGACGTGGAGGTGGAGGTGGACGTGGAGGTGGAGGTGGACGTGGAGGTGGAGGTGGACGTGGACGTGGAGGTGGACGTGGAGGTGGAGGTGGAGGTGGACGTGGAGGTGGACGTGGAGGTGGAGGTGGAGGTGGAGGTGGACGTGGAGGTGGACGTGGAGGTGGAGGTGGAGGTGGAGGTGGACGTGGACGTGGAGGTGGACGTGGAGGTGGACGGACGTGGAGGTGGACGTGGAGGTGGACGTGGACGTGGAGGTGGACGTGGAGGTGGAGGTGGACGTGGAGGTGGAGGTGGAGGTGGACGTGGAGGTGGACGTGGAGGTGGACGTGGAGGTGGAGGTGGACGTGGAGGTGGAGGTGGAGGTGGACGTGGAGGTGGAGGTGGAGGTGGATGCCTTTTTTATGTCTTTAAACCCTCGGATGTCCATTATTATTGCCCTAAACTACAAAAAATATATTTTTCTATCAGTATTTTTGACTTGTCTTCCACTGCAAAATATTCATAAATCAAGATACATTTACTTGAGATGATAAATGACTCCATATATTAAGTCTTATTTTCTGAAAAATTTAATTTTGTGAAAAAATTATGTGAAATCAAACAAATATCTGCCAATGGGGTCAGAATTTTTTTTATTTTTCTGACTTTTTAAAATATTTGTACTGGAAAACAAGACAAACATACCAAATAAGAATAAACACACACACACACACACACACATACACACACACACACACACACACACACACACACACACACACACACACACACACACACACACACACACACACACACACATATATATATATATATATACGCATACAAATATACACTGTAGCCTATATATACTGTATATATATAT
>NW_027508735.1:585000-717500 GCF_051911475.1 Siphateles boraxobius
CAGTAGGCATATAGCATAGTTTATATAGTTTTGAATACATATTGCATACATTTAAGCTCTTTTAACAAATATTAGAAGTAAAAATGAAACATTTAGAAGTAATTCAAGAGAAATGGACCAGTCTCTGTTGTCCCGTTTCCACTGTAACAGCGCTGGATCTCGTGCCGGAGCTTGTGTCATGTCAACTATCCAAACACTGGGTTGATACGTCTGAACCAGGATCTGGGTAACACAAAAACTACCCAAACACTGGGTTGTTACTTCTGAACCAGGATCTGGGTTACACAAAAGACTACCCAAACACTGGGTTGTTACGTCTGAACCAGGATCTGGGTAACACAAAAACTACCCAAACACTGGGTTGTTACGTCTGAACCAGGATCTGAATTACACAAAAAACTACCCAAACACTGGGTTGTTACGTCTGAACCAGGATCTGGGTAACACAAAAACTACCCAAACACTGAGTTGTTACATCTGGCCTAAGATCTTGGTAACACAAAAACTACCCAAACACTGGGTTGTTACGTCTGGCCTAAGATCTTGGTTACACAAAAACTACCCAAACACTGGGTTGTTACGTCTGAACCAGGATCTGGGTTACACAAAAACTACCCAAACACTGGGTTGTTACGTCTGGCCTAAGATCTTGGTTACACAAAAACTACCCAAACACTGGGTTGTTACGTCTGAACCAGGATCTGGGTTACACAAAAAACTACCCAAACACTGGGTTGTTATGTCTGACCCTGGATCTGGGTTACAAAAAAAAACTACCCAAACACTGGGTTGTTACGTCTGAACCAGGATCTGGGTAACACAAAAAACTACCCAAACACTGGGTTGTTATGTCTGACCCTGGATCTGGGTTACAAAAAAAACTACCCAAACACTGGGTTGCTACGTCTGAACCAGAATCTGGGTTACACAAAAAAACACCCAAACACTGGGTTGTTACATCTGGCCTAAGATCTTGGTTACACAAAAACTACCTAAACACTGGGTTGTTATGTCTGGCCTAAGATCTTGGTTACACAAAAACTACCCAAACACAGGGTTGTTACGTCTGAACCAGGATCTGGGTTACACAAAAAACTACCCAAACACTAGGTTGTTACATCTGGCCTAAGATCTTGGTTACACAAAAACTACCCAAACACTGGGTTGTTACGTCTGGCCTAAGATCTTTGTTACACAAAAACTACCCAAACACTGGGTTGTTACATCTGGCCTAAGATCTTTGTTACACAAAAACTACCCAAACACTGGGTTGTTACGTCTGAACCAGGATCTGGGTTACACAAAAACTACCCAAACACAGGGTTGTTACGTCTGGCCTAAGATCTTGGTTACACAAAAACTACCCAAACACTGGGTTGTTACGTCTGGCCTAAGATCTTGGTTACACAAAAACTACCCCAAACACTGGGTTGTTACGTCTGAACTAGGATCTGGGTTACACAAAAACTACCCAAACACTGGGTTGTTACGTCTGAACCAGGATCTGGGTTACACAAAAAACTACCCAAACACTGGGTTGTTACGTCTGACCATGGATCTGGGTTACACAAAAAACTACCCAAACACTGGGTTGTTACGTCTGAACCAGGATCTGGGTTACACAAAGAACTACCCAAACACTGGGTTGTTACGTCTGAACCAGGATCTTGGTTACACAGAAACTACCCAAACACTGGGTTGTTACGTCTGGCCTAAGATCTTGGTTACACAAAAACTACCCAAACACTGGGTTGTTACGTCTGGCCTAAGATCTTGGTTACACAAAAACTACCCAAACACTGGGTTGTTAGGTCTGAACCAGGATCTGGGTAACACAAAAACTACCCAAACACTGGGTTGTTACATCTGGCCTAAGATCTTTGTTACACAAAAACTACCCAAACACTGGGTTGTTACGTCTGAACCAGGATCTGGGTTACACAAAAACTACCCAAACACTGGGTTGTTACGTCTGGCCTAAGATCTTGGTTACACAAAAACTACCCCAAACACTGGGTTGTTACGTCTGAACTAGGATCTGGGTTACACAAAAACTACCCAAACACTGGGTTGTTACGTCTGAACCAGGATCTGGGTTACACAAAAAACTACCCAAACACTGGGTTGTTACGTCTGACCATGGATCTGGGTTACACAAAAACTACCCAAACACTGGGTTGTTACGTCTGAACCAGGATCTGGGTTACACAAAGAACTACCCAAACACTGGGTTGTTACGTCTGAACCAGGATCTTGGTTACACAGAAACTACCCAAACACTGGGTTTTTACGTCTGGCCTAAGATCTTGGTTACACAAAAACTACCCAAACACTGGGTTGTTACGTCTGGCCTAAGATCTTGGTTACACAAAAACTACCCAAACACTGGGTTGTTAGGTCTGAACCAGGATCTGGGTAACACAAAAACTACCCAAACACTGGGTTGTTACATCTGGCCTAAGATCTTTGTTACACAAAAACTACCCAAACACTGGGTTGTTACGTCTGAACCAGGATCTGGGTTACACAAAAACTACCCAAACACTGGGTTGTTACGTCTGGCCTAAGATCTTGGTTACACAAAAACTACCCAAACACTGGGTTGTTACGTCTGGCCTAAGATCTTGGTTACACAAAAACTACCCCAAACACTGGGTTGTTACGTCTGAACCAGGATCTGGGTTACACAAAAACTACCCAAACACTGGGTTGTTACGTCTGAACCAGGATCTGGGCTACACAAAAAACTACCCAAACACTGGGTTGTTATGTCTGACCCTGGATCTGGGTTACACAAAAAACTACCCAAACACTGGGTTGTTACGTCTGAACCAGGATCTGGGTTACACAAAGAACTACCCAAACACTGGGTTGTTACGTCTGAACCAGGATCTTGGTTACACAAAAACTACCCAAACACTGGGTTGTTACGTCTGGCCTAAGATCTTGGTTACACAAAAACTACCCAAACACTGGGTTGTTAGGTCTGAACCAGGATCTGGGTAACACAAAAACTATCCAAACACTGGGTTGTTACGTCTTGCCTAAGATATTGGTTACACAAAAACTACCCAAACACTGGGTTGTTACGTCTGACCCAGGAGCTGGGTAACACAAAAACTACCCAAACACTGAAAAAAATAACCCAAAAATTTTACCTAAAAGGCTCAACACAGGATTTGGGCAGAAAAAATAACCCAAGATCTATAGACTGGCCTTGTGCCATACACTTTTTAAGCGATCGCTGGCAGGATTTTCGTAAGCCAGTTGGTGAATGGAAGCACGGGCGGCTTCAGTGCAACAGGGGAATGAAAGGCTCAAACATCTGCTTAAGTTATCAGCGTTTCCTCGACGTGAGTCACACACACACACTCAGCATCAGAATCACACGCATGATCTCAGAGATCATCGATATAGAGTTTCAGTACAGACATCCTGATTATTTATTATTTCTCAGCCGACACTCTCAAGGTTATGAGAAATGTTCGCGATACGTCTTACGTAAGCAGAAATACGCCGGGCATCTCAACAACAGCAGGTGCGACGTGAAACTGTGCAAACTGCACACAAAGGTCAGGCTGAGCCAAGGATCTGTGCTCAAACCGCTCTATTAATACCAAGCGTGCCGTATTAGGGTTGGTAGATGCAGACTACTTCTGTTTTTATTGTAAAATAACGATATACACTGCACATAAATGAACTAGATAAGCATTTACTGAAGAAAATCGGTTTTCATTGCAGCGAAAGGAAAGTCCAAACCATGTTACATGTAATTCACTGAAATAAACACTAGTGGCAGCAAAACACCAACAACTTTTATTCATTTTCACACAGATTATGATTCTAGCGGCAGATTATTGATTTATAAACACGTATTTTCATGCAGATCCATGCACAACACTGTTAAGAGCTCAAAACACGCTTCCCAAAGTGCATGAGTTATAAACTAACACATTGTGACGTTTGCATCACATATGTGTGTGTTTTCTGATGTAGTAAACTTGCATGTTTTTTTAAATGAGCCTGAGCAACCAACATATAACAGCGTGGCTATATTATACACTGTTTTATTGTGTCACTTGGGGTTTTATTAGCAAAACATTTATCATGCAACTCACACATCTTGTTATAAACTGCCATCATAAATCATATACTCGCATAATTCATATTGATGAAGAACTGAATGTGCAACTGCTTAGTATAAATGCAAGTGACCTTTGACCCTTTTGTTCTTTGACATGAGAACAACCAGTACAGTTTAACCACACGCAAGAAGTTGTGCTTTAAATGCAGAAACCTTCCATAAATGTTCAGCAAATCAATGGAATTTCAACTTTTACAATGCAAAAAAAAAAAAAAAGTGTCTGGTTTTCAAATACAAATATCTATAAATTCTTAAATCAAGATACATTTACTGGAGAAGCAAAATTACTTAAGTTATTAATTTTATGAGTTTATACTTTAAACAAAGGGGGTCAGAAAAAAAGTAACTTTTCCTTTGAATAAAGTTTATTTTTCTGAGCTTACTGACAGATATTTGTTCTTGTTTTAAGCGCAAACTCACTTCATTTAGAATTTTTGTTTCTGAAAACAAACCCTCCTGTTATTTGTAGTTTTACTTCTCCAGTAAATATATCATGATTTATAAATGTTTAGATATTTGTGCTGTAAAACAAGACCGAAATACTGAGGAAGAAAGTGATTATTTGAAGTGCATAACAAGCTTAAAATATTATTTATGTAGAACAAAGCATAACCAGAATCTGTTAGAAGACATTGTGCAGTGTAAGCACCAGATCGAGATCATATTAAACGTCCTGCAGATTCTCTCACACACGTCCATAGCTTCAGCCTGACGGATTTAGTGTCGTCACGAGTTCACACACACACACACACACACACACACACACACACACACACACACACACACACACACACACACACACACACACACACACACACACACACACACACACACACACACACACACACACACACACACACGGGCAGAGTTTCCTAAAGGATCCTGGATTGGCCAGAAGTTCAGAGGTGACCGAGTCGTGGAGAGAAGTTCACAGGTTCTCCATGTCAATATGAGCACGTTTAAAAATATACTTGTCACTAATGTCATATATACTATTTATGTCTCTAAATATATGCAAGAATAAATCATGCCTGGAGCATTTAACTCCGTATGAGCCTCCAAACTGAATATTTTAGAAATACAAATATAGGCTAATATTTTAGGATAACATTTTAGGATAATATAATATAATATAATATAATATAATATAATATAATATAATATAATATAATATAATATAATATAATATAATGTAATATAATATAATATAATATAATATAATACATTGGTATAGGGTTTTTTACAATATACATTGTTTCAAAGCAGCTTTACCGAAAAACATGATATTAATATGCATAATATCTTAAAATCTTCATGCATGCCGTATAGCCTTATTATAGTTTACATTTTTTGATGATATAAGCAATCAAGCAGTTGTTATTTCCTATATAGTATTTATAGCCTTACTTAAGTGTACTGTATGTTTGTGGATGGAGTACGATGCAATAATTTACTTTAAAAAAAATTTGACATAATGCAGTTGATAAGTTGTAAATTATGTTCAAATCGTTTCTCATATCCCAGCTTTATTATGCTGCTTATTATTTCTGTTTTCTCTAAGAATTCTATTAACCTGACATAGCAACTAGATCAACCAATTGCGTGAGTTTGGGGCGGGACTAACGGTTTGCCAGACCAATGGCAGATCGAAGCAGTATCGGGGAAATCTGTCTGGAAACAGTCATTATTTTTCAATCCAGGCTCATTAGAAAAACGTGCCTCTGCCAATATTTAATATTGTTATTAATGAATATATATATATACACACACACACACTGATATTAAGTGTCTGTGTTATCTAAAGAAAATATCTAAGGCCATTTTGTGAAGATTGCCGAACAGAATGACACAGTTTGAGAAACACTGGATTGATCTCTTGGAGTTTTCTGGATCTAGGACAGCTGTCCATCTCATAACCCAGAAAACGATGAGTTCTAATGGAAAAAAACATGGGCTTTGAAGTGATATCCTGATTGTTAGTAAAGTCAGGGTCTGTTCTGCTAAAGCCTTCTGAGAGACTTATTCATGGTGTTGAATGTGTAATGTAAAGTTCTGCTCATATAGATTAAATGATCACTTCCAGATCACTTCGTTCTACATGTTCAGCATGCAAGTTGTGCAATATGAGAAAATATAGTTTTTTCTTTCAAAGTGTTTCACCGCTTTCCTTTTCCTTTTGGCTTAAATAATTAAATATTTCATTATTAGGGGTTCAGACTCAAAACCCGTTTAAAACTGTTAAGATTCTCTGGAGTCTAAGTATAAATAATTATCCTTTACTAAAATGGCTATAACTCTTGAACGCAATGAGATATATTCACCAAACTTGGTACACATACGTAAGAGCTCAATCTGAGGTCACAGTAAAACAAATCATAGAGTTTGGCCACTAGGAGGCACTTTAACAGGAAAAAAACGATGAAAACGTCTGTAACCGCACAACCATTAGTCCGACTGACTTGAAAACTGGCATGCAGTGTCTTTGTCCAAGGTGCCATGATTATGTTTGAGGACATTTGCATATCTCGAAAAACATGGCCGCCATCGACCAATGAAATTTGAGCACCTATTAGACCGGGTTAACGGAGGCCGATCGGAATGAAACTTGGTGGACATGTTTGAGAAATTTGAACGAAATTTGAATGGCAATATCACGTTTACACGATTGTATATCACACTATGTTTTGCCCGTACACACAATATTTATATCATACGTTAGATCTCCTCATTCTGAAAAACTTTGCCTCCAGGACCACTCCTGTCAATCAAATCGTTTGTTAAAGGGGCATTCAGCAATTCTAGCTATTTCTTTGCTGATTTTTTCACTTTTGTTGTCGCATGTTTTCTCAACGAGCGCCCCCTACAGCTGTGAGGCGTATATTTCACAACAATGTCGTAAAAAACTCACTTGCGGCCCCTCCTCCCCCTTTCTACCGCTGCTCATGTGCATTTGTTATTATCGGAGCCAACTTTATCATGTGGAGTGTGTCTACCACGGTGGGTAATACATCATACACATTGAGGGCGGCGTGTGTGTTTATGTTGAATTACCGTAAAGCAGTTTGTGTTTCTCGCTCGTTCTCGCTTCTCACGAGACTTCCTATTTCCAATTTACTGGGACATTAATCCTCATGTTGCAAGGTTGGTTTTCCGAATCAAAAATGGTTTAAACCATCCAAATAATTTCTAAACGGTTTTATTAAGTTGAAATAGTTGCCGAATGCCCCTTTAAATATTAGAGATTTAAGTTTTTTTTTTTTTTTTTTTTGCTCAACCTTGATAAACCACTGCAGTGCTTTTCTCCGGACTCTCTAGGACAATGATTATTAGAACAAGTGTAAAGTTTCCCTTTGGATAGCTACAACAGGGTCATTTAGAAAAATGGTGTGACCAAATGTACCAAAAAGCCTATAATTTCTAAACAAAACAAAAAAACTAAGAAATTAGGTGGGCGTGTGCAAGTTATGATTCTAAACAAGAATGCCGACTTTTATGGAGATCGGATCATAAGACGCGCTACAACTGCTATAAAGCTTTAAATGTCCTTATCTGCATTGACTGTAAATGGTCTATTCAATCTATGATCCAAATGGTTATAGGTTTGCTAAATATAACATAATATCTTTCTACGCATCTGCTCGAATGCCTTAAAGCGCTTGAACTATTCGAATTGCTGCTCGCAGCTATATTTATATATTCTTATTATTAATGCATTATAATGTATTACGTTAAAGATCATATCTAGAAAAATGAGAATAGGGAAAGTAGGAGAACGGAAAAGGTCATGCTCTTATGATTTATGAGTTTAAGATTGCAGTTGCACTGCTAGAACGTGTGATGTTTGGAGAAACCCAGCGTTTGGAGTCGCGGGATCCTCATGTTGGACGGGAGATATTAAACAATGACACTGATATCCGTCACAGTGGAACACAATTAGCACTTCTCATGTGGATCTTGATGTTCACCATCTGGATAAACGCTGACCTGAGAGACTCTGTCTAATAACATTAATAACATTCACTCCTGCAGATGCAATCAAAAACTACAGCCAGAAAATGTGCATGTATACAAGTTTACAGCCAATATACTCTTGTACTGTCAAAACCAAATGTCTGTATGGAAATTACTGGACCTGTTTATATGCTGAGAGACTATAGAAGCTTGTTTCCGCCACAGAACAAAACATTTTAAAAGATAATGGCAACTTTTTATCTCACAATTTCAAGATTACATCTCGCAATTCTGACTTTATTTCTCAGAATTCCGAGATATAAACTCACAATTGCGTGTTATAAAGTCAGAATTGCGTGATATAAAGTCGAAATTGTGCGTTATAAAGCGAGAAAAAAGTTTAGTTCTCGCAATTACGAGTTTTGAGAAAACGTCAGAATTGTGATATAAATTTGCAATTGCCTTTTTTTCTCTCGCAATTGTGACTTCATATCTCGCAATTCTGACTTATAACTCACAATTGTTAATTTATATCTCACAATTCTGACTTTATAACACAATTATGACTTTATAACTCATAATTGAGACTATATCACGCAATTCTGACTTTAAAACACAATTGTGACTTTATATCTCACAATTCTGACTTTATAACAAAATTGTGACTTTATAACTGACAATTGAGAATTTATATCTCACAATTCTGACTTTATATCTCACAATTCTGACTTTATATCTCACAATTCTGACTTTAAAACGCGCAATTCTGACTTTATATCAAACAATTCTGACTTTATAACTCACAATTCTGACTTTATATCTCGCAATTCTGAATTTATAACACACAATTCTGACTTTATATCTCACAATTCTGACTTTATATCTCGCAATTCTGAATTTATAACACACAATTCTGACTTCATATCTCGCAATTCTGACTTATAACTCACAATTGTTAATTTATATCTCACAATTCTGACTTTATAACACAATTATGACTTTATAACTCATAATTGAGACTATATCACGCAATTCTGACTTTAAAACACAATTGTGACTTTATATCTCACAATTCTGACTTTATAACAAAATTGTGACTTTATAACTGACAATTGAGAATTTATATCTCACAATTCTGACTTTATATCTCACAATTCTGACTTTATATCTCACAATTCTGACTTTATATCTCACAATTCTGACTTTAAAACGCGCAATTCTGACTTTATATCAAACAATTCTGACTTTATAACTCACAATTCTGACTTTATATCTCGCAATTCTGAATTTATAACACACAATTCTGACTTTATATCTCACAATTCTGACTTTATATCTCGCAATTCTGAATTTATAACACAAAATTCTGACTTTATATCTCACAATTCTGACTTTATATCTCGCAATTCTGAATTTATAACACAATTCTGACTTTATATCTCACAATTCTGACTTTATATCTCACAATTGTGACTTTAAAACGCGCAATTCTGACTTTATATCAAACAATTCTGACTTTATATCTCACAATTCTGACTTTATATCTCACAATTCTGAATTTATAACACACAATTCTGACTTTATAACTCATAATTGAGACTTTATATCACGTAATTCTGACTTTAAAACGCGCAATTGCGACTTTATATCACACAATTTTGACTTTATAACACAATTGAGACTTCATATCTCACAATTCTGACTTTATAACACACAATTATGACTTTATAACACACAATTCTGACTTTATAACACACAATTATGACTTTATAACTCACAATTGAGACTTTATATCACGCAATTCTGACTTTATACCTCACAATTGAGACTTTATATCTCGCAATTCTGACTTTATATCTCACAATTGAGACTACATCTCACAATTCTGACTTTATAACACACAATTCTGACTTTATATCACGCAATTCTGACTTTATAACTCACAGTTCTGACTTTATATCACACAATTGAGACTTTATATCACGCAATTCTGACTTTATATCAAACAATTCTGACGTTATAACTCACAATTGAGACTATATCTCACAATTCTGACTTTATATCACGCAATTCTGACTTTATAACTCACAATTGAGACTTTATATCTCACAATTGAGACTGTATAACTCACAATTCTGACTTTATTTACATTTACATTACATTTATTCATTTAGCAGACGCTTTTATCCAAAGCGACTTACAAATGAGAACAATAGAAGCAGTTAAACTAACAGTAGGACAACAATACGCAAGTGCTATAACCCCTCTCAGTTTAACTTTAGTGCATTTTTTTTATATATATAGAATAGAAGAGAAGAGAAAGTGTTAGTACTACTGAATCAAGTGCTGTCGAAAAAGATACGTCTTCAGCAGTTTCTTGAAAGTGGCGACTGACTCAGAAGCTCTGGTTGAGTTAGGCAGATCATTCCACCAACAGGGAACAGTCATGGTAAAGGTCCGAGAAAGAGATTTTGTGCCTCTTTGAGATGGTATCACAAGACGACATTCGCTAGCAGAGCGCAAGTTTCTGGATGGCACGTAAGTCTGAAGTTATGAGTTTAGGTAAGAGGGAGCAGTGACAGTGGTTGTTCTGTAGGCAAACGTCAGTGCCTTGAATTTAATGCTAGCGGCAACTAGCAACCAATGCAATTTAGTGAGGAGAGGAGTGACGTGTGTCTCTTCGGCTCATTAAAGACTACTCTGGCTGCAGCATTCTGGATCAATTGTAGAGGTTTGACAGAGCAAGCTGGAAGACCAGCCAGGAGAGCATTACAATAGTCCAGTCTGGATAAAACAAGCGCTTGGACAAGGAGTTGTGTAGCATGCTCTGTAAGGAAGGGCCTGATCCTCCTAATGTTGAGCAAGGCAAATATGCAGGACCGGGCAGTTCTAGCAATGTGTATCTGTGGTCTTTATAACACACAATTCTGACTTTATATCTGACAATTCTGACTTTATATCTCACAATTGAGACTTTATATCACGCAATTATGACTTTATAACACACAATTTTGACTTTATAACACAAAATTGCGACTTTATATCTCACAATTCTGACTTTATATCTCACAATTCTGACTTTATAACACACAATTGTTAATTTATATCTCACAATTCTGACTTTATAACACACAATTGTTAATTTATATCTCACAATTCTGACTTTATATCTCACAATTGAGACTTCATATCACGCAATCCTGAAGTCTGACTTGTGAGATAAAAAAGTCACAATTACCTTTTTTATTTTTCATTCTGTGGCGGAAATCAGCTTCCATAAGAGACTGCATGACCTTTAAACCTTCAAGCTTTTGTAAAACACTTCAAACTTTCTCAAAGCCAAAACAGTAAAGTAAGTCTCCAAGCTTTACTATAGTTTGATGGAGTAATAACTGGACTCTCACTGGCGTCCCGATGAGAGATGCACGTCAATCTGCTAATCGTGCAACTTTCTAAGACGCTCTCTGCTGCGGTCACCGTGTGCTGACCTCAATCCCTACAGGTCAGTGGCTCTGAGCAGGACACATCTATTCTTAGACTCAAAGACAAGCGGTCAGTGACGGAGTTTGTTCTCGAGACCATCTGAGACCTCCAGAACCAGTGCCGGCCCAAACAAACTCGCTGCAATTCAGTTTAGTGCCCATAATAACACACTTTACCTTAAGACAAGGTTAGTGTCATTGCTCTTCCCTTCTTCATCTCCACGGTTTATTAATGTGAAGCTCATGAAAGTTTGATCGTATGGCAGCTGTACTCTGCAGCGAGTGCTTGGACCGGTGTCAGATCCACGGGACACTATTGTTCTTCACGGAGAGACCAGAGAGAAAACACACACACACACACACACACACACACACTGAGAAACAGAATCTGCAGGATCTGAGCGTTTCACATAGACAAGTGCATGAGGACGGCAACAGCTCATGTTCAAATCAGTTATTATGTTAGATTATATTATATATACAGTCAATCATATTGGTACTGTAACTGGATGTTTTTTAATATAAATATAAAATTATTCTTACAAAATATTTAATACAAAATGTATGTATTTTTATATTATATTATTGTGAATAAGTCAGTAATATTGGTACTGTAACTAAATATGGTTTAATATTAAAAATTATTATTATAAAATATATATATGTATTATATTAGTGTAATTCAATCATATTGGAACTGTAACGGGATTTTATCTTATATAAATGTAACATTATTGATTCTAAAAATATATAATATTAAATATATGTATTATCATATTAATTATATTATATTACAATGCAACTTTGTAATATGAAATATATAATTGAAAATGAATGTCTGTACACACACAGTCATACATTTTAAATTATATATTTCTTTACATTTATGTAAATATGTCATTTATATGCTCAACAGCTCATGTTCAAATCAATTACTATGTAATATTATATTATATTACATTATATTATATATACAAGTCAATCATATTGGTACTGTAACTGGATGTTTTTCAATATAAATATACAATTATTATTATAAAATTGTTAATACAAAATGTATGTATTTTAATATTAGGCTATATTATGTGTATAAGTCAGTAATATTGGTACTGTAACTAATATTATTTTGTTAATATAAATATTAAATTATTATTATTAAATATATATGCATTATATTACATTATATTATATTAGTGTGTATAATTCAATCATATTGGAACTGTAACAGGGATTTTTTAATAAATGTAAAATGATTGATTCTAAAATATATAATATTAAATCTAGGTATTATCATATTAATTATATTATATTAAAATGCAACAATGTAATTTGAAATATATAATTAAAAATGACACACACACATAGCCTAAATTTTAAATTATATATATTTTTACATTTAAATTGATAATAAATATATATGCTAATTTAATATTGAATAAGCAACAGTTTTTTACAATTAATGTGAATGGTTTAAAAAGCTCAGGGCTTTAGCAAACATCCTGAATTCTGTTGCACATTAACAGAAACCCCAGATTTATGAGTGGAGTGTGTGCACACAAACACAAACTCTGTCCACCTGTCCAATCATTATACCATATGTCCTTTACTGTTGTCATGGTGACCATCATCTCCAATCACTCAGCCAGTGTCATGCAAATGAGTTGTGTGATTGGATCAGCAGTGTAAGGGTGTGTGTCGAGGGTCGAGAGGTCACATCGAGGACTCGCACAACAATAGCTGATGCATTACAAACCTGCAAAAATAAAAGCTTCTGTTTGACTGATTTATGTTTATTACAAAGAGAGGAATCTGATGAACAGCTGCGGGTCACATGATGTTCAGAATCAGCTCTTCAATCTGTTCATCTTCAAAACGTTGATTCTGAAGTCAAGTGAATATGAGGAACTGAGATCATATGAGCTGGAGCTGAAATGATTATTCAATATTTGAGATTCTGCACCAGATATGACATAATCAAAGGATGTGTTGGAGTGTCCTTTAGGAAAACTGCTTTAGTGACTTTAGTGATGACAGAATCAGGACAGGCAGTCATACGGGAACTCCAATTTTTAAATATACATTTTATATTATTATAAAATATGTCACATTGACAGTGTAACTGGAAGTTTTGAATATAAAATATATTATATAAAATATTATATTACATTTTAAACTGTAACTGGATTTTTTTATATAAATCTAAAATTATTATAAAATATATAAAATCAAATTATAATTAATATATGAACTGTTACTGTAATTTTTTATTTAAATATTATTATAAAATATATAACATCAAATTATAATTAATATATGAACTGTTACTGTAATTTTTTATTTAAATATTATTATAAAATATATAACATCAAATTATTTTATATTATATTATATTATAGCTGGAAGCTTTCAATATAAAATATATATTTAACATTAAATTCTTAATATATTAAATTATATTATTGTATAGAAGTCTTTCACATTTGAATATACTGGAATATAAATTCCATTTAAATTGTCAGGTTTGTGCAGGTTGTTGAAGACGAGGACACGGGAACTTCAATGTAGTTAATTTATTTACAAACTAAGCTTGGAGAAACATGCAGGAACAAAAGGAAAAAACTCCAGGAATTCAGGACACACAACCATACATGGACGACGAGCAGCAAACACTGAGGGAAAACACAGGGATCAAATGTACTGGGCTAACGGGATAATAAACAAGACACAGGCCATGAGAATCTCTAATTAAACAGACACGACTAAACCAAAATTACAAAGACAGGGGGAAACAAGATCACAGAACTGAACTGAACACATCAAAAACGTGACATAAATATCATTTTAAATGATTATAAAATATATCATTTCATTTTTTATTAATATTATATTATATTAGGTTTGTTATGTTATGTCATTTTATGTTTGTTACGTTATGAGTTATGTTTGTTATGATATGTTATGTTGTTATATTATGTTATGTTTGTTGTTATTTTATGTTTTGTTATGTTATGTTTATGTTATGTTAAATGTTATGTTTGTTATCTTAAATGTTATGTTATATGTTATGTTTGTTATGTTATGGTATGGTATGTCATGTTATATGTTATATTACATGTTATGGTATGGTATGTTATGTTATATGTTATATTACATGTTATGGTATGGTATGGTATGTCATGTTATATGTTATATTACATGTTATGGTATGGTATGGTATGTTATGTTATATGTTATATTACATGTTATGGTATGGTATGTTATGTTATATGTTATGTTATGTTATGTTATATGTTATGTTATATTTGTTACTTTACGTGTTTTGTTATGTTATATGTTATGTGTTATGTTGTTATGTTATATGTTATCTTAGTTACGTGTTTAGTTATGTTATGTGTTATGTTATATGTTATGTTTGTTACGTTATGAGTTATGTTATGTTGTTATATTATGTTGTTTGTTGTTATTTTATGTTTACGTTATGTTTATGTTTGTTATGTTATATGTTATGTTATATGTTATGTTATGTTATCTTCGTTATGTTATTTGTTATGTTATATGTTATGTTATATGTTATGTTATATGTTATGTTATCTTTGTTATGTTGTATGTTATGTTATATGTTATGTTATGTTACATGTTATGTTTGTTATGTTATATGTTATGTTATATGTTATGTTATATGTTATGTTATCTTTGTTATGTTATTTGTTATGTTACATGTTATGGTATGTTATGTTATATGTTATGGTATGTTATGTTATGTTATATGTTATATTACATGTTATGGTATGGTATGTTATGTTATATGTTATGTTATGTTATATGTTATATTTGTTACGTTACGTGTTTTGTTATGTTATATGTTATGTGTTATGTTGTTATGTTATATGTTATCTTAGTTACGTGTTTAGTTATGTTATGTGTTATGTTATATGTTATGTTTGTTACGTTATGAGTTATGTTGTTGTTATATTATGTTGTTTGTTGTTATTTTATGTTTACGTTATGTTTATGTTATGTTAAATGTTATGTTTGTTATGTTATATGTTATGTTATATGTTATATGTTATGTTATCTTTGTTATGTTATATGTTATGTTATATGTTATGTTATATGTTATGTTATCTTTGTTATGTTATTTGTTATGTTATATGTTATGTTA
Organism: Siphateles boraxobius; assembly: GCF_051911475.1. Classification (NCBI taxonomy): domain Eukaryota; kingdom Metazoa; phylum Chordata; class Actinopteri; order Cypriniformes; family Leuciscidae; genus Siphateles; species Siphateles boraxobius. Next base: position 600,740 of record NW_027508735.1, read on the forward strand.
TATGTTATGTTACATGTTATGTTATATGTTATGTTATATGTTATGTTATCTTTGTTATGTTATATGTTATGTTATATGTTATGTTATGTTACATGTTATGGTATGGTATGTTATGTTATATGTTATGTTATATGTTATGTTATCTTTGTTATGTTATTTGTTATGTTATATGTTATGTTATATGTTACGTTATCTTTGTTATGTTATCTTTGTTATGTTATATGTTATGTTATATGTTATGTTAAATGTTATGTTACATGTTATGGTATGGTATGTTATGTTATGTTATATGTTATGTTAAATGTTATGTTACATGTTATGGTATGTTATGTTATGTTATATGTTATGGTATGTTATGTTATATGTTATGTTATGTTACATGTTATGGTATGGTAGGTTATGTTACATGTTATGGTATGTTATGTTACATGTTATGGTATGGTATGTTATGTTATATTTTATATAAAATATTATGTTATGTTATGTTATATGTTATGTTATATTTGTTACTTTATAACATAAAGTATGTTATGTTATATGTTATGTATAACATATATGTATATGCATAACATTTTTGTTATGTTATATGTTATGTGTTATGTTGTTATGTTATATGTTATCTTAGTTACGTGTTTAGTTATGTTATGTGTTATGTTATATGTTATGTTTGTTACGTTATGAGTTATGTTATGTTGTTATATTATGTTGTTTGTTGTTATTTTATGTTTACGTTATGTTTATGTTTGTTATGTTATATGTTATGTTATATGTTATGTTATCTTCGTTATGTTATTTGTTATGTTATATGTTATGTTATATGTTATGTTATATGTTATGTTATCTTTGTTATGTTATATGTTATGTTATATGTTATGTTATGTTACATGTTATGTTATATGTTATGTTATATGTTATGTTATCTTTGTTATGTTATTTGTTATGTTATATGTTATGTTATATGTTATGTTATATGTTATGTTATGTTATGTTACATGTTATGGTATGGTATGTTATGTTATATGTTATGTTATATGGTATGTTACATGTTATGGTATGTTATGTTATATGTTATGGTATGTTATGTTATGTTATATGTTATATTACATGTTATGGTATGGTATGTTATGTTATATGTTATGTTATATGTTATATTTGTTACGTTACGTGTTTTGTTATGTTATATGTTATGTGTTATGTTGTTATGTTATATGTTATCTTAGTTACGTGTTTAGTTATGTTATGTGTTATGTTATATGTTATGTTTGTTACGTTATGAGTTATGTTGTTGTTATATTATGTTGTTTGTTGTTATTTTATGTTTACGTTATGTTTATGTTATGTTAAATGTTATGTTTGTTATGTTATATGTTATGTTATATGTTATGTTATATGTTATGTTATCTTTGTTATGTTATTTGTTATGTTATATGTTATGTTATATGTTATGTTACATGTTATGTTATATGTTATGTTATATGTTATGTTATCTTTGTTATGTTATATGTTATGTTATATGTTATGTTATGTTACATGTTATGGTATGGTATGTTATGTTATGTTATATGTTATGTTATATGTTATGTTATCTTTGTTATGTTATTTGTTATGTTATATGTTATGTTATATGTTACGTTATCTTTGTTATGTTATCTTTGTTATGTTATATGTTATGTTATATGTTATGTTAAATGTTATGTTACATGTTATGGTATGGTATGTTATGTTATGTTATATGTTATGTTAAATGTTATGTTACATGTTATGGTATGTTATGTTATGTTATGTTATATGTTATGGTATGTTATGTTATATGTTATGTTATGTTACATGTTATGGTATGGTAGGTTATGTTACATGTTTAGTAACGTGTTTAGTTATGTTATGTTGTTATGTGTTATGTTGTTATGTTATATGTTATGTTATGTTATATTTGTTACTTTACGTGTTTTGTTATGTTATATGTTATGTTATATGTTTTGTTATGTTACATGTTATGGTATGGTATGTTATGTTATATGTTATGTTATCTTTGTTATGTTATTTGTTATGTTATATGTTATGTTATATGTTACGTTATCTTTGTTATGTTATCTTTGTTATGTTATATGTTATGTTATATGTTATGTTATATGTTATGTTATGTTACATGTTATGGTATGGTATGTTATGTTATATGTTATGTTATATGTTATGTTAAATGTTATGTTACATGTTATGGTATGTTATGTTATGTTATATGTTATGGTATGTTATGTTATATGTTATGGTATGTTATGTTACATGTTATGGTATGTTATGTTATATGTTATGGTATGTTATGTTATATGTTATGTTATATGTTATGGTATGGTAGGTTATGTTACATGTTATGGTATGGTATGTTATGTTACATGTTATGGTATGGTATGGTATGTTATGTTATATTTTATGTTATATGTTATGTTATATGTTATGTGTTAAGTTGTAATGTTATATGTTATGTTAGTTACGTGTTTAGTTATGTTATGTTGTTATGTGTTATGTTATGTTATATTTGTTACTTTACGTGTTTTGTTATGTTATCTTTGTTATGTTATATGTTATGTTATATGTTATGTTACATGTTATGGTATGGTATGTTATGTTATATTTTATGTTATATGTTATGTTATGTTACATGTTATGGTATGGTATGTTATGTTATATGTTATGGTATGTTATTTTATATGTTATGTGTTAAGTTGTAATGTTATATGTTATGTTAGTTACGTGTTTAGTTATGTTATGTTGTTATGTGTTATGTTATATGTTATGTTATAGTTGTTATGTTACGTGTTTTGTTATGTTATATGTTATGTTGTTATGTTATATGTTATGTTTGTTATATGTTATGTTATGTTACATGTTATGGTATGTTATGTTATATGTTATGTTTGTTACGTTACGTGTTTTTTTATGTTATGTTGTTATGTGTTATGTTGTTATGTTATGTTGTTATGTTATATGTTATGTTTGTTATATATTATGTTACATGTTATGGTATGTTATGTTATATGTTATATTTGTTATGTTATATGTTATGTTTGTTATATATTATGTTACATGTTATGGTATGTTATGTTATATGTTATATTTGTTACGTTACGTGTTTTGTTATGTTATATGTTATGTGTTATGTTGCTATGTTATATGTTATGTTAGTTAGGTGTTTAGTTATGTTATATGTTATGTTAGTTAGGTGTTTAGTTATGTTGTTATGTGTTATGTTGTTATGTTATATGTTATGTTATGTTATATTTGTTACGTTATGTGTTTTGTTATGTTATATGTTATGTTGTTATGTTATATGTTATGTTATGTTTGTTATATGTTATGTTTGTTACGTTACGTGTTTTTTTATGTTATGTTGTTATGTGTTATGTTGTTATGTTATATGTTATGTTAGTTAGGTGTTTAGTTATGTTATATGTTATGTTGTTATGTTATATGTTATATTTGTTACGTTACGTGTTTTGTTATGTTATATGTTATGTGTTATGTTGCTATGTTATATGTTATGTTAGTTAGGTGTTTAGTTATGTTATGTTGTTATCAAGTGAATAGTAGGAACTGAGCTCATATGAGCTGAATAACAGGTGTTGAAATGATTAATAAATATCATGGGATTGTAATAATGTCCTAATCAAAGAATCCGCTGGCGTGTCCAGCAAAGATCTGGAAAAACTCCTTTAGTGACAGAATCAGGGCAAAGTGAACCTGAGCCGGGAAGATCTCATTACATCACACACTTACGAACATCCGCAGAATCACACACACTTCAACCACACGAACTGTTTATTTCAAGCCAGCCAATCAGAAGCCACGATTCACAGAAGATCTGTGAAGACTCAAACACAGACTCATTTTGTCATTCAGGTTGTCAACTGGTAAATGTATGTGTGTGTGTGTGTGTCCTGTAAATATTCAATCCATATTTGGGGTTCACAGTAAAATCCACATTAAACAAACACTTCCAGAAAGACGTTTAGTTAAACAACAAAAATCACACAGGTGACACATTACTAGGCCTCCTTTAAAATACTTTCATATTCAAACAATATCTTGATTTTTTTTAAGCTGGATTGCATTGCATATCGCTCACATATCAAGTATATATGATTATTTGCAGCGTGATCTCATTCCAAGTCAATGTGTTCAATGTTGCTTTGACTTTCATGGCATGAATCATGAATCATCCTTTAAAATATCTTCTTTTGTGTTCTGCAGGTTTTGAATGAAATGAGGGTAAATAAATGATGAGAGAAATATCATTTTTAGGTGAATGATGCCTTTAAAGCCACATTCACTGGTGAAGTGTTTTAATATGTCGAATAATAATGACTAAGCACTTCCAGTTCATAAAAACGCTGAGCATTGTAATAAAGGCACATGGACACAGATATGATTTGTGGTGAACGCTTCTTTACCACACAAACCATCTGAGACCTTGAGAATAAGGGACGTGACCAAAGAAATCAGATATTGGCATGAGATGTTAATACAATTTCTCAAATTTAGCGTGTGTGTGTGCACCATTATAAGTCAAAGGCTCCTTTTTCACAATTATGTGTGTTTATGGAGGAACTATTGTATTTCACTCACCAAGCAGGACTGACTGAAACCAGCATCAACAGCATCTATTTCTGCCGGCAGGAGAGCTCAGCAATAGTGTGAACTAACACACACTGTTCTTACAGACAATCTGCCGTCATAGTGTGTGTCCTGTTTAATGCAACTCAGGCTCGTGGGAAAAACATGCATGCAGAATGATATTACGTTGCTTTATGGACGTTTCATGACACTTGTGAAGCGCTGTGCAAGAAACTGCATGAAAATAAGTGTTTTTTAATCAATAATCTGCCGCTAGAATCATAATTTGATTGAAAATGAATACAAATTATAAGTGAGAAAAACAAACTGTAACATGAATAAATACTGTAACAAAAAAAAAAGTTCAAATTAGGAACTTTTCAAAAAATAGATTCTGTTTCATGTAATGTCTTACTGTAACAAAAAATGTTTAATCTATACTGAATAAAAGTATTAATTTATGTCAAAAAAAAGTGTTTATTTCAGCTGGAAACTGCAGTGAATCGTGTGTGTGTGTGTGTGTTTTGATATTTTGAACAGAAGCATGTTTTCCAGTGAGTTTCCAGTGGATGTTTTATGATTGCACTTCTTTGAGCCGAAGACTGCAACTGAATATGAACACAGCCTCGCCTGATCAATACTGGCTCACAGATGAGTGTGTGTGAGAAGCTCTGCTCGAGCGGTGTGTGTTCAACATCCAGCTCCACCATCAACGCTTTAATTGAGCAAATCTGCAGGCTGGAGACTTCATGAGCGCGTGTGTGTGTGTGTGTGTGTGTGTTTATCTCTGACCGACAACATGTCATTGCTTTCTTTACAGGCCAGAGTGAATCCACCACTGACACTACAGCAGAAATCATAACCATACATGCTTTTATATGCAATTATCTTAGTTATTCGATCTAATCACAATCAGGAGTAAGCATAGGATTGTGAAGTTTAAATTTCAATCACACTGTGCCATCAAAAATGATATGCAGTTATATTATATTCCTAATAACTAATTAAATAAATATTGATAAAAAACAATCAATATTTAAAAAACACAGCATTAAATCATATGGGCCTGTTTTTACAGCAAATTTTATACTTATATTAAATACGATTTTAAGTAAAAAAAATAAATAAAAAAAGGCTTACACACAAACAATTAGTCAAAGAACCAAAAATATTTACACTGCAAAAGGTGATTTTCCCACTCGGTGATTTTGTCTCGTTTTCCACATTCAAACATTCTTAAATGAAGATACATTAACTGGAGAAGAAAATGATAAGATATAAAGTCTTGTTCCCTTTCGAGAACGTTCACTTCGTATTGCGCTGCTATACACAAATCCGCCGCGAACGCTATGGGCGCCGCCATCTTGCCTGCGAAGTGTGACACTTGCAATGAAACAATTTCAATGAAAGCGGATCCTGCTCATGAAGAAAATGTCTGGTGAAAGGGAACATTGGGTAGATGATGTCAAGCAAAGGCCAAAACTTACCGATAAAGGTCATTTATTCACAACATAATGTATTCATGTAAAAACGCATCAGCCATATGTAATGTAATGAAGACGTGTATTAATTGATGACAACAATAAAACCGAACGCTGTCAATACTAGCTGTGTTGCTAATACGTTCACTTTCTCTTAGTTAACGTCAAACATGCACAATTGCACTTTACCATCTTATTTATGATGCGTGAAAGGGGGTGTATGTGATTGTTCTTCTTTTTGTGAGGTGAGGGCCAAAACTGTTGTTTATCCTGTCCTGTCCATATTATTTGTTTTGTCTAGTCTTTCGTGATAAGTCTCCTGTTGTATCAGATGTACTATATGGCACATATTAGGTTTCTGCAAGGACGAACATCTATATATTTATATTTGACAAAGTAGTTTAATTATCTTTTGATCCAAAGCAAGCAACGAGGACTAACATTTAAGCTGATGCAAAGAGAGGAACTTCAGTTTACCAAGCAGTAACGTAAGAGCTTGAGAAAGTTCCAGTTACACAGCAACAAGATATTGCTAGCAAACTTAGCTAGCGCTGTTTCACTGTATGTTACACCCACTGCATCCAATCTGTGGCATTAACAGATTGAACAGTCAGAGCCAAATTTACCCCAGTATTCTTGTTTGGCTTGAAGAAATCTCAGTTTATGTGTTTCATCCACCTTTGACGCACATGCTGGTCCTCCGCTCGACCAGGAACTCGTATGGCCGAAAACATGGGCAGTCAATGTGCAACAAAGGTTTGTGAATTTCACAAACGGTTTTATTCCAGGCCTGTAGTTTTGTGCTGTTGTTAAAACAGCCAACCACACAGCACGCTATTCCCGGCATCACTGGACAGCATACGTACTAAAAAAATAGTAAATTCGTACAGCTAACATCTGCTACAGCCGCCTACGGGACCAACACGCTACTTCCTTAGCAGCAAGGCACGCGGTAATGGCGGCGCTGCTTTACTTCAGTGTTTCGCCGGATTTGTGTATATGCAGTAGGGATGCTAACCGACGACCGCTTGATCGATGGTTGACCGTATCAACGTTAACCGATCAAAGTTGTCGTTAGTCGTTTAAAAAAAAAGAAGTGATCTCTAAATTAGACTATTATAGACAGTGGACTAAATGCTACCAGAGTCCGTCTATGGAGAGTCTTGGCACTTCCTGTTAGCCCTGTTGTATATCATCTTGGTTGCAGTTCCATTAGAGTTCCACTGGGGGTGATCGCCGGCGAGTGCAGAATGAATGGGAGTCTATGGAGCTAGACGGCTAAATGTATCCCTTTCTCCTGCTTGTCGTTGAATCAACGTAGATTTTATTGTTGATTCCGCAAGTTCAATATAGATTATAGTCTAAAAGTCGAATGAATGAGTACTTATGTCCTTTCGATTTCTTACAGGTTAGGTCGTTGTTGGCCGGAACACGCTAGCATTCTGCTATTATGTGACGTCATCACATTTTTAACGGATTTTTAGAACAGATAAGTGAACTTAAAAATGCAATTTTCAGCTGAGTGTATTATCTTAGCCCCCCCTTTTGAATGCAACTTTCAAATTACTTGACAAAATATTACATCCTGAGAAAAGTGGATTTCTGGGGGTGAAACCCCATAGACTCCCATTCATTCTGCACTCGCCTGCGAGCGCCCCCGCATGGACAGAGACTGTTACTGCAGCCAGTCCAGAAACCGGAAGTGACCAGACAGTGCCAATTCTCCCCTTATTAGACATTCTCTGACGCTACTACAGTTAGCCATCTCATTCCAAGATATTTTTGTGTGAAGTGAACAAATCCCTCACACTCCATTTTTCATAACTCGCCTAAATAAACCAATAAAAACATTTGGCGAGAGGACACAGCTTTTGGGTTCGCGGGCTCACAAGGTTTGCGAAAAGTAAAGGCTACAGGCTAAAACACTCGAGACACGATGAAGCATGCAAAGAAAAGTAGTGTGTGTGACCATTTCACCAAAAAGAATGACACGTTCCGCGTTTGCAGGACTCATGTTCGCGCTGTTGGGGATTTAAAAAAAGAGACGTGAGTGGAAGGGCAGCACCGGGGCAGAGTGTGTGTGTGTGTGTGTGTGTGTGAGCAGGAAGCAGAGCGGCAGAGAGATGCGACAGAGTTGCGAAATTCCAGGCGCGGCTCGAAATGGCTGTTATTTCAAATAGCGTAGCATATTTTAAACTAATCGGTTAACCGGTTTCAAGCTGCTAATGAGGCTCGGTGGTCGGTCAAGAACATTTTTAGTTTTCGCCATCCCTAATATGCAGTGGGAAAACTCCTTTTCTCGAGAACATTGAAGACATTATTTTGCATCTGCACAGAGCAGAACGTCTAGCTCACTGATTGGCTGCTGCAGCAACTGCACGAACCTATCGCGAGGCGGCTGAGACACGCGAACCAATCGGGTCGCTTCACGCCCAGGGCGCGTCAGAACCCTCTAGAATGGGCGTGGCTTATGCCTGTATAAGCGGATCATTTCGCCATAGAATCAGGTTAAATCGACTGAAGCGACAGCACCTGAGCCGAGCGTAATAGCATGCCATGCTACGCGATACTCGGTCCCTTTCGAGAACGTTCCCTTCGTATTGCATAGCTATACGCAGTGGGAACCCATTTTAAAACGCTGTACCATTAGCTAGTGACTTCGCCCTGAACCATTACCTGAGGCCCAGGAGCCCGAGGTCAACAGTAAAGTTTGAAAGTCACAATTCACCCTAGAACCAGATAAAGGTCGAGCCCTTTATTAAGGTTTGTGTTGGTGAGTCTTTCTCTGCAAGAATGTCAAAAAATAAGCCGATCAGATTTCGCTCCTTCTAATGTATGAAGAGGATCTTATTATAATATTACCAGCCGTTAATCTGCACGTTTACACACACCAGCCGACATTTGGTTTCTCGAGCGACAACAGTGACCAGTTCTAACGCAACGGCAGAAGATCCAGTATGAAACTGTTCTGTCGTTCCTCCACAAAGCTCATTTGCATTTAAAGGGACACGCACACAAAAATGGTGCGTTTTTGCTCACACACAAAAGGGGCAACATTGACAAGCTATAATAAATTATCTGGGGGGATTTTGAGCTGAATATCACACACACATTCTGGGGACACCATAGATTTATATTACATCTTGTGAAAAGAGGCATAATATGTCACATTTTAAACACAAATATGTTTTGTGTAAAATATCTGTAAACATTTTTTTATTTTTCTGGGCCCATTGGCAGATATTTGTTTGTTTTAAGCATAAACTCACTTAATTTTAATACAGTATTATGATTAATTCAAAACCAAGACTATATTTATTCCTTTATAAATCCAATTTTTATATTATCAAATTTTGCTTGGAAAAAAAACATCTGCACATGCATGTATTTCTCAATCATTTTTTCCCCCTGTGGAATACAAGAAAACACATTTAAAATTTTAAAAAAGATGAAGTCAAAACCCTTCATTTGCATTCAGAAGAAAGAGAGTAAGTCATGCTGGTTTAAAGTAAATAAATGATTCCAGAACGTTCTGTCATGTCTGATATTAACGATTATCCAAACAGCTCGTTATAAATGGTGGTCGATGGAGAAGCGTGTTGTATGTGTGTGTGTGTGTGTTATAACATCGACCATGCTAATCAGATGACCCTTCGGACATCGCTATGCTAATGTGTTGACTCCAGCAGTTTATTACATTTCTGAGTGTCCCGTGCGGTCCTGAACCCGACGACTCAGATGCTAGAGTTCAGCGTGACACAGTCCGGCCCGTACGAGCTAAGTGTGTGTGTGTGTGTGTGTTTACGAGCAGCTACGGGTTATTGACTCATCTCACTCCTGACTCAGTCTCCTTCAGCTGTCAAAACACAACTCAAACTCAGTCCCACAGCATGGATGAAACTGGAGTGACCGCTTTTCTGTTGCTAACTTCCAACATCCGGGAATCTATAGATCCACTTACAGCTGATGGATGATCCTAAGATCATTTCTAGTGTTCTCTGATAGGTTTGGCCAGTGAGTGTGTGTGTGTGTGTGTGAGTGTGTGTGTGTGTGTGAGAGAGAGAGAGAGAGAGAGCACATGATCATTGACACCAGATCAACAGTAGGAGGATCTCTGACGGGTCACACACTATATCCAGTTTCCAGAATCCACATTTAGAAGTCGCTGGCTCAGAGCCAAGATGGAGGCTTCCACTGATCCCACATTTCAGCACTCGCTCAGTTCACTGGACAGATGATGAAGCCACAATAATGCAGATTTCATACGCAGTGTCCATAAACACCCAACAGGAGGTGAGCTTTAAAAAGTATAACCGTCAGAAGGCAGAAATACACGCGTGTTTTGATTGGTTGAGAGCAGCATGTGATGCGTTACAAACACTACACCTCAAAAGTTTGTTTAAAATAAGTGTCTTCTGCTTACAAGCAGATTTATTTGATCAAAAATACAGTAAGATTCTGAAATATTATTAAAATGTAAAATAGCTTTTTTTCTATGTGAATATATAGTAAAGTGTAATTTATTCATGTGATCAAAGCTGAATTTTCAGCATCATTACTCCAGTCTTCAGTGTCACATGATCCTTCAGAAATCACTATAATATGATGATTTGATGCTCAAGAAACATTTATGATTATTATCAGTGTTGAAAACAGTTGCTGCTTCATATTTTTGTGGGGAAACTGTGATGCACAACTACACAACGTTCAAAAGTTTGGGGTAAAAAATAAAAAAAGGACAGAAATTAATCCTTTTATTAAGGATGCATTAAATTGATCAAAAGTAACAGTAAAAACATTTATAATGTTACAAAAGATTCTATTTTAAATAAATGCTGTTCTTTTGAACTTTCTATTCATCAAAGAATTATCAGTTTCCAAAAAAATAATCTCAACTGTTTTCAACACTGATAATAATAAGAACCATTTTTAATTATTGACCACCAATAATAATAACTAAGCAAATCAGCATGAGTTTTCCATCACAGGAATAAATGACATTTTAAAATATAATAAAATCGAAAGCACTTATTTAAAATTACTGTTTCACTGTATATCTTGGATCAAATAAATGCATCTTTGATGCAAAATCATAAAAAGATCCTGCAAACATGACCTCAGTCTGCATGAAACGTCAGACTCGGAGTTAACCGAGGCTCTGCTGTGCTTTCGCATCGTCTCCACTGTAACAAACACCAAATCAATCTCAGAACAAACTCTGCCGTACAGAATAAGTCCTGATGAGAGATTTGATGACATGAATATTTATACAGAGCCAAAGGAAATGAAAATGAATTTGCATTCTGCTTTATCATATTTTCTAAAAAATTACAATTTTATTCTCTCTAGATTGACTTTTTTTATTAAAATAACTGAATGGTTGACATGCAATACTAAATTAATAAACTTGTCATGACCTGCGATGTGACATGCTAAAACTGAACATTTCTCCCAAATGTTAAATAATGATAATAATTATCATTAATAGTATAAATATTTAATGCCATCATAAAAGTTGCATGCACATAATAATAATAACAATAATAAATGATCATATATTAATAATTTACAAGTATAAATATTCAATGGCAACATAAAAGGTGTATGCACATAATAATAATAACAATTATAAATGATCATATATTAATAATTTACAAGTATAAATATTCAATGGCAACATAAAAGGTGTATGCACATAATAATAATACATGATCATATATTAATAATTTACAGGTATACATTTTCAATGCCAGCATAAAAGGTGTGCACATAAATATAATAATACTAATTTATTAATAATTTACAAGTATACATATTTAATAACATCATCAAAGGTGCATGCACATAATAATAATAATAACAATAATAATATGCATGTTATTTTTATGACTTTACTTTAAAATAGTGTAACCCAAATTGATATTTTAATGTGACAGTTACGCTGTACTTACTCCAAGTACTGAGTAATATTAATTAACAACATGTACTTACTATAGAGTTACGATTAGGGTTTGGTTTAGGGTTAGTTACTTTAAATAAAGTGTTACCTAAACACTTCAGGACCTAAAATTGATAATTTGTCAATACATTCATATGCATTTCTTGGTTTTGAAGGTAAGAAAAAGTCCATAGAGTATTTTCACATCATCTACCCAAATATTAGAAGAATCATCTTTACATTCACGTGAGAATCCGACATCAGATAGAAATGAAAGTGTCACCAGAAAAGATGCAAAGATGTATTTCCTGTCTTCAATCTTTTTTTTTTACTACTTTTTGTTTTCTGTCAATTAGCACAGGAACCATCAGGAATGATCGCAGGCCTCATTGATCTGAGCTCGTGCACCTCAGTGAGTAACAACATACCAGGATTTATATGCAATTTTCTTATTTTTATAAGCTGGTCATTTTTGGCCAGGAACACCACGAGTGTCACAAGGTGAGGGAAATATGCAAAAAGTAAAAACATTAAAGGGTTAGTTCACCCAAAAATGAAAATGATGTCATTAATGACTCACCCTCATGTCGCTCCAAGCCCGTAAGACTTCCGTTCATCTTCAGAACACAGTTTAAGATATTTTAGATTTAGTCCGAGAGCTTTCTGTCCCTCCATTGAAAATGTATGAACGGTATACTGTCCTTGTCCAGAAAGGAAATAAAGACATCATCAAAGTAGTCCATGTGACATCAGTGGGTTAGTTAGAATGTTTCGAAGCATCGGAAATACATTTTGGTCCAAAAATAACAAAAACTAGGACTTTATTCAGCATTGTATTGTCTTCCGGTTCTGTTGTGGATCCGCGTTCAGTGACGCTGCTGACGTAAGACGAGCTGACGTGTGTCTGGTGCGACCGAGCTTCGTTTACAGTCTGAGGGAGACGCACGCTGGAAACAATCTTCACAAACATGTCTAAGGATTTCCACACAGAGGAAGACTTGCATTTATTTGCCCAGCCATATTTATTTGAACCCGAATACACGGTCGCACCAGATACACGTCAGCAGCGTCTTACGTCAGCAGCGTCACTGCGGACTCGTGAACGCGGATCCACAACAGAACCGGAAGACAATACAATGCTGAATAAAGTCCTAGTTTTTGTTATTTTTGGACCAAAATGTATTTCCGATGCTTCAAAACATTCTAACTAACCCACTGATGTCACATGGACTACTTTGATGATGTCTTTATTTCCTTTCTGGACAAGGACAGTATACCGTTCATACATTTTCAATGGAGGGACAGAAAGCTCTCGGACTCAATCTAAAATATCTTAAACTGTGTTCTGAAGATGAACGGAGGTCTTACGGGCTTGGAGCGACATGAGGGTGAGTCATTAATGACATCATTTTCATTTTTGGGTGAACTAACCCTTTAACAAAACAAATTTGCTGAGAGCAAATCAATAGGTTTTAGTCCAATTTTCAGGAAAAGGAAAATCTTATCCAGAAGCCAGTTGAATAAACTTAGTCACTATGTTAAGAGTTTGTCTTAAAGTCCCCCTTAAAGTCAATAATTGTATCCCTTAAAACTCATCTTTGATCATCAAAATGACATATTTAAACGACAAAATAAAAAATGTTTTTCATGCCTTAAAGCTGACATATTATGCCCCTTTTCACAAAATGTAAATTTAATCTATGGTGTCCCCAGAATGTGTCTAACATTTCAGCTCAAAATACCCCCAGATCATTTATTATAGCTTATTGCCCTTTTTTGTGTGTGAGGAAAAACGCCTGTTTTTGTGTGCGTGTCCCTTTAAATGCAAATGAGCTTTTGCTCCGCCTCCGTTCAGAAGAGGGCGGAGTCTTTACACGAGCTTCAGAAACTCCAGCAATAACAAAACAGGCCAATCTCACTCATCCAGAATCCCAGAATAACCCGTAGCGAGTGCAGCTTTACGGAGAGACTCAGGAAGGGTTTCTGAATGTCAGCTGACACCTGAGAATTTGTTCCATATCAAAAGTAACCTTCTCTGTCTAGTCTGTCGGTGTCAGTGTCCTCTTTGTCCGCGATTTTTCTCTGCGTGAGAAAATGCAGTGGTCCAATCAATAGTTAAGAGCCTGAACTTGCTTATAGTAAAGGGGGGGCACAGGGGGGACCAAGAACCAGTCAGGGGGGGCCCATGGGAAATCAGAAAATTCAACTGGAAATAAATACTTGTTTAGAAAATATTAAGCACGATTTAAAAAATCTTTGCAGTGCCCAGTGCCCTATGGTATTAAATGTGGAACTGAACAAGAGCCTGAAAATCATTTAGTATTTTACATGGATTGGACCACACAGTTTTGTTCTAATAAATAAAAAACATCACCTATTAATTAGTAATTTAACATTATTTTAATGTTAAAATTCTTTAATGTAAAAATTGGCTTTATTCTCAACACAAACATTGAATGTGTGTGTGTGTGTGTGTCGACGAACGTTCTCTGCATGAAATCTGTCTCTGACATGGTGAGCCCGATCTCATCAAAGTGCGTATCTATACAACGAATGTTATTTCTCATGTCATTTATACGCCAAAAATAGTTTTTGCGTGCTTGATACACACTTTATGGCGATACGCACGCATTCCACACCCCTAATCCTACGTACCCAAGGGGTTTTTAGTGCGTAACATATGCAAGCTAAAATCATTTTTCGCGTATAAATGTCGCGAGAAATAATGGCGTGTGGTATAGATACGCACTTTCATGAGATGGACATGGTTTCTTCTTAAAGAAACCTTGGATGTCCTGTTGCGGTGTAAAAATAAACAAAAACCCATTCAGTATAAATTAGAGTTGCATGTAAAGTTCTCACATTTTAATGTTTACCACGGCTCTGCTTTTTTGGAAAAAGATTATAGTGCCTTTAGTCTTTAAAACAAAAGATAAAGTAATATGTATCTATATTTATGTAGTCGTGTGCGCTGCCGCAGAATAACACTGTCAAGTCATCTCTATTCAGTCTGCCAAAGATACATTAGCTAATCTAACGTTACTGGTTTGATAAATCACACATATTTCAAAATATATACTGTAATTGAATGTGTATATTCCATAAACAGTGACGTGTCGATGTGTCTCTCTCTCCTACTGTTTGAAAAGCGCGGACCTGTGATTCCGCTTTGCGAATCGCAAATCAAGCAGTGATTGACAGCGCTCTGATCCAATGGCGTTGGGCATTGTCAGGTTGACAGTAAATCTAGCCCAATGATGTTGGGGGGCACCAGGGGGGGCCAATCATATTCCAGGGGGGGCAGTGCCACCCCGTGCCCCCCTTCTAGACACGCCCCTGCTAATTAAGCGTGAGATTTCATTGTTGAGCGTGAGACCGTGAGATTGAGGCTGAATGCATGAGTGTCACGCCAGATGCGTGAGAGTTGGCAACCCTGACAGTGTTCATGCCCTGTTAGCCTGGAAAATGGACTACAAACACAATATTTCTCCCACGAAATGTTATATTTGGAACAACAGGAATATTCAATATAAAAATAAATCTATATCTTACCAAAGATGGGTTGATAACAACATTCTATTAGTTGAACAACTCATGAACACAGAAGGTCAGTTACTAGCATACGACGAGTTTCTTTCAAAAGCAAAATGTCCTGTCTCCCCTAGGGAATATGCTATCGTTTTTGATGCTGTGCCAAGAAATATCATTCAGTTTTTAAAATATAACTCAACTGTTGTAAGTGGCAGTTATTTGACTACACAAGAAATTTTCCTTGGCGACATTGACATCACTACCAAAAAATGTCCAAACAAATACATTAGGAATCTAAAGCACACTAAAACACTTCCTGCAGCACGATCCTTTTGGGCTTCTCAGTTTGAAGAAATCAAATGGGAAAGAATGTGGTTAATTGGGGACAAGTTCCTCTTAAATAATAAAATAAAGGAGGTGTCTTATAAAATTGTACATAGAATATACCCAGCAAAGAAAACTTTAGAGAGATTTAAAATTGATATTGAATATTCCTGTACCTTTTGTGGTAATTATGATGAAACAATTTGTCATCTGTTTTATGATTGTACATACAGTAAGATATTTTGGAGAGATGTTGAAAACTATATAAGACGTAAAACGGGACAAACTTTAACATTGAGGGGAAAAGATGTTTTTATTTACTTCGAAGATGGTGGAACAGATAAGGATTTTTCTTTTTTTGTCCAATTGTTTTTAGTCTTAGGAAAATTCCATATTCATAAGAAGAAATGGGCAGAGTCCAAACCAAATTTTGAACACCTTTTAGCAGAGCTAAAACAATATCACACCACTGTAAGAGGTCTTAAAAATAGAAAGGCTATTGAGACAGATCTTGTACTCTCTAAATATGTTTAATTTGCATCCTTTTATATAATTTGGTCTTGTTTTATTTTTATTTTATGGTTATTGTTTGTCTTGTATGTCTGTTTAGTAGTGTATTTTGTGTATCAACCCTGGCATAAACAGATGTTGTTGTATTATATTGTTAATAATATTGAATAAAAAAAAAAAAACCCTGACAGTGTTGTAGTACTCGTTCTTGTTCTCGGTCTCTCGAGACCATATTTTAATGATCTTGGTCTAGTCATGGATTCGTGAGCATTTTGACTCATATTGACTCGTACTCGGAAATATTAGGACTCGGACTTATTCCCGAGTCCACTCGAGTCCAAATCAAAATATTTTTCATGATTATTACTGTATGTTAATATTTCTTTAAATTGATGTTTGATTGACCCGTCCAAGGATTGGTGATTTTCTCATGACTTGAGACTAACGTTAGCGCAAAGGCAGCAGGACTCGGGTCACGTCAGGATGAGCCTCTAGCTCAACTATGTGTTGAACATGTCTGATAAATCATCCATTATTCCCTTTGCATATAAGAGCCACAAAGTAGAATTCATATGCAGGAAGACTTTAAAAAGCAAACACTCTGCGACATGTGCATTCTGCGGTACTTCAATTACCGAAGCAAAGGGAACAACTTCTAATTTTCACCGTCATGTGGAGCGAAAGCACAAAGAAAGGTAAGAGTAAGAACTCAAAATTTGTTAGCATTTTGACAGCTAATGCGTAGTTAGTTCGGTGTAGGGACTACTTTTAGAGAAAACCAAATAATAAAATGAATACTATATGATGTGGTACAGTAATGTTATGTGTACTAGAAATGTTATGTGGATGTATATAGTGGTACAATGATGTTGTGTGGACAAGAGCACTTAATACTGACAAGTGACCAGTCATAATTGTAATAAAATTACCTTAACACCGCCTACAATGTGGCCTTTAACTTAGAGTGAGATTGGTTTAAAAATTATTATCACTCTAAGTAAATAAAAGTAAATTAGGTAATCCAACCTCTCTGAACTCGGACTCGAGTGAGCTGGTCTCGACTACAACACTGGTTTGTGACGTCAGAAACACCAGCGATTTCAAACCGTGTTTTTAAGACTGTCTTGGTTTCACTGCAGTTTTAAGCAGAAAATACTCGACTTATGAATTTACACATGGTTTGTCTTTAAACATATTAAAAACACCACACAGACATATAAACAACATTAAAAGATTTGATTTTGATTTCACTGCTACTTTAAAAACTAGTTTGACCAAAGGTAATCAGTCTCTCCTGCTTCAAATGAGACTGATCCACCTTTTTATGCAACTGATTTTAATCAAACTTGAAGAAAAAATTAGATGATTATCGTGAAGGTTGCAAGTTAAACGCCTCATAAGTACTAGATCAGTTGAGTTCAGAGCTTCCCTCACAGTCACTGAATGCCTCAGTGCTGATTCAGAAGTTCAATAGTGTGTGTGTGTGTGTGTGTGTGTGTGTGTCAGAACATGTACTGTTTGTACTCAGCCATCAGCCAATCGCAGAAGGGGGAGGAGCAGCTCTTCCTCACTGAATGTCATTTGAAAGGCAGTAATTCAGTGACTCTCTGCTGCCCTCCTGCGGCCAGAAACACACACACACACACACACACACACACACACACACACACACACACACACGTGAAAAAACACACTCAAACAACACTGAGTGTGTGTGTGACACACAGCTCATCAACTGGCTCATATTGGAGGAACTACAGTAGTCAACATCTGAAGTGGATCAAAAAACTGTCCTAAGATGGTTTTGTTCAAAATTCATGTATAACTTTGATGAAAGGTTTTGCTCCAATACTGTAGAATATATTTCGACACTACAGGCAAATCAATGGTCAGTTTTGAGGTCTGCTTTGCTTTCAAAAAATATACATACAAGTGTGTATTTTATTACACGTTGCATATTTTCGTCTGTAAATCTCAATATCACTGCATCTCTTTAGAGGCGACGAGTTATAGTCAGAAATCTCCACTTCAGCAGCTTCACACACACCAAACTTTTGTTTGATTCATATCTATATATTCTGAAGGCTTGTTCATATATCATTTGCCTGATTTATATTACATTTAATTTCTAAAAATAGGATTTTATTAATTTATTGAGTGTTAAAAGAGAACCTTTAACTCTAATTTGTCAGCAAAATCAAAAAATAATTATGAACCTGGCTTTACCCAATGTTCAGATTTCCCTTCTGGAAATGTATACAAATAGGTGCATATTTAATTAGATAATGCTTCATTTTCATATTTAAACATTTTAGAGAACCTGTAATACATAACAACTGGTTTAATGTGTTGTGGAACGACATTGTATAACGAAATCTCAAACCAACAGGCGTCTGCAAACAATGCTAGAGATATTTGTTCCGAACTAATTTCACTTTTCTGAGCCATATTTGATTCTTTCTGCAGGTTACGTCCTTATGCAAGTGTGAACGAAACATTTGAATCATTCACTCAACTGATTCATCCCAAAACTCAATTGGCTTTGTTTCCGGATCCGAAATTACAAAAATTATTTCTATGAACAAAGAACATTTCTAACACAAATGACTTTAAAATTGAGTCAAGAATGCTAGACTTCGTTTTAGAACCTTTTTTCTTTTCTAATGCAATGAAATCCAGACATTAAGTGTCCAAATATATATATATATATAATTTTTTTTTTTTTTTTTTTGCATGTTATGCAGTGACTTATTGGCCATCAGATGCAATGAACAAACCGTAATGATTTACTTGATGTTTGCTTTCCTTTATTTATGAATTGCTTTATGGTTTCTTCTCAGTAAAGGACAATCTTGATCTACATTTTATGTGCATCTATAAATCATCCTGTAAATTGCACATTATAATAATAATAATAATAATAATAACAACAACAACAGTAAAACACAGCAAGTTCCCCAAAAATGTCAGTTTAATAGATTAAGGCTAAGATGAGAAGGATGGACATATTAATGGGACTCTGGGTAACGATGATGTCATCATGGGACGGTTCACTCTTCCTGTTGCACAAACACACTCATCTAAACACAACACACACATGCACACGTACACACACACGCACCCCTGCAGTCTTTAAAAAAAATAGTGCATAGATCATTGAAGGTACATTTCTGTAGCGTGTTAAGATTGATCCATCCACACTCGATCAATCCACCTGATTTACATCATCAATCACGTTTAAAAAAAGACTAAAATCAAGCAGTCTACGTTTCATATACATATTTGTATTTTTATATATTTATATTCAATGTACAGAGTTACATTCTGAACTGCAAATGCTTGTTCGTAGAAATAAATACTGCAATGGGTAGTTTGCGCGAGGACAAACCCAGCAGAATCAGCAGATTACAGTCTAAAAGACGCGTACAAAAGTCTCATAAAAATATGCCTTTGTCTCTGCTCGTTTATCTACACATCGCTTTCCTGCAAAAACTGCTCTAGTGTTAAAAAAGAAGGCGGACGAGCACAACGTAAAGTTTTTGACATGATCGCAGTGAGAAAATCTTCTTTAGATGCTTATTTGTCCATTCATGGACTATAAAATCTACTTTTCTGTGTCCTTTGGTGACATTCATATGAGGATATTGCTTTAGAGCTCATAGTGCTTTCAATCTGTGAAACCTTTTCTTCCCACAAACAAAACCGTTTACACCCAACACGAAACCTCAATTATGCAGTGCATTGTGGTCAGTTGCGCTTTCGCCTCAGAAAACACACCGAACCGCCGATAATCATGATTTGCATGAGAGAAATACTATAAGCCAATGCTTAAAACATCTGAAAGCAGAACTGAGTGAGAAAGGTTCCCTCCTCATTGGCCATGACCTGTCACATGATCAGATGACGTCACTCCTCATTGGCCATGACCTGCCACACGATCAGGTGACTGCGCTCAGCTTTGGCCAGAAAGGGCTGTAGTTTGAGTGTGGGTTCATCCAGATTTTCTGTGTCTCCTCCTTCATCCCCTACGATTTGAAAGACACAGAGAGAAGAAAAGTGTTAGTAATCAGGCTTTCATTTCCAGTAATATCAGTGGAGCTGGGGTTGAAAATATAAATTTATAGTTATAGTTTCCTATAATACCCTTTTCACAAGTTTCAAAATAAGTCTCTGATGTCCCCAGAGTATGTATGTGAAGTTTTAGCTAAATTTTGTTATAGCATGTTAAATGTGTCCCTTTTTGAGTGTGAGCAAAAACCTGCCATTTTTGTGTGTCCCTTTAAATGCAAATGAGCTGCTGCTCCCGGCACAGGGGGCGGAGCTTCAAGAGCTCGAGTCCTTTTACCTCTCACACACACACACACATGCACTGAAAATTTAAAAACCCTTTAGCCTTTTGTGTTCAAACTAGAGGATGACACGGGAGTGGATTTTCACTCCTGTCCCGTCCCACTCCCATAGAAAGAAATCTTGTCCCGTCCCACTCCCAGACCAAAGTTTAAAAAATAATCCCATCCCATCCCGCTCCTGGTAAATTGACTCCCAATCCCATCCCGCTCCTGTTTAAACTGACTCCCGCTCCTGTACCGCTCCCATATACGGCAATTTTCGCTTGATGAACGAAGCGATGCTTGCCTGATTCTTTCCCGAATTTGCCTTGCAAGTGTGCTTCTTCAGACCGCTCGTCTGAATCACTTGCGTACTTGACTAAGACTAAGCATGTCTTACAAGCAGCGTACATTGTGCTATCACCGTCACATTCTACTCTCATAAACTTAATTAATATTTCAGACTTTCCGACCAGTTCTGTGAACTTAATAGACATGTCATTACTTCTGACTTTGCGCTGTAAATCATTTTTTGCCACATCGACTTCTCCGCGGCTGTTAGCTCCCTCCATCACTGCTCTTTGAATTTCGGCGGTAAGCCGTGACAAAAAGCACTGATGCCTTCTGGGACGGCTGGGTCGTGTAGTTAATTTTTAATTGTGTTACATTGTAGGCGTATTAAAAGGAAACTACAAAATGATGCATTTACTTTTTTCTTTTTTTGTCGTCTTTGCTTTTGGTTGATTCCCGCTCCCGTCTGCTCCCGTTAACCATTTATCCTGTACCGTCCAAATCCCGTGATTGATAGCAAAGATGACTCCCATCCTGCAGGAATCCCACGGGAATCCCGTGACCCGTGGGATTCCCGAAAAAATGTCAGCCTCTAGTTCAAACCGGAGTCAGACAAAGATGTCACTAACCCGTGAAGAAGCTCGTGTAGTTCTTACCAGCGGTTTGTTGTAGTCCTTAAAAAACGATTTCTGTAAAAGCAAATATCTCCCTTTGCTTTGAACTGTGAGTGTCGTAACTTTGCAGATGTTGTTTATGCTCAAACAGCAACATTACACACTAACTCAAGTTAGAAAAGTGAAATCATAATCAACCAGGCCTTTAAATACCAAAAATCGATCCCAAGTTGCTGTTTTCAATTGAGGAATGAACATGGTTTGTAGTGCCTGTCATTCAACAATCTTTGTGTTTTCAAATTATTATTTTATTAGGAAATTTTGTCAATAAATGATAGCTGTAGCGCCTCAGATGAACCGATCATCTCTTCTTCTTCACTACTAGTTACAGCAGCAAATAAACATCAATGAACATCAGAAGGAATGATGAAAGAAACAGAACAACTTCCTGAAATCATCATCAATCATAATCCATCAATCAGTGTTTAACCGTCAATAAAACAACTTGGCAACAATATCATGTAATGCCACATTTACCTCAGAAAAGCCATTCAACGACCAGAAACTCAATAGTCAGATAGAGAAATAACTCTAGAGGAGTGTTATGATCATTTATGCACTACATTACATATTCCTATATTTTTGCCTAATCAGTTAATATTAGTAATGTACCAGCAAAGATTTTTTTCCTTGCAAAAAAACTGACATGTTCTGTACATGATTATTTATTATATATATATATATATATATATATATATATAAATAATCTGTTAAATCATGAGGTGTGTTACTTATTATCTTTACTCCTTTTGCTGGGGAAGTTCATGTTGCCAAATATGTG
Source organism: Siphateles boraxobius (assembly GCF_051911475.1). Lineage (NCBI taxonomy): Eukaryota > Metazoa > Chordata > Actinopteri > Cypriniformes > Leuciscidae > Siphateles > Siphateles boraxobius. Next base: position 623,206 of record NW_027508735.1, read on the forward strand.
CAGATTTAGCGCAAATAATGATCATGATGATATATTAAATACAGCGTATTGCACAGAATCTGCTCATATCTGGCTTACTTGAACACATACTTCATTACGCAACAAATAACAGCACACTTGTTCATTTGCATTGAAGCAAAAGATTAAAAAGCATTTGGTGAACAGAAAAGACATTGACGTAAAATTTGGATTTCATACATTTTATATATATATATATATATATATACATACAGCTGTGACGTAGTTAATCTGGTTAATTTCTTTTTTATTTTGCTAGTAGAATTTCTGAATACCCGGTAACTTAAATATTGAGTAGCCAAATTGACCGATGAGTGAAAAAGTTAATTTCAAACCCTGTATATATCCATATCGGAACTGAATCAAATCACAAGCTTGTGAATCGAAACGGAACGGTGAATGTTGTGTAATCATCAGTGATGCGACTCACCCATCCTGAAGTCGATGTACCCCTCTCCTCCGCTCATGACCAGCACAGATCTGATCAGATCGGGTGTGGGAGACTCGTCAGCGCTCGCCTCGACACCCGAGCCTGTGGACGAAACCACCTGACCTGCAAAACAGCAAAAACACCACTTCACTAGGGGCGGGAGTCGACTGGAGTCTCGCGATTCGATTCTAGGAGTCATGATTCTTGATTCTGAATCAAATTTTGATTCGATATAGTAAAACTACTTAAAACTTTCATTTCAGTCTCAGTTAAATTGGTAACACTTTACAATAAAGTTAACATTACTTAACTACATTAGTTAGCATGAAGTAATAATGAACTGCACTTATAAAGCATTTGTTAATGTTAATTTCAGCATTTACTAATACTTTATTAAAATCTTGTTAACAGTATTAAAATTTTGTTAACATCATTTAATGCACTGTGAACTAGGGCTGCAACTAACGATTATTTCGATAATCGATTAATCGGATAAAAGTTTTTAGAAAATTTAATTTGATTGATTGTTTATTATAACTAAATAAAACCCTAAATCAGTGTATATATGTGTAAAAGTTTACTTTAAAAAGTGCAAAAGCCGCACATACACACATACATTACTAATATAATGTTTATTTTTTACATTTTAAACCTTAATATATTGATAAATTAAATATAGAAAGACTGAAAACAAGCATGAGAACGTAGTAGAGCCGCAGTAGATTGCGTTTGAAAAACAATTAAAACTTAATAGTAGACAAATGCTATAAAAAGAGAACGAAATGGAGGTAGAGCTGAAGATCTTTGCCCGAACCCGTCGGGTCCCGTCGACAGCAAAACGACAGGGAATTCGTCGCTGAAAAGGCATGTTGATCGAAGCTGTTCAACACCTGCCAGTGCCCAGGATCAAACTACAATCACGTCGTTTGTTACAGCATCAAAACCCATCCCTGCAAAGGTGAAACAAACGGTGACGGAGAAGTGTGTAAGCTTTTGCTGTAAAGACATTAGGCCTTTTAATATCGTAAATGGTAAGGGGTTTGAAGAGCTGGCGCAAGAACTAATTAATGTCGGGGCTGCATATGGGAGGGTTCCCGTAAATTCTGTTATTCCCAGCCATGTGACAGTTGCGAAGAGGTGCACTGACATGGCAGAAGAAAAGAGGGAAGCTTTAGTGCAGAAACTTAAGACTTTGTTAAATGATGGCACAGTCGCAATGACCACGGACATGTGGACAGAGGATTATCGGAAGATTAGTTATTTGACAATCACATGCCATTTCATAAATGAGGATATGGAACTGGTGAATAAAACCCTGACAACTACAATGTTCCCTTTGGAAGAGGCAAAGACGGGAGAAAATATCAGACGGGAGATACTGAAACTACTGGTGACAAAGTTTGGCCTTGACGCTTCCTCTCTCAGCAAAATTGTTTGGGTGACCGATGAGGGGGCAAACATTAAATTAGCTCTGCGGCCATACCAGAGATTGGACTGCATTGACCATCTCATCAATACGGTACTGCGCCATGGACTCGACATTGCCGAGTTATCCAAAGCCGACGGTGCTCCGGACATAGGAGATACCATTTCGGCTGCTAAATCACTAGTGAGGTACGTTAAACAGTCGGGGTTGGCTGCACAACTGTCAACAACATTGCTGCAAATGGGAGACACTCGGTTCAGTACGGTGTACCTCACACTGACTTCTATACAGGCCATTTATCATGAGCTCCATGAAAAGCTGGAGGCGCGAGGAGAGAGCGCAGCGCGCGCATTGAGAAAATAGCACCAGACACACTGGACTTTTTGATAAACTTTCTGAAGCCGTTCTATGAAGCACAGCGGGAACTTGAGGGAGACAAGTATCCAACACTTAATAGTGTGTGTCTCTGGAGTGAGAAACTGAAACGCCACTGTCAGCCCAATGTCCTGGACTCCCCTCAGCAAGCTGTCGTGCGTAAACGGCACGAAGACTGGCTCGCGCGTAAAGTGATCATACAGGACCTTCACAAGATCGCAACATTCCTCTGGCCAAAATTTAATCAGCTGAGAATGTTATCACATTCAGACAGGAATGCCGTACATGCTCATGTCCGCACTCTTCTGCAAGCCATGGCTGCAGGTGCACCAGATGTGGAGATTCGAGAACCAGAGCTCTCCGGAGTCGAACCCAGTGACAGTCCCCTGGCAAAAAGGGCGAATTTTGCGGAGTGGGAAAATGTAAGGCAAGCTGAGTGGGAAGATGACGAGGTCACTCGCTACATTGAAATGGCTGCTGTCATGGGAAATGAAATGGATGTTCTTGGCTGGTGGAAGGCCAACAATCCATCCTACCCAAAACTTGCAAAATTAGCCAGATCAGTACTATGCATCCCGGCCAGTAGCAGCAGCAGTGAAAGGGTGTTCAGTGCTGCTGGACGCACCATCAGTGAGCGCAGGACCGCGCTGAAGCCATCTACAGTGGATTCAATAATTTTCCTCCACAAAAACATGTAGCCTAATCTTGGTGAGTAAAGGTTTTTCAAATTATAACTAAATATTAATTTAGTCTTAAATGCATAATCCATAATCCATAATGTATACATACAGCAGAGCATAGGCTACAGGCTAATGTTGGCATTATTCTTTTATTAAATTTCAGCTGCTGTTCACCGTCGCATTTTTTGTGGCCGCGGATCGTGGAGAGAGAAGCAAAGCCTGCATCTTTATCTTAATTTTGTTATTGCCAAACACGCATCTTAATTTAGAATTGATCTTAATTTAATTTGTTAAGAAAGTCTCCTATAAAGACGCTTTATTGTGGAGAGAGTCGGCCTCAAGCAAGTCCCGTTTTCGTTTGTCTTAGGCATAATCTCAATTTTATGAAACTTTTCGTTTTATTTCGTTATTGCCAAGTACAAATCTTAGTTTAGAATTTATCTTGATTTAATTTTTTAAGAAAGACTAATTTTTATAGGCACGTAGGCCTATTTATAGGCTATGTGTGTATGCGGCATATGCTGAGCCTGAGATGTTACCGAGGACTTATTTTATTTCTTTGTTCCTTCCAAATTCCCTATACCTTAGTCATAAATAAATGATGTTAAAAATGTATAAATAAAATGACTCATTCTTGACTTGACTTGACAAAAGGCAAAAGAGCTGTGTGCGTGCGCACATTTGAATAATGTCGGGCTGTAAACGGGTTCGGGCTTTTAAAAAGCTATCAATCAAATTGTACTTGTCGGGCTCGGGCCGAATTCCGTCGGGCTCGGGCCTTGTCGGGCCTAACTTTTAAGGCCCGATTAAAGCTCTAAATGGAGGTACGCAGCAAGCTAACAGGCTTGAGTAAAGGACAGGAAAAATGATGCATTAGTGCACAAGCGTTCGCTGAAAACAACTGACTACAGTGACTAAAAAACAATCTTTTACTGCTGCTGTTATTAACTGCCTTTATATTTGGTGCTTCACTTTGTAAACAGCGTTTTAATTTCTTTGGTAGCGCTATTTTAATCCATAACTTATGTTGCGAGCGAACTGATTGCGCAACTGATGCTCGAGACACAATAGATCTAGTCTGACTGTCCCGAAGTTAGTAAACAAAGCTGTTTACACAGTAGCATTGTTTTCTCAGACCGGATAGCGATCTGATTGTGAAAAGACCAGGTGTAAATGCCCTCCGAATCGCATTCGAGACGGATTTGAATCTGATCAAACCACTTCAGGAGGAGATCTGACACTCATTCCAGACCAAACTGGACAAGTGTAAATGCATCTGGTTGTTGAAACCACATGTAAATTTTACTCCTCCCAAAAATGCTAAAAAACAACAACATGTGAGAGCGTGTTATATAGGCTATATGTAATTTTATAGCCAGATATGACGGCGCTACTGCAACACGCATCACCGCAGATGAGAAGCTGAACATCTATTTATTTCATTCATTCATTTATATATTTGTTGGTTTATTCGTTCGATTAGTTTTATCTTCCGCTTTTTTCTCTCTTTCTCGAGCTTACTCCACTGCCTCCGCTGTCTCGCTGAATACTGCAGAGACGCAGAGCCGCTGTGCGGGAAGCACGTGACATAAAACGAGGCCAGCTATTGGCTATTCGCTACTTCTCCTGCTGTACTGGCTGAGTAAAACCTCCGGTGACTCATTACACACTTTGGTCACCGCAGATTTAAAATGTTTACGAAATGAGCCGCTTACGGCAAATAAAAGTTATTTAGCAACTAATCGATGACTAAATTAGTTGACAACTATTTTAATAATCGATTTTAATCGATTAAATCGATTAATTGTTTCAGCCCTACTGTGAAATAACATGAACAAACAATGAACGGCTGTATTTTTATTAACTAACATTAACAAAAGTGAACAAATACTGTAACAAATGTATTCCTCATAGTTAGTTCATGTTAGTTTATACATTAACTAATGTTAAAGGTGCATTGTGTAATATTTAGGAGGATCTGTTAACAGAAATGCAATATCATATACATAACTATGTTTTCAGTGGTGTATAAAGGCCTTACATAATGAACCGTTATGTATTTATTACCGTAGAATGAGCCGCTTCTGTCTACATACACCACGGGTAACTTCTGTTGGGTGCAATACACAACCTCACCACTAGATGCCTCTAAAACTTACACACTGCAGCTTTAACTAATGAACCTTATTGTTAAGTGTTGCCGTTAAATTGACAACCTGTGGCTATTGTTTGGTGAAGTCTTGTACCTGGGACTGCGGTGAAGAACTTGACGGCGTCTCTGTGCCCGTGGAAACACAGTTGTGCGTGTGCCATCGAGCAGAAGGGCACAAACGTGCCCGCCGTCACTTTATCACTGCTCTCGTCTCCGTAGACTCGGATCGCACCGCCTGGACGATTCGACGACGCTGACGTATCTTTACTTCCTGTTTTAGGAATAAAAAGCACATGTTAAAATGTCAAACTTTTGGTCCCTGAGGTTGCACTTTATTTCAATGGTCCACTTTAGACATTCTATTAACTATAATACAACTAACTCTCATTAGAGTATTAGTAGACCGTTAGGTTTCGGGTTAGTAGAATAAGTTGACATGTACAGTCAAACCAAAAATGATTCAGACACATGATATCATTTTTGATAATTTTGTACTAGTGTGTGCAGGACACTATAGTTAATTTATGTAAGTGAGGAGAGCAAAATAAGGACATATTATACCCAAAAATTCTTCATACAGTGACTACCATTAAAATTTAGGACCAAAAATGATTGGGACACTTTGAGCTGATCATGTTTTGCTGAAGTGTTTGTTCTTTAATAACTAATGCAGCTTTTTACAGCACAGACTGAACAACATGAAGCATTGCTTGGTGATTGGTTGAGCTAAACTGGTATTATCTAATTGTGTAGTTAAATTTAACAGCTGACAGATATTCAACATAATTCATGTGTGAGAGTCTAACAGAAGGACGGACAAAACCAGTGAAAAATCAACTGAGTTCTTGTCAGATTTTATTACCATTTTCTAAACTATAGCGAATAAACTGTGATAATGTGAGAAATGTTGAAGGAGTCTGAATAACAGTGGATGACATGATTGGCTGACGCACTCACTCTCAGATAGAGGGATGGAGATGATGACGCCGTTTCCGGTACCGACCCACAGGCGATTGCATGAAACCATCAGCGCCGTGATTCTCACAAAAGAAAAGCCCAGTTTACCGGTGCCTAAAACACACATATAACATCAGACATTTAAACGGCATGAATAGACAAAAATTCAAATTCTCTCATCATTTACTCTGCCTCATGTTGATCCAAACCCATGTTATGAAGCATCAGAGATTTAGGTGAACAATTTAACCCGTGTGCGTCAATTAAAAAAAAGTTACAACATAGGTCCATAGCGGAAAAAAATGTCCATGTCAAAAAAAAAAAAAAATGAGGCTTGGGAGCACATACTTAAATGTGGTCTCTTTTTAAAGAAAAGACACTAGGCAGATTATTGTTGAAGAAAAAAAAAAGTTTAGAGTTAGGTTTTAAGTTAAGTTATAGAGGTTTAAGTGTGTGAAATTTATTTATGAACATTATTTTATATAAAATATATATTTTATGAAACATGTTGAACTCTAAAACTGCTAGAAAACCAAAGCCATAAATCTAAACAAGTTGCGTTCCAAATTTGAAGTTGATATCTCAAAAAAGATTTTGTTTGGGCGCAGTAACATATTTTCCCCATTAGATGCCAGTAAAACTCCACTAGTCACACAGTGATTGCATTTTAGTTTTTCTCTCTCAAATATTGCACACACAATTTTTTATTACACTCATACAAACCAAACTCTGACGTCCATACCAACACACACACACACGCATAATTTATTTTCTTTAAAGGCCGAACCTGAGAAAATGGCACCATCTGGTAAAAAATTTGTAAAAATGTACATTTTGGAGCCTTGCCAACAGATTGAAAGTCTTAAAGATTGCAATTTTTAATCCCAGGGCCGTTTAACTATAAAATTATGCTGTTTCAATGGGGAGATTTTTGTCCTTAAGCTCCTGAGTGAAAAATTCTGTTTCTCTAATGCAAAATAGATTTATTAAAGGAAATGGGGGTGAAATAGTAAAATTCCAATAAAAATACACACCTGTGACAAAATGTATGCAGCTGGCATTAACCGATCATTGTAATTGTAATTTGGATTCATGCATTTTCTGTAAAGCTGCTTTGAAACGATGTGTATTGTGAAAAGCGCTACACAAATAAATGTGAATTGAATTAACAGGTAAAATCATCAAAAACAAAACATAAGGTCGCACAAGGGCTTAAAATATCTTCATTAGTCTTATGGGTTTGGAATGACATGAGTCAGTGTGAGTAAAGATGAGATCATTTGCATGATCTCTTTAATTATTTAGTAATGGAGCCTCACCCAGCATCTTGCTGACGTAGGGCTCGATGTCGACGTCCTGCAGATGCTGGTGTGTGTGTGCGTGGAACAGTCTGAGGGTCGAGTCCAGGCGTATAGACACCCAGATGCCGTCTCCGTCCCACGCCAGCTGTCTCACCTGACTCTCCTTACGGGGATGGGCGTCGAACGATTTCTATTCATAAGGGAAGAAATAAGGCATTGTGTTACGCTGATTTAATCACATGCAAGGGGTTTTCATGGACTCAGACGACAGAGTGTTTGTAACTAATTAGCATAATGTCAGCCTGTGATCTTGATTGGCTTGATTTGCCCCGCCCTCAAACACTGTATTATGATAAAAGCCACCGAAAAGTATTAAAAATTACAAACAAATCTTCCTCTAATTAATATAGTTCATTATAGTCACTCTAGTCCATTTAACTCATGAAATTAAAATTGACAATTCTGGTTGTTTTGCATTGTTTATTGTAAATGATTTATCGCTGCACATCATCATTGTGTTAATAATCTTGAATCAGAATAAGTTCCTCTTGCAGCATCTCTTCTCTGATGATGTGGGCGGGGCTATAACCTGTCACTCACATGACATCAGCCAATAGCAAACCACAACCATCCAACCAATTCCCCACAGACACAATCAAGCCCCGCCCACATTTGTTCTTGTTCCTGAAGAGTTTCACTCGGATATACGTCATAATATAGGGAAGAAAAGACCAGCGCAACTTACTTTCATGCCGGCTTGAACTGGATTAATAGAAATGAATTAGACACTAATTGACATTTTACCCTGGCTTCAAATGTAGCTCATCCAGTTGGAAACGTTTTATAATTTGCATTTTGAATCGTAAACATGAAGCCATAGAACGTTCTCATTTTGAAACATAAAAATATAGATTTTAAAAAACATGCTTTAATAATAATCATAATATATTCACAGTATAATTTAAAAGTTTGGTGTCGGCAAGATTTTTTTTTGTTTAAAAAAAAAAAAGTATCTTTTGTTTACCAAAGCTGCATTTATTTAATCAAAAATACAGGTAAATATTATTAGAATGTAAAACAGCAGTTTTCTATGTGAATATATAGTAAAGTGTAATTTATTCCTGTGATCAAAGCTGTATTTTCAGCATCATTACTCCAGTCTTCAGTGTCACATGATCCTTCAGAAATCACTATAATATGAGGATTTGATGCTCAAGAAACATTTATGATTATTATCAGTGTTTAAAACAGTTGTGCTGATGATTCTTTTGATAAGCTGAATACAAGTATTAATTTCTTTCAAAACCCTTAGAGATGCATTCAGTGCCAGAGATCATACCTCTATCTTCATGGCTTTAGGTTGAACCACAAAGATCTTGTTCCTGTATCCACACCAGACCTTGTCATGCACTACAGTCATACAGCGGATCGAGTGATGCGGACGGCCCAGATCCAACAGGTGATAGTTGCTCAAATCCCATTGGCCATCTGTAACACAAATCCATCATTAAAAGAGAGTTTCTTCAGGTATGGTGGACATTATAATGTCAGGCCTACCCTTTATTCAAATATCATTAAAGATTTACAAGTTGTGCATGGAATCAGTTGCTTTATTGTTGATAATAACGCAATGAAACATGACAAATTGTGTGACATCATTTTGGCCAGAAATTGTAAATGCGTGCAAAAACAAGAGGGAACCAATACATATTAATAACTAGGGCTGGGAATCCTCATTATTCGGTTGAAATAAATTCTTGGTCACAATTCGATTAAAAATTTATTCTCGATTTTGAATCAGATTTCGATTCGATATGTGCATAGATTTTATTGTAGTTTGGTGTTTTATGTTATTTTTCTAATTTGACTGCGGTAAAGAGTTTAATAGAAGACATAAAAATCCTACAGATTTAAAAATTAAATGTGAACCTTGAAATTTATTTAGTTTTTCTTCCCATTTTAGTCAACCCAATATTATAAAAAAATGCCATTTAAGCTGAATGCAATCATTATACACAGTCTTCTGTAATAAAGCAAGGCTAGAGGTAAAATAAAGGTAACTTTAAGTAGCACTGCAAAGTTAAAGAAGTGTAACACTTTAGAAAAATCGATTTTTGAAATTTGTGAATCGGTAGAAGATTGAATTGCGATTCATATATGAATTGATTTTTCCGCTCACCCCTGATTATGTTGAAGTCAAGTGTATGTTTTTTCCAGTGAGCTTTCTTTTTCTATGCATTTTATTGCAAAGTAAGATCCCAAAAGATGCATTTTTTGCCAAATAATGTTGCAAGATAAACACCTTATTTTACGGTTTTGTTCTTCCCTTATATTTAGATTTTTTCTTCCTCATATTTTGATGTTTCTATTAAACTTTTAGGGTCTCCCCCTCCTTACATCACCACTTTTGAACACTACTGTATATGTAGTATGAGTGAAAGCAAATGTAATCATGTTTTACTTATGGTAATTCAAATCTGCATTAGTTTTATTTAAAAAAGTAGTCTTACCAACACCTCTGTGGAAGATTGCAAGCGTGCCATCAGCCAAGGCCACCAGAACACGTCCTTTCACGTGACTTCACAGAGGGAAACCAGAAATAATAATGTATATTAATGCATCTAGAGTTTATAACCATGTAAATGAATCCAGATGATGACGGTTTCCTTACACAATCCCCAAGACTGAATCCTTCAGCTTGATGGAGTGAAGGCACTTTCTCCACTGCGCTACAGAAGAGTGAACATAGACGCTGAAACAGAGCAGAAAACACTCAATACATCTCAGTTCTCAGTCAATGCACTCACACGACCTTCTCGGCTGTTTGCTATTACTGGATAAGGGCATTTAAAAATCATTTTTGATTCTGATCGATTCACTGACGAATCATTCGGAACGATTTTTTGAACTGAGCTTGAGTGTAAGTTTTACTTGCATTAGAGCCATAACTAACCGATTCAATATTTTAGGGAGAAATTGAGAGTAATTGGGAAAAAAAGCATATTTATCAACCATTAATCTGAATATTTTTAGGGACCCTTAAATAGGGCTAAACAATTGCAGGATTTTTTGGGGGACTTTCTGAAATAAACCACGATTGTGATATGCTGTACTATTTGGCAAAAAAGTTGAGCTTGTATATCAATATGGCTATAAAATAATAATACTTTTAGTAGTAGTACTAAATAAAAACAAAACAAATAAAATAAGACATTGCTAATATTGCAAAATTGTACTTAATAAAAATAATTGATCATTTAAAGAAATAACAATAGAATGTTATTTTACCAATAACATACTTTCATTGCTTTGCACTAACACATATTCTGGATGTGGAGATGTACAATGTGTGTGTGTGTGTGTATGTGTGTTTGTTTTTGTGATTTGTGAGGACACAAATGTGTATAATGACATGGGTATTACACTGGTATTACAACTTGAACGTGATTTATGAGGACATTTCATGAGTCCTCATATTTCAAATGGCTTTAAAAACATACTAAGCAGTGTTTTATTAAAAATGTAAAAATGCAGAATGTCTCCTGTGATGGGTAGGTTTAGGGATAGGGGCAGTGTGTGTGTGTGTGTGTGTGTGTGTGTGTGTGTGTGTGATGGGTAGGTTTAGGGATGGGGCAGTGTGTGTGTGTGTGTGTGATGGGTAGGTTTAGGGATGGGGCAGTTTGTGTGTGTGTGTGTGTGTGTGTGTGTGTGTGTGTGTGTGTGTGTGTGATGGGTAGGTTTAGGGATGGGGCAGTGTGTGTGTGTGTGTGTGTGTGTGATGGGTAGGTTTAGGGATGGGGCAGTGTGTGTGTGTGTGTGTGTGTGTGTGTGTGTGTGTGTGATGGGTAGGTTTAGGGATGGGGCAGTGTGTGTGTGTGTGTGTGTGTATGTGTGATGGGTAGGTTTAGGGATGGGGCAGTTTGTGTGTGTGTGTGTGTGTGTGTGTGTGTGATGGGTAGGTTTAGGGATAGGGGCAGTGTGTGTGTGTGTGTGTGTGTGTGTGTGTGTGTGTGTGTGTGATGGGTAGGTTTAGGGATAGGGGCAGTGTGTGTGTGTGTGTGTGTGTGATGGGTAGGTTTAGGGATAGGGGCAGTGTGTGTGTGTGTGTGTGTGTGTGTGTGTGATGGGTAGGTTTAGGGATAGGGGCAGTGTGTGTGTGTGTGTGTGTTTGATGGGTAGGTTTAGGGATGGGGCAGTGTGTGTGTGATGGGTAGGTTTAGGGATAGGGGCAGTGTGTGTGTGTGTGTTTGATGGGTAGGTTTAGGGATGGGGCAGTGTGTGTGTGATGGGTAGGTTTAGGGATAGGGGCAGTGTAAGGGCATAGAATATACAGTTTGTCCAGTATAAAAAGCCTATGGAATGTCCTCACAAATCACAAAAACAAACATGTGTGTGTGCGTGTATATACACTCACCTAAAGGATTATTAGGAACACCATACTAATACTGTGTTTGACCCCACAGAACTGCCTTAATTCTACGTGGTATTGATTCAACAAGGTGCTGAAAGCATTCTTTAGAAATGTTGGCCCATATTGATAGGATAGCATCTTGCAGTTGATGGAGATTTGTGGGATGCACATCCAGGGCACGAAGCTCCCGTTCCACCACATCCCAAAGATGCTCTATTGGGTTGAGATCTGGTGACTGTGGGGGTCATTTTAGTACAGTGAACTCATTGTCATGTTCAAGGTACCAATTTGAAATGATTCGAGCTTTGTGACATGGTGCATTATCCTGCTGGAAGTAGCCATCAGAGGATGGGTACATGGTGGCCATAAAGGGATGGACATGGTCAGAAACAATGCTCAGGTAGGCCGTGGTATTTAAACGATGCCCAATTGGCACTAAGGGGCCTAAAGTGTGCCAAGAAAACATCCCCCACACCATTACACCACCACCACCAGCCTGCACAGTGGTAACAAGGCATGATGGATCCATGTTCTCATTCTGTTTACGCCAAATTCTGACTCTACCATCTGAATGTCTCAACAGAAATCGAGACTCATCAAACCAGGAAACATTTTTCCAGTCTTCAACTGTCCAATTTTGGTGAGCTCTTGCAAATTGTAGCCTCTTTTTCCTATTTGTAGTGGAGATGAGTGGGGTCTTCTGCTGTTGTAGCCCATCCGCCTCAAGGTTGTGCGTGTTGTGGCTTCACAAATGCTTTGCTGCATACCTTGGTTGTAACGAGTGGTTATTTCAGTCAAAGTTGCTCTTCTATCAGCTTGAATCAGTCGGCCCATTCTCCTCTGACCTCTAGCATCAACAAGGCATTTTCGCCCACAGGACTGCCGCATACTGGATGTTTTATCCCTTTTCACACCATTCTTTGTAAACCCTAGAAATGGTTGTGAGTGAAAATCCCAGTAACTAAGCAGATTGTGAAATACTCAGACCGGCCCGTCTGGCACCAACAACCATGCCACGCTCAAAATTGCTTAAATCACTTTTCTTTCCCATTCTGACATTCAGTTTGGAGTTCAGGATATTTACTTGACCAGGACCACACCCCTAAATGCATTGAAGCAACTGCCATGTGATTGGTTGACTAGATAATTGCATTAATGAGAAATTGAACGGGTGTTCCTAATAATCCTTTAGGTGAGTGTATATATATATTAGTGCTGTCAAACGATTATAATATTTCATCACGATTAATCGCATTAATGCCATAGTTAACTCACGATTAATCGCACATTTTTATCTATTCTAAATGTCCCTTGATTTCTATTTGTCCCATTATTTTTTCTAATTTTAATGCTCTTATCAACATGGAAAAGTGGATCGGCAGTAAGTTTGTTCTTAGCTGTGGTATCCATATGCTTCTGTCTGAAGTCATCCATTGTAGAGCTTAGATCCGGCCCAAAAAAATCACACATTAACTGTAATTATGAGCCCGAGCCCGATTTAAACCCGTCCATTTTTTAATACGTGGGTCGTTATAACTGACGTTCTCAACTACTTTCTATGTTACTTTCTCCCGCCCGCAACATTTTTGTCCCGCTCCCGCCCGCAAATAGACTCTTTTTTTGTAGGCTTCCTCCAAATACTTTCGCCCACGTGTCGCCACCATACACATCAGCATAAATGCTCCTGATAAATTATTTGTTATTAAAGCATTAACACACAAACCACTGTTATAATATAAAAGCAAGGAGCTACTGCGTGCATGGTTTGGGATGACTGAATGCGCGCAATGTGCGCTCCCTTAATAATTCCTAAAAAGCTGACATCAGTTCATCGCAATCTCACACATCTGTTATTATCAATGAAGCTGACTGCACAATGAATCTTCCATAATATATACACTTTGTTTGTTATAATTAGATGATTTGCCAGCGTACAGAATTCAGCAATGAACAAAAACTCTGTTTTGAGTGGTGAGGAGAGTCTATTTTAAATGCATTTGATTGGCCATTGCGTTCAAGAAATCAACACGCATGTCTGTGATTGGCTAAATCGCTAAACGCTGCAAACATGTTATAAAAAGCAACTCTGGCCTGTAAATCGTTTCTATTTTGTTTTAGTTGTTCTTGTTGCTTTTCTGCAACATATGAATAAAAATGTATTAGTTTTTATGTTTTATTCATAGATATTTCTAGGTTGCGGGAGTCCCGAATCGTTTTATTCTCCCGTACCCGCACACACAGACTGAGTGCATTACCGCACGCGCTCGTACTCGGCCATCAAATCTAGTCCCGTGCCGCACTCTATTGGGTTGGGAGTGCACGTCTCTAGATCGGCGTCTCACCTCGTGCCATCCACTCAAAACGTAACGTTAGCCTACTACTCTTTGGCCGGCGCGCAAGCCCAAACAAGTGTGTGCGGCGTGCCTGTTGTTTTGTTTCCGGTCTAGCCATCCGGTGTGATGTTGTAGTTTTTCTAACGTTACTAGTTGTTGCAACAGCATGTGAAAAAAACTACAAAATTTGATAGGCCAAAAAGAGCGTTAATCTCGCGATAAAAAAATTGGCGCCGTTAAAATGTGTTTGCGTTAACGCCGTTAATAACGCGTTTAACTGACAGCACTAATATATATACAGGTCCTTCTCAAAAAACTAGCATATTGTGATAAAGTTCATTATTTTCCATAATGATAGAGGGATGGAGATGATGACGCCGTTTCCGGTACTGACCACAGGCGATTGCATGAAACCGTCAGCGCCGTGATTCTCACGCAAATTTTTTGAGATAGGAATTTTGGGTTTTCATGAGCTGTATGCCAAAATCATCAGAATTAAAACAATAAAAGACCTGAAATATTTCAGTTGGTGTGCAATGAATATCTATTTTGTTTTTTTGCATGTTTTTTTGTGTATTTATCTGTATTGTTTTGTTTGCCTAGTTAAAAAAAAAAGTTTTTTTTTACATAAAAGTCCCCCTGTGGTGAAAATCCAGCGTTTAATGTTGTTTATATGGTCTATGTGGTGTTTTTAATATGCTTTAAGACAAACCATATGCAAATTCATAAGTCCACACTATTGCTCCGTATTTTCTCCTTAAAACTGCAGTGAACCAAAGACAGTCTCAATGTTGGTATACACTAGCTGTCTTTAAATGTGCTATAATCTACTTCAAGTGTGAAAAGCCCAACCGAGTGACGGTTTGTCGGACTCACCAGCCGTTCTGAGCGCCGAGCCACATCGTAGGCAGAACGCTGCTCATCTTACTGGCTTCTTCTCTCATGAGGTCCTGCTCCTCAGACATCGAGCTGACGCCATCCTTCACCAGGTCACACTCCCTACAAAACCAGAGCGTTACTCTCACATTTCTGAATGGATAGTTGATGAATTTATGTAGCTTATCTTCTAGTCATTGATCAGCATATTCTGTCATGATAATCTATAAATCGCGTTCCCAGGGGCGGGGTTTATGTAAATTTTACGGTTAGTGATGTCACTAACCCGGGAGGAATGTCGTGTAGTGCCTACCAGCCGTTTGTTGAAGTCCTTAAAAAGCTCCCTAAACTGTGCAGATGTTGTTTATGCTCTAACATTACACACTAACTCAAGTTAAAAAAGTGAAATCATAATCAAACACCTCATTAAACTTGTGCTCTATAAATAAAACTGGGCTTGTAATGAGTTTCCCCCGACACTGATCGAGACAGAGACATGAAGTGCTCTTTATGACCTCTGTGTGTAGCTGGACGGCGTGTCTCTGCTGTTCTGCACTCCCAGCGGGTCCGTGAACACGTGTTCGGTGTAGATGCCGGTCTGGCTCTCGTCTACAGGCGTGCTAGTGCTGCTTTCTGTGGCCTCCAGAGCTTCTTCTGCTGACGTCACTGCGTCCGGCCTGCTCTGACCCAACGCCTCATCTGCAGAGAGACACAGAAACACCGTCAGTTATATTAGAGATACAGAAACACAGTCAGTTATATTAGAGATACAGAAACACAGTCAGTTATATTAGAGATACAGTTATATTAGAGATACAGAAACACAGTCAGTTATATTAGAAGTGAACGTAAACAGTTGAGAAAGAAAACGGATGTTTAACAGTGTATTAGATCCGTGCGCCAGGTCTTAAAGAGACAGTAACCTAATAAACCTGCTGGTGAGCAAAAAAGTTTATGTCAAGCTCTGTGTGCATTTATGATTTCTTTTGCAATTTCTCTTAGGCCCGATATACTAAAGTGAAATAGATGAACAAACTGGTGTGACGTCATGTCGAACTAACTCAGGCCAATGCAACGCTCGTTTTTGGAGTTTGAAACCGCTTGCTTTAGTGAACTCTGCAGTGTTCTGACTGGAAACACCTCTGGACTACCATTGGTCAGTGTGGTGATGACATCACCGGTTGGTGTGGCTCTGAGGCTCCGCCTTCTTTGAGGTGTAAATCTCCTCGGTTCATTTCTTCTGTTCAGACGCGAGTAAAAACATTAAACTAAAGCTTTAATTCTAATTTAAAGCAACGGTGACACTTATTTTTCATGATTAATACTGTAAAGCTGCTGCTTTAAAGCAATATAAGCGATGTTTGTTTTAAAGAAGACTTAGATGTTTAGATGACTATAAAAGAGTTCACATTCACTTTTCTTGAAAATATTTAGCTATTACATTATTTAAATGCTTCAGTTTGTTTTCATATTAAAATATAAGGTTAAAACAAATTGAAGCATTTAAACTGATATATATATATTGACTATACAGTAAAAAAAAACGAAAGTTGTCACAAACCATGTCAGTGTAAGTGCTTAATTTTTTTTTTGTCCTGAAACTGTCCTGAAAGAGAATTTAAAAATTATTTTAATAGAATTAATTGGTAAAGCACTGTAAAAAAAAAAAAAAAAAAAAAAACTCAGGTAACTTAAATTGTGCTTTGTTTAGTGACTTCTTAATTTTTCACTTGTTTTGTGAAAATATGATTTTATACCACTAAGTTACATTAAGGGTCAACTAAAAAAGAAATGGCACATTAAAGTTAAAAGTTACTGCATGTCGAAACCATTTTTTTGTCTGTGTTTACGTACACTGAACATGTCTGGTATAAAAAATTTTTTTGCTCAGGTGGCGAAAAATGTCCAGCTAATGGAAAAAAGTTTTGACCAGTAAGAACATAGGAACAATTTAGGGAACAATTGCTCCCTAAGAGAAAAATGGAAAAGTACTTTGCCGTGAGTGATTTTGGGATGGAGGCTGCGTTACCAGAGTAAGAGAACTCTATGGAGTTGTTGCAGACGGTGTCTTATTATTATCATCAATGTTTAAAACAGTTATTTACATTTTTATTTCAGGATTCTTTAATAAATAGAAAATTCAAAAGAACAGCATTTATTTGAAATATAATCTTTTGTAATGTTTCTTGAGCATCAAATCATCATATTATAGTGATTTCTGCAGGATCATGTGACACTGAAGACTGGAGTAATGATGCTGAAAATTCAGCTTTGATCACAGGAATAAATTACACTTCACTATATATTCACATAGAAAACATCTATTTTAAATTGTAATAATATTTAAGAATATTACTGTGTTTTTTTTGTTGTATTTCTAATCAAATAAAAACATCTGAAAAATCTTATTGATCCAAAACTTTTGACTGGTAGTGTATTACCAACTTCGTTACACCCCTAAGCGAAGTACAGAAAAGTGTGTTTTTGGGATGGAGGCTGCGTTACCAGAGTTAGAGGACTCTGTGGAGTTGTTGCAGACGGTTTGAGGGATGGCCACGGGTCCGTCAGTCGAGCAGTCGACGACAGTGATGCCCTCCAGACCCGCATCAGAACCCGTGGACACACTGCTGTCTGCACAGCTGAGTTTACACGCTCCTTCACCCTCACCATCAGCGCTCGGATCCTCTCCAACGGGGTAATCCGTCTCACGAGCACCTGACACACACACACCTTTCAGATCAAACACATCTGTGGAGATTAGGGCTGTCAAAATGGCTGAAAAGCTAAATTAGAATTTCTTTCTTAAATATTATTATTTATTTATTCGAATTCTAAAGGCAATACTTAATGTTAGAGGAAAAAAGTGCAATGCCCACAAGAGGGCGCAAGTGCGCGCAATAAGCAAATATAAACCAAATCAAGCGTCGCATCTTTTTATTGAAATTAAATAACATTAATTTTTTAAAGTGCATTAACTTTTCAAACTTTTCATTGTTCTTAAATAAAATATAATTTCCTTAATGTGCATGCAAGGAAACTTAAGTTACAAGAGTGCATAAAACTGTGTTCGTGCATCAGTAACCTGAGAAAACGCGCTTCAACAGACGCGTAATGAACTACATGAACACACAATAGCAAACTGACATTCAGAATCACTCACTTCTACTCACTACAGTACATCTACATATTGATCATCAAAAACACCAGACTCTCAATTTTATCTGAGCGAGTGCTGAGCGCTTTTTGTTGACTGTTGAAAACACACACACAAACACACACAATGTGCAGGTTTGATCAAGTATGTCGTTGCACGATTTTTGCCTCGAGAGGGTTTATCATCACCAGTTTTCATATTAACAACGCAGCGCTGTACACTGGATAAGCTAACAAAAACAGACCGCGTCAGTTACGTCATCATCATGTCTCGCGCGCCTCTTGACACACCAGAAATTCGAAAGTACGGGTTTTGCATTCGAATGTGCATCGATGATTATTCAAAATTCGAATGTTTATTTGACAGCCCTAGTGGAGATTCTGAACACGGTCTCAGATGAAGGACGCAGTGGCGTCTCTGACCTGGAACGCTGGCGATGCACAACACGTGAGAGTTACAGACGATGAAGCTCTCCAGGACGTTTCCGGGCTGGTTGGCGTCGATCACTATGACTTTTGAGGTGGCGTGTGTTGTGGTGCAGATCCACACCAGGCTGGAGAGTTCATCCTGATACTTCAGCTCCTTCTCCTGCTCCTGCACACACACACACACACACACACACAACACACAACCTTAAAGACCTATTATGCCCTTTTACAAAAGTCTTGGTCTCTACTAGAACAGGTTTTCCTGCTTGAATGTTGATTATTTTCCCCATATTCTCCATTGTTGCGGCTCCTCTTTCCCAAAACCATCGTTTAAACTAACATTCGCAAACATCATCGCAGAGTTGTGTGTTTGAGCGACAGACCTCGACCTGTGGTTAGAAGAAGAGTTTCTAGTTTGCATGACTCGTGGACTCAATAAATCCTGATCTTGAGCCAAATAAGCAAGCTGGCATTCAGTACAATCTGTGTCTTATTTAGAATACATACAAATGTAATTTACATCTTTTAGTTTGTCAAGAGATTTAAAGCGTCTTTTTTTAAGAGTGCGCGTGTGTGAACGAGCTCGAGTGCGTAAGAACGAGACTATTATTCAATCTGGAAATAAGGCAAAATAACAGAGAAAAATGAGAAATAGTCCTCAGATGCCATGTCTGAAATAATGCTACATGTTTTGCTATAAATTACAATCTCATACTGATTTTATGAAGTTATTACTCCACCACGTGCGTAACATCATTTTGTGATTTGCGACAGTACGGGATTTCGGGAAACAGTCGTGATTAGGTCCATCGTACTGTAATAGTGAAGCAGCGAGTCACAGCGCTGTACGGGAAACACACTCCTGTTTACTTCCTGTCTCTATGAAGCCCCTCCTTCTGAAAAGCACACTGTGCTCTGATTGGTCGGCTGGAGCAGTGTGTTGTGATTAGTCGAGCGCTTCGAGTGTGTTTGGGAAATGTCCCGCCCCTTACCATAACCGCCAGTTTAACACACAACTAACTAACTCAACCAGGCCCCGCCCCTTTATTCTGCATATTAATTATTATAATGAGGAATATTGTGACGTGTTCGTTCCCGGAATAAACTCAAGATACAATGGAGGCGTTTCAGGAGTTCAGAAACACTGATGCTGATATAGACAGTTGTGGGCAAAAATCCTTGATTATGCGGCACGTTTTCACGGATATTTATGCAATGGGGAAAATGGCTGCTCTTGTGTGAAAGATATACGTGTCTTTTTTGCAAAGAAAATGTGGGGATTATGAAATCATGCAAGCCCCGCAAATTTTGCGCGGAAATCTGCAATTTATGTTAAATTAAATTAAATATAAATTAAAACATTTTCTTAAATATATACATGCATGTGTGTGTATTTATATACACGCACACAAAATAATTATACACAGTACATACACATATATTATGTAAACACAAACTTCTATTGTGGATGCGAATAATCGTTGCACAGCCCTAGACTGTGTTGTTGTTGCGATTGTGTGTGTGTCTGTGTGTGTGTGAGTGTGTGTGTGTTGTGAGAGAGTGAGAGTGTGTGTGAGTGTGTGTGTGTGTGTTGTGAGCAGTGTTGGGGAAAGTTACTTTTAAAAGTAATGCATTACAATATTGCGTTACTCCCCAAAAAAGTTACTAAGTACGTTAATAAGTTACTTTTTATGGAAAGTAATGCGTTACATTACTTTTGCGTTACTTTTTCTCACCTGCATGGGCTTGTTTGTTTGTTTTTTAATAACAGCTAAAACAATCTATTTTTTCCAATTGTTAAGGCCCTTTCACATCAAAAGTTAAATGAATAAGCCTAAGGCTGAAGGAAATGCATATTTACTACTGTACAGTAGAGGGCGCCGCTCAAACAAACCTTTCAGCTGCTGCTGTTCTTGATTAAATAACAATAGGATACAGGAGAAGGAAGTTCAACACACTTATTTCTAAACCTAATCTAAAGTCATTTTTGCTTATTAGTATGGTTGAATTAGATCATTGTAGGTCAGCAGCAAAGACATTGGTTAATAAAGTGAGATTAAATACATAAAGTATATTTGTGTAATTTAACATAGTTCATGATAAAACTTTTGCACAAAATTCTGAGATTGCATTTGACTGTTTTTATTCATTTTGAGGAATACTGAATGTTTTTGTGCAAGTGAGATGAGTAAATGCATGTTCAATGCAAATGCACACAACACCTCACTTTATTTCTCTCAACATGGGGACAGGAGAGCTGTCAGTCAATAAATGTGAAAAAATAACTCAGATATTTTGTTGTAAATTGAAAAAGTAATGCGTTACTTTACTAGTTACTTGAAAAAGTAATCTGATTACGTAACTCAAGTTACTTGTAACAAGTTACCCCCAACACTGGTTGTGAGAGAGTGAGAGTGTGTGTGAGAGAGTGAGAGTGTGTGTGAGTGTGAGTGTGAGTGTGAGTGTGTGTGTGTGTGTGTGTGTGTGTGTGTGTGTGTGTGTGTGTGTGTGTGTGTGTGAGAGTGAGAGTGAGAGTGTGTGTGAGTTAGGGTTGGGCGATGTCCCCCTAAATTGGCAGTTGACGATGTTTCCAGCAAAACATCGCGATGGACGATGAAATCGTTGGGGGGGGGGGGGGGCTACGGAATCGCGCTGACCATCACGAAGAGAGAGAGAGAGAGAGAGAGAGAGAGAGAGAGAGAGAGAGAGAGAGAGAGAGAGAGAGAGAGAGAGAGAGAGAGAGAGAGAGAGAGAGAGAGAGAGAGAGAGAGAGAGAGAGAGAGAGAGAGAGAGAGAGAGAGAGAGAGAGTGAGTAGCTACTTCTACTGTGTTTACGCCACGGAAATACTCGGCTTGGCATTTTGAAGTATTTCTATGTTTATTTGGCCGTTTAGGCTCGCAACCGAAGACAAAGACTAGCCTACTATGCTCGCGTGTTGCGCTCGGAACGTGCGCACAGCATCCTATCAGTAGAATTCAGTTCTCTTTCGCGACTTATCGCGCTTTTAATATTTCTTTTCAATATAAAGCACATCCTGCTCTTTTCTTTCTCATTCATTCATGTTTTATTATTAATAACTTTAAACGGAATCAACTGAAATCTGCGCGGATTATCAACAATACAACACATTTATACATAAATTAACGGTCTCTCCGGCAAAAGTGAGGTGGGTGAAATGTTTCGAAATGTCTCTTTGAACAGCAAAGCACCCGTTTCAATAAAAGGATATATTAAAGTTTATATAGCCTACTTTTACATTTTCGCTGCTGTTCTAAAATTATTTTCGCCATCACCTTAAATAAGCAGCAGCTGCTTGAATCCCAGTGCAGAGTGCAGGAGCTGTAACTGTTAGGTTACCACAGAAATGTAGGCGGTTAGTTGATTGCTGTGGTGACTCGTGACTCTCGCGAACAGCACTGAACAAGCACGTCTTCATTTTTTTTATCGTTTGTTGGTAAAGGGTGAGAGACCAGGTGTGGCTCACGAGCCAGGTCCCCAACCACTTGTGTACAGACGAACACGAACTGTCGTGAGACTGGGCCGGTCTGACAGGGTGGGGGGCGTGGCATCACGATGGTGGCTCACCATCGTGATGTCGGTCAGCCATCATGATGGACGATGATATCGTCCATCGGCACAACCCTAGTGTGAGTGTGTGTGAGATAGTGAGTGTGTGTGTGAGTGTGTGTGTGAGAGAGTGAGAGTGTGTATGAGTGTGTGCGTGTGAGTGTGTGTGCGTGTGTGAGAGAGTGAGAGACTGTGTGTGTGTGTGAGTGAGTGTGTGTGTGAGTGTGTGTTGTCCTGACCGTGAGCTCCTGCTCGAGTCGGTCGAGGCTGCTCTGAGATCCTCTCTTCTTCCTCCTGAGGCCGACGGATTCGCTCTCGTCTCCAGACACGTCTTTATAAAACACACTCGCTCCCACGATGCAGCCTCCGTCACGAGTCTTACCACCTGACAGATTCACTCCTGCAGCGCACCACAGCTACACACACACAGGAACGAATGACACGGTCAAACCACAAGAGTAACCAGAGAACGGGAATCAGAACGGGAAGAGGCTCACCTTCATGGAAGCATCTTTCTCATCTAAAGGTCGCAGGTACACGGGAACCGGCAGATTCTTTATCTTGTTCTCGGCTTGTCCACCATTGGCAACCTTTAAAAGCAGAATATGGAGGCTTTAACAAAAATATGAACTTTTTTAATATTTATAGGCAACTTTTTATTAGGATTCTTGCTTTCTCACAATATGCATGATAGAAGTTTATGTCTGATACGCAGCAGGGCTATTATAGTTTACTAAAACCATAACCGACAACATAAAAATGTTTTCATTAATTAAAATAAAATAAATGTAAACTGAAATACAATATAAAAAAGTAAACTCGGCTATTAGCCAACCTAAAGCACTAAAATAACTAAAAATGAAATAAAATGAATAAAAACTATATAAAAGAAAAGCACAAGAAAATTAACTATAATATTATCTCAGTATCTGCGTTTCCATTACCCATCAAATAGCACAAATTGAAATATGCCAATATAATGTAAAACAGTTTTTACACTCACGTCAGGTGGTTTTCAGTCAATTCGAAGAAGTAATATTTTGCAAAACTGCAATGAAAACGTTCTTTTTTTTGGTCACCTGACATACGTAACAGTCGATCTACAGGTCTAAGGTGTTTTTGGGGTCCTTGAGGTGTTCTGACATGCTCTGACATTTGTGCTTTTTTCAGTTATTATAAACATGTTAATGGCAAAGGTGTAAATTCACTCTATATAGCACAAACGGGGCTACCGTAATATGTGAGCAACATGTATGTACATTATTTAGAGAATAATGTTTATGCGTGGTTATTGAAAAAACTAAAACTTAAAGTGTCTGAAATAAGGCCACAAAACACATACTAAATATGTGTCCACAAGACTTTTGACTAATGAGTGTTGTTGCCTAGAGTTTTTGCTTCAAAATGATCTGAAAATCATCTTGCCTAATCATTTACACTAAACAATACATTGATTTAAATTTTATAAGACACCTTTTGATTGGAAAGGCAATATGCGTGGAGGCGTGTTCACACCTGAGAAGACAAAGGCCGGATAATGTGCCACATACATAATGAGCTGCATATTAATTAGCCTTTCACACAGATGTGTCACAGGGTCCCAAAGAACGCAAGGACAAAAGAAATTATCTATATATACATGTTTTACAATTAGAAATTGTACCCAATTACAAATAGGTTACAATTACAACATCAATTACAATTTTAACAATATTTCAAGTGTATTTCTTTGTAAAAAGTATACATTTTATCATACGTATTAAAAAAGGTAAGGATTCCTTAGTTTGAATATTGGAACAAACACTATAATAACATCTTAGTTGATAATTCAATATACCTACTTTATTTTTGACAAAACATCATACTATAGTATATTTAACATGAGCAGAAATTGGTGAACAAAAGCATACCTATTTAATGTGACAGTAGTCTTTTTTTACAGTCAAAACTTTATAATCTATCCAAAACTAATCACAAAATCTTGTCTAAACATTCATATTTAGTCTTTGTTACAATATTTGTAACATATTGTGTATGATATATTAGCATATACATGTGAATTTGCAGTTTGTTGCTTATACAGACATTTTATTTCAACATATTTCAGTCTATTTTTACTCATCTTAGTAGGCTATAGCAATATAGTTTGGATGTGTTCATGTAAACAAAACGTTTACTAATGTAGGTGCGAGAGTGAATGAACGGCACAGACACGCGCTTTATAACTGTAGTAAACAAAGCGCGCACGCGCCTGTGCCGTTCATTCATCATTTAGCCTACACACAGACACGCAATTCATATTTAAACAGTCTTTTTGCGGTTTACAGTCAGACACTATTCAATATCGCGTTTAGAACAAATCACTTACGAATAATTGACTTACTACATTAGCTGGATCCATTGCTCCTCGAAATGAAACTACCAGCACTTCTGGAACATTTTCCAGGGTTATTAGATAGTATTATTGCTCATAGCATAGGGATACGCTGTTTACACAGCTGTAGTAAGATATTTACTAAACATGATGTATTTTATAATCCAGCTGGTGGGCGTTGGCATGTTTGCATGGCTTGCCTTAGATCATTTGCGTTTGAATACCGCGCGCTCTCCGCGGGCGTGGCACATTAATGCGTAATCAGGTATAATGAGCTGGAAAGAAAAAGACTGACATCTCTCTCTTTTCATACAGATTACATAAACTTAGAATATTTGTTTTTTATATAAATTAATTCATTTAAAAGAAGAGAGTTCAAGCTTCATTATGGAAAAACACTCGTGCCTGTATGACAAGGAATTCGCGGAATTACAGTTAATTTTCGGACGCGTTTCAGAATGGACTTCACTGACAGAGAGAAGGCAGAACGCGCATCATGTTTGTTTTTCTTTATTTGGCGACAAGCACAACACTTTACTTTTAATGTGTAAAAAAATAGACACTTATCAGGATCTAATGATGTACAACACTTAATATGTAAGATCAAAATCAACAGAGTATTTTGAGTTTCTTTTGCACTGATAAGAAAAAAAGCGAGACGCCGACCTCAGAGGGTTAAAGAAGCCAATATGATTTCGACAGATTTCTTTATTAAACTTGTAAAAGACAAAAGAATTATGGGATTACTGGATTTTAAACAACAAAGGAAATGCAACAATTTATAAAGAGCTTATAAAGAGCAGATTTGAGGGAAACACCTCATATGTGCCGCTCTCAAATATAAGGGTCTTTCCTTGCCATTAATGCTTGGAAAACACACTTACGTCTCCTTCCATTAATAATAATGTCTAGTGCGGTGTCTGAGATATACGCAAACCTACCGAAATACGCTGCTATGGTGTTTGTAATGACTTATCGCGAGAGGAAAAAATTTACGTTTTAGTCACATAACATCGGTTAATGGAAACACGTCATTTTGCAATAGGTTTTTTATCGACATTTAGAACACATCGCAAAAGTTTTGCGCAAATCTGTAATGGAAACGCGCGTGGCTGCCGAGACTGAAAGCAGTGTTACACAGACAGTGTGTTTGAGATGTTACCTTGTGTTTGGGAGGTAAACTCCATCCACACGCCTGTAACCTGCCGTCCTCTTTCTGCACGTGATCCTTCACCTGCCGGTACTGAGCTCTCTTCTGCTCTCGACGAGACACCACACTCTCCACCTCAGCCCTACACACACACACACACCACACACCACACACCACACACCACACACCACACACCACACACACACACAAACAGAGAAACTTAACACACCACCAGGACCAAAAAAAACATTCCATATGACTATTCAATAACAATACAAATAATAGTCATTAGAATTATTAATATTAATGTAGTCATTATTTAAACAACATATTTGTTTCATCATTATTTAAATTCTAAAAACTAAACAAATCAATAATACAACCGCATGAATACGATTGTACCATAAACTAAAATTGTTTTATTATTATTTAAATTCTAAAATTGAAATCAATTAAAAAAAAAATACTATTGAACTGTAAAAATATTAATATCATTTATTAATAATTATTATTATTATTGAAAACAATATTTTTGTTTTATATATTTAAATTATAAAAAATAAACAAATCAAGGAAGAAATACAATGGCAAGTATTATTATTATTAAATATATATTAATTCTAAACATTAAACAAATCAATAAAGAAATATGTTACAATAAACTATTGTACTATATAATAAAAAATATAGCCATTTATTATTTATAATAATAATTGTTATTATTGTCATTATTATTAAATACAATATAATTCAAATGATTTTTTAAAAAAAATCAAGAAATACAATGGCAATAATACTATTGTGCCATAAAATAAAAATTATGTGTTATTATTAACATTAAAAATAATAGTTTTATTTTAATATTTAAAAGGAGAAATTTAAATCAATAAAAAATATATAATACTATTGTACTTTAAAATAAAAACATGTATTAATAGCATGTATTATTATTATTAATAATCATAATTTGTTATTATGGAAAACAATATTTTCATTATTTAAATGATAAAAATGAACAAATCAAATAGCCTAGAACATTTAATATATAGTCCATCGTATATTATTATTGATGCAGTCAAAAACCTTACAACTACTTTGCAAGCTTTGGCTCAGGTAAGGGAAGGAATGAAGATGTATTTCTTTATTTTTTTTCCAAATTATGTATTATACTGTATTAATAGTCTTTCTAGTTACATTAAGGCTACATGTATTAAAGCAGAGTGCTCTGGGTAATATTTTATATCACAAGTCTTGTACCAAATGTCCTTGTTAGTTTTAGTCATTCACATATCTTTTTTTGTTAGTCAAGTTTTAGTCGCCTAAAAGTCTCGTCATTTTAGTCTAGTTTTAGTCAAAAGAAAACTCAATATATCTTAGTCAAGTTTTAGTCAAAATATTTTAGTCTTTTTTTTTAAATAACAAATTATTTCTGAGATTATTTCTGATAACCATTTCAGTGAAATAGTATTTCACAATTCTCAAATATTGTTTAAATGTCATAATTACCTGACAAAATACACTTTTTGAATGATTTTTGTTGAATGCAACGTATAAAATAAGAAATAAAATAAGTATATACCCAGAAAAACTGAAAAGAATAGGCCTACTGTAGGCCTAAAATACAACCTGTTTACATTCTAGATTGGTCTTGAGAAATAAACAAATTAGATTTTACAAGGCTTAACAATTAATATTTCTGCTAGGTAATCATCATCAGAACGGAAAACATGTGGATTTTTTATAGACAACAATTGCACAACCTATTCGATATTCTATAATAAAATCAACTAATGGAATATTCGAAATTTCGTAGAGACGATTGTAGACGAAAATGAATAGACATTTTATCTTAGTTTTTATTTTATGCAAAACATTTTAGTCTCGTCTTTTTTCGTCAACAATAATGCATGTTAATTTAGTCTTAAAATTAACACTATTTTAGATCAACAAATAATAACCCAAAATGATTGTCTAGATAATGACATGCTTAAGACTTTTTTTTCCCCCTGTCCTGGACTCGAATAGTCCTGGTCTTGGACTTGGACTCGAATAGTCCTGGTCTCGGACTTGGACTCGAATAGTCCTGGTCTCGGACTCGAATAGTCCTGGTCTCGGACTCGAATAGTCCTGGTCTCGGACTTGGACTCGAATAGTCCTGGTCTCGGACTTGGACTCGAATAGTCCTGGTCTCGGACTTGGACTCGAATAGTCCTGGTCTCGGACTCGGACTCGAATAGTCCTGGTCTCGGACTCGGACTCGAATAGTCCTGGTCTCGGACTCGAATAGTCCTGGTCTCGGACTCGAATAGTCCTGGTCTCGGACTCGAATAGTCCTGGTCTCGGACTCGAATAGTCCTGGTCTTGGACTTGGACTCGAATAGTCCTGGTCTTGGACATGGACTCGAATAGTCCTGGTCTTGGACTTGGACTCGAATAGTCCTGGTCTTGGACTTGGACTCGAATAGTCCTGGTCTTGGACTTGGACTCGAATAGTCCTGGTCTTTGACTTGGACTCGAATAGTCCTGGTCTTGGACTTGGACTCGAATAGTCCTGGTCTTGGACTTGGACTCGAATAGTCCTGGTCTTGGACTTGGACTCGAATAGTCCTGGTCTTGGACTTGGACTCGAATAGTCCTGGTCTTGGACTTGGACTCGAATAGTCCTGGTCTTGGACTTGGACTCGAATAGTCCTGGTCTTGGACTTGGACTCGAATAGTCCTGGTCTTGGACTTGGACTCGAATAGTCCTGGTCTTGGACTTGGACTCGAATAGTCCTGGTCTTGGACTTGGACTCGAATAGTCCTGGTCTCGGACTCGAATAGTCCTGGTCTCGGACTCGAATAGTCCTGGTCTCGGACTCGAATAGTCCTGGTCTCGGACTCGAATAGTCCTGGTCTCGGACTCGAATAGTCCTGGTCTCGGACTCGAATAGTCCTGGTCTCGGACTCGAATAGTCCTGGTCTCGGACTTGGACTCGAATAGTCCTTGTCTTGGACTTGGACTCGAATAGTCCTTGTCTTGGACTTGGACTCGAATAGTCCTTGTCTTGGACTTGGACTCGAATAGTCCTTGTCTTGGACTCGAATAGTCCTTGTCTTGGACTTGGACTCGAATAGTCCTGGTCTCGGACTCGAATAGTCCTGGTCTCGGACTCGAATAGTCCTGGTCTCGGACTCGAATAGTCCTGGTCTCGGACTCGAACAGTCCTGGTCTCGGACTCGAACAGTCCTGGTCTCGGACTCGAATAGTCCTGGTCTCGGACTCGAATAGTCCTGGTCTCGGACTCGAATAGTCCTGGTCTCGGACTCGAATAGTCCTGGTCTCGGACTCGAATAGTCCTGGTCTTGGACTCGACAAAGATAGTCTTGACTACAGCCCTACATGTATGTGAAGTGTGTAAGGACGTCACTCACTCCTCATTGAGGAAGTCGAAGGCTCTGGATTTGTCGCTTGGGAGTTGAGCGATGGTGCTGCTCCTCTTCTTCACCGACGGGACGATGTGTGCGGTGGGAGCGTTGTACTTCAGGTTCACCGGGGCGTCGGGTTTCTTGGCTGCGGAGCCGGACGAGGAGCTGAAGAGTCTGCTGAAACTGGGGCACGAGGGAGAGGAGAGAGACGACACACAGACTCATATGCGGACACAAGCGGCAGCAGGGGTTAGAGGTCAAAGGTTAACCGTTATGGGGTTCTGGGGTCACGTCCCAAACATGTGCCAAGCTCTGCGAAACCCAACCCTAACGACGATCAGTGTGCACACACCACATGCTGAACAACTGACCACTGCAAACACACCTGCTCTAATATATATACGTATATAAAATACACTAAAGTTCAAACGATTGGGGTCAGTAAGATTTTTTATTTTTTACATTTTTTTATTCACCAAGGATGCGTGAAATTGGTCAAAAGGGACATTAAAGATTTATAATGTGACAATTTTTTTCACAAATATATGCTGTTATGAACTCTCACTTTATTAATCAAGAAAATATTTGTATCCACTGAAATATGAACCAGCACAACTGTTTTTAACATAATAATCAGAAATGTTTCTTTAGCATCAAATCATCATACTGAATTCTGAAGGATCATGTGACACTGAAGACTGGAGTCATGATGCTGAAAATTCAGCTTTGATCACAGGAATAAATTACACTTTACTATATATATATATATATATATATATTCACATAGAAAAAATATATTTTAAAATCTAATAATATTTCACTTTTTTTTACTGTATTTTTGATCAAATAAACGCAGCCTTGGAACATCGATCAAAAACTTTTTTTTTTTTTTTCAATCTTTTGAAAAGTAGCATGTACCATGTATATAGTGATTTCTGAAAAAACTCCAGATTTTTTCCCCATACATTTTTAAAAACGTATCAAACATGTTATTGATATTTTGGTCATGCTCCCCTGCTCTATTTTTGTGCAATTAAATAATCTTAATTCTAAAGGCTTTTAGGGATCAACTGGTCTGCTTTATTCCAAATAGAGCTGCACGATTCTGGATAAATTGAAAAATCACGATTTTTTTGACTGATGTGTGGCGCATCACAGCTAGTGCAAGATGAGCACTAGTGGCTAAAAAGTATATAAATGTTTATTTTGTTATAAATGTGCGCTGGTTTGTCTAGATCAGACTCTTATTCCTCGGCTGGATCGTGTTGAGACTTTGAAGCTGCACTGAAACTCACATTTGGACCTTCGCTAAAGTCACTATATGGAGAAAATCCTGGAATGTTTTCCTCAAAAACCTTAATTTCTTTTCCACTGAAGAAAGACAGAGATGAACATCTTGGATGACGTGCGGGAGAGTAAATTATCAGGAAATTTTAATTCTGAAGTGAACTACTCCTTTAATAGACAGAGCAGAATCATAGTCATTTAGGAATTAATAGAGATCGAGATTGCGGTCTTTTAACGATTAATCGTGCAGCTCTAATTCCTAACCTAAACATATAATACTAATAAGTCCCCAACACACCTTCTGCAAACACACAGGACAACATGAGCAGGAGCACAGAGAACACACAAGAGCACACAAGAGGAGAATGAATGGGTTTAAAATAGATGCAAAACCTTAAATGCCCCCAAACGCAAAACCCTAAGTAGACTGAAATGACCTGAGAATGGCATCTCAATGAAGAAAACAAGCAGCTTTCTGCCAAACCCTTTAAAAGTAAGTGTAATGAATGCTCAAGCATTAGTCCCGTGAAGTTTAACGCAATCTAACGGTCTGGCTGTAAATTCCTGTTATGCTTCTGTTAAAGCTTAAAAAACAACCCCATTCCCAAGTCCAAGAACACATTTTTGGATTCAAGGATCAAACCAAGTGCAAGTTTTACTAGGTTTTCTAAGATTTACCTACATCCTAGAAGAAAAACAAATAAAAGGGGGACATAAAATGAGATAGTTTGAACGCCAAACCACACAAAAAACAATATAACAGCAAACTTTGAGGAGAACTTAGAAGTTGTTGCTTACAACTGCCAGATACTGGACTTTTTCTTCTCCGACAAGCCTGGATTCTCTCTCGATGCTCTGTATCGAACAACAAAAACACACTTCAGTCAATGCAGACCAGGCAAAGGAAACCAGTTTGGAAATAGGTGTTGATTAGGGTTGGGTATCTTTACTAGGGCTGCAACAACTAATCGATAAAATCGATTATAATCGATTATGAAAATCGTTGTCAACGAATGTCATTATCGATTAGTTGGTCTGCTTACGTCACGGGGAGCGTTTACTGGTACGCACACACACGCAAGGTCTCTCTCCCTCAGGCGCTCTGCCGAGCGCGCGCGCTACACGGTTTGGAGCAGTCTCTCCTGTCTCGCATGCGCGTTCTTGCTTGCGCGCTCTAGATTTCGGGAGTTTGAACCATAGGTTTGAACTAATTCACGGGCATCAGGGAGCCGCAATCAATATGCGGGAGACTCCCGGGACTTCCGGGATGTCTGTATTTTGTCTCGAGCATCAGGTTGTGCAATCAGTTCGCTCGCAACGTAAGTGATGGATTAAAATAGCGCTACCGCAGAAATAGGTTAAATTAAAACGGTGTTTACAAAGTGAAGCATTAAATACAAAGGCAGTTAATAACAGCAGCAGTAAAATATTGTTTTTTAGTCACTGTACTCAGTGGTTTTCAGCGAATGCTTGTGCACTAATGCATAATTTCTCCTGTCCTTTACTCAAGCCTGTTAGCTTGCTGGGTAACGTTACCTCCATTCCGTTCTCTTTTTATAGCATTTGTCTACTAAGTTTTAATTGTTTTTCAAACGCGATCTACTGCGGCTCTACGTTCACACAATTGTTTTCAGTCTTTCTATATTTATTTAATCAATTTATCCTTATATTATATTCTTTTATATATTATATATATAATATATATTATATTCTTTATCCTTATATTCCTTATATATAATTAATTTTAAATAAAAATTAAATGAATTATATATTTTAGATGTTTTTAGTTTGTTTTTAGTTCAGATATTCAGATCTGAACAACATGTCTGTGTAAATTTGTTTTAACAAAAATTGTGTTAAAACATAATATGTTGGATATCATTTTTTTTAACAATAATCATGTTTGTCAACTTGCCATCAGCAATTATCATTAAAAACAATGCAAATATTGATATTAGTAAAACTCAATGTGTGGCTTTTGCACTTTTTAAAGTACACTTTTACACATAAATACCCTGATTTACGGTTTTATTTAGTTATAATAAAAAAAAAATCTAATTTAATTTCTATCCGATTAATCGATTAATCGAAAAAATAATCGTCCGATTAATCGATTATCAAAATAATCGTTAGTTGCAGCCCTAATCTTTACATTTTAACGATTCCAATTTCGATTCGCTTATCGATTCCGATACTTAACGGACCCTAATTTCAATTCCAATAAGGTAGAAAAAAACAACAACTTCGAATATCATTCACATTAAGTCTTATTGCAAAACATCTCATTGTAGCTGAACATCATGAACAAAAACCAACAGGCTAAAGAACACTTACATGAGAACTTCCGCCAAATAAAAATACCATGGAAAAAAAAACTAGCCTAACTAATATAAATTTTAAGTATTATTAAAGAGAAGTAAACAAGTAAAGACAAGTAAAAAAAAAGAACAAATAAAAAAACTTTATTATAAGATATAAGATTAAAATAAACTGTGTTTTAGATTTTCAGGTACACAAACTATAAATCAAATGTAAAATAACACTGCAGTTTATAAATAAAATATACATTACAAATATAGTTACAAAAGTTATTCGGTGAAGAATATGTGAATTTTCTCTTTGTCTTTTGGGTGTTATTATAGAAATGGCAGCAGGAGTGTTAGGCTGCTGTCACTTTATGAGTTGCCCAATATCGTTACATATGCCCTGCAACACAGAAAACAGCATGTCTCGTGCTTGAATGGTTTAAAATCACATTAAAATCACTTTTTCTGTGAGCGCGTTTTGAATGTACGTGCAGCACATAAAATAGCGTGCGAGTCGGCTCGCGCTTCAATTGTTTAAAGTCATATTGAAATCCTTACAAAGGAATCGATAAAATTTTTTACCAATTCCCGAATTGGAATCGATTTTCGATTCCCAACCCTAGTGTTGATTGGAGACGAGCGTGACTGACCGGATCATCTCGGTCCACCTGACGGCCTCCTGTAACTCCATCAGACGCTCTTTATACTGGTTCCTCTCCATCAGGACTCGAGCCATCTCCACCCGTGTGAAGCGCTTGCGCTGGGCCGTCGGCACGTCGCTCTGAGGGACACACGGCCTGTTAGTGTTCAGCACAGTAAAAACTCAGCTTTTCAGAGAGCGTTTTACCATACAAATCAATTTAACGGAGTTTTAAGTCACCATGAAATCAAAACTGACATTATACATGACATATTAAATGTTTATTAGACATGATTTATCTGTGCACATCATTATTGTGCCTAATAAAATAATTTTCCATCCCTCTTGCAGCATCTCTTGACTTCTCTGATGATGTGGGCGGGGCAACCTGTCACTCACATGAGATCAGCCAATAGCAAACCACAACCATCCAATCAATTCCCCACAGACAAAATCAAGCCCCGCCCACATTTGCTCTTGTTCCAGAAGCGTTTCACTCAGATATACGACACAATAGGGGAGCAAAGACGAGCTGTTTTGGGAATACAATGTGATTATAAGATACACTATTTTATAATTTGCATAATTTAGTTTCTTAGGACAAAATATTACAGCATTTCATCGGCTTTGTAATGAGCAGTGTTATGGTGTAAACCTTTAACTGTTAAAGGTCTTCCTGCAGTTTTCACTCTTGCAAGTGAAGAAATCAAGTCAGAAGTATTTTACTGTATTATACAGAGCAGTTGTGTTATATTAGATATTATTATTATTATTATTACTAAAGAATCCCAATCTCAGACAGCGGAGTTTCAGTTGATAATAAAATACTAAAGCGCAAGGTTTTAACTCTTGCAAGAGAAGAAATTAAGTAAAAAGTAAATTTACAACTGTAAAGCACAATAGTTAATAATACTTAAATGCGCTCTCTCTCCGCTCACATGCGCTGATCGGAACAAAGGAATATTAAAATAATTAATCATTGGTTTATATCTTATACACTGCCCATCATTTTAATCCCATATCAAACACAGTATTTTATGTCTATTTTAATATGTGAAATATATATATATATAAAAAAATTTACATTTTGAAGAACAATATTATGTTAGTCCACAGCCCCCAACCAGGGGGTGCTGATTCTATGACGAGTGGCACTTTTATTTCTTATCTATTTTTGAACTTGCAAATTTTGACAACTGCACTTTTATTTTCTCTATTTTTGAATTTCATGCAAGTTATGACACAGCTGCACTTTTATTTTCTTTAATTTTGAACTTGCCTTTATTTGATGTAGAGAGTTTGTATTTAGTTACAACTTGTTACTATAGTGATACTACTTGTTACTTCAATAAATTGGAACATTTTAAGCTTGTTGCGTATTTCATTAGCATTGTGTTGGGGCGATGGGGGCCGGTGGGGCTCGAAAATTCCCCCTTGTCCAAAGCGGGGAATGACCGAAAAAGTTTGAGAACCACTGGTCTAGAGCATCGGTGGTCTCGGTCCACAAGGGGGCGTCAGCGAGCTCTATGGGGGGTCACGTCATATTTTGAAAAGTGTTGAGCAGTGAGCATTAAAGCAGCAGTCCGTAACTTTTTTGTGTTCAAAATGTACTAGCGAGTACATTGTGAATCCATTTTCTAAACCGTGTTTTTGTCTTATCCTGAGTCACTATGGTACACCTATAATAAGTTTTTATATTGGGACTATTTTACACTGGTTCGGGTCACACCGCTGCGGTGTAACCCAGTGACTCGTCTTAGACATAAACAGAGAGAAGTAGCTCCGGCTACAATGTTCTTCCGCAAGACGCATTCAGGGATTAAAGTGAAACAAAATCTTCTGACTGAAATTTTTTTCAGGCCAAGTCATATTCCTTTAACTTTATTTAAATAGTCGAGACCAATAGCGTTTTAAGGGGAGATTTTTTAAACCGCTTTAATATTGCCAGTTTAAAAGCTATTATAATCTATGAAAAAAAATTACTTGGCTTGACAAATAATCAACCATCTACATAACTTTTCAGCGCATATTTTTATTTATCTTATAAGACCAAACAAACAATGCTAAACTATATTAATATATAGTTTTTTCCATGGCAAATTTTTTGGCTGAGGGCAAAGTGAAGTTTCATAACTTTATATATTTAGGCTATTTAACTTTAACTTTGTAGCCTATTAGAGGGCTGACTTATGTTTGACTGAATTGTTTTCTTTATTTCTCATTGAATAGCTTCTTATAGCCTTACCTATAAGGCTACTTAGGCTATACTTTTATACTGGATATTATTGATCATTAAAACTGACATTTAATAAAAAGAGACAGGGTTGTGTAATGTTATATATTCTAAAATATATAAAATATTCTTTATATATATTTTACTATGCATTCTTTTCACAGTATGTGTACATGCATAATAAAATAAAACGATACAACCCTGTCTCTGTTTGTTAAATGTCAGTTTTAATGATCAATAATGTTTCATATTTTTAAAATGAAAACAAAAAACAGGGTTGTGTTTTATATTTCGTGTTGTTATAAATATATGCAGTGAAGATAATCAATGTGCATTGCCTGAACCACATTTGTGTGGCCATTAATATGTTTATGATAATATGTTCATTTATAAAGAGGTGTTTTATATATTTCGTTTTATTGTTGATGAAAAGAGGCAGAGTTGTATTTTATACCATATTTCATTTGATTGTTAGCTAAAATATACATAAAGAGATAACCGGAGTGGCCAGAGCGAGCTGAGTGACGCGATCAAGAACGCGCTGTTCCGTTTGCAGAATAACCGGACTCGCGTCCTCTCGTCCTCGGGAGTTCGTTCTCCCGAGTCGAACTTGGCAAGTCCGAACTACCAAGAACGCAAGTCTTAAGTTTGCGTACTTGGTATTGAAAAACGTCCAATATTGACCCGGGTTCTGTTTTCTATCACGCGGCGTGCACGTTTGCGATGATGTAGGCTAATATGCACGCAAACGCACCAGGGTTCGATAGAATCAAGTTGAGTGTGAAACCAGACCAACGCTGTGGGGGGCGCCGGGAACAAACGCGCTCGGATTCGGACCGCAGCAAACCAGCTGTAGCCTGACATGCACTTTTCCAAAACTAAGATTAATTGAGTGAACACGGAGCGGTTTTTCCGTGAGCGGGAATTGAAAACCCAGAGTGGACCATGAGCGAAGTGATTACAGAATGTTAGAGTGGATAGAGGAACGTGCTTTCGCTCCAATCCAGGCTTTATCACATCCCCCTCAGCAGGGGGAATACACCTCGTCTTTCCTTAATTTAAGACCTATTCAAAATAAAATCAAGACATTTATAACACTATTTGAGAAATGAAAGCATATTTACGGCCTTAAAATTATGAAAAGTGAATTTAAGACATTAAGGACAGACGGGAACCCTGCAATTGACGGAAATCCGTTGTAGCGGCGGAGAACTTTAATACCTGCGCATTATTCTGTTAATAAACGCATGTTTATTAATCGCTAGAGCGCCAAACGATCATATTACATTAGCTAATTTTATTCTTGATCCCTGGCTGACCAAAAAATGGGTTTTCAACGATGTCCCAGACACCAGTCATTTTGTAATAGCCTATTTAAATTATTTTTTTCCCTACACATCAGTGTGAATAATGATATTTTTGTTATTGCATTTCAAATAGGTCCAATTAATAGACTACTCCTAGGCTTATGTTTTTAAATTATTATTATTTCCTTTATTTTAACCAGGAGAATCACATTGAGATATTACTATCTCTTCTTCCAGAGAGACCTGGTCAAGACGGCAGCACAAAAAGTTTCATACACGAGAATCACAAAATAACAATGCCACATTTTAAACATTCAAGAACTAAATAGATAGAGGCAAGTCAAGAAAAACAGTTACAAGTGTCCTTTAAAACATTGAGCAAGAGACGTTTAAAAGTGGTCAGGGTTGGAAGTGCATCTAAGTCAACACTGCATTGGCTCCCTATTAAACATCGTATACATTTTAAAATATTGCTGATTACTTAAAAAGCACTAAATGGTTTAGCTCCGCAGTACTTGAGCGAGCTCTTAACCCATTATAGTCCTTCACGTCTATTGCGATCT
This sequence comes from Siphateles boraxobius, assembly GCF_051911475.1. Classification (NCBI taxonomy): domain Eukaryota; kingdom Metazoa; phylum Chordata; class Actinopteri; order Cypriniformes; family Leuciscidae; genus Siphateles; species Siphateles boraxobius. The sequence goes on from NW_027508735.1 coordinate 660,583, forward strand.
CAAAACTCCGGCCAGTTGATAATACCTAGAATATATAAATCAACTGCTGGCAGTAGATCCTTTTCCTATTTAGCACCAAAACTTTGGAACAATCTTCCTAACATTGTCCGGGAAGCAGACACAGTCTGTCAGTTCAAAGCTAGACTAAAAACACATCTCTTTGACCTAGCATTCACATAACACTCTATAGACTTCTATAATTCAATATTAGGCTGCTTAGATTAGGTCAGCCGGAACCGGGAACACTTCCCTTAAATCCTGATGTACTCGTTACATCATAAGAAGAATGGCATCTACGCTAATTTTAGTGTCTTTGTTTATCCCGAGGTTTTCCCGCAGCCTGCCGGATCCAGGCCGTTTCCAGATCTGACGAAGGACTTTCGCCTGGACCCGATGACAATGCAGTGCTGAAGTGCCAACTAGCCTCTCCCTATGGAGGATCCCTATACCACTCTACAGATAAAGCGTTGTGGAATTTTTCGGTTCGCGTACCTACCCAAAGTGATAAGATAAAATAAAAATTCTGCATCAAAATTTATAGACAAGACAAGTAGTTTGTTTAGGCATGGTTTGTAAGGAATTACAAACCTGCGCACATATATTCAAACGCACATAACTATAGAATCAATTCTTAATGCGCATGTGAACGCCATCAGCGTCTATCACAGGTTCGCGTTTAAAGTCTGTTTAGAGAGAACGGTGTCGTCTTAGCGGCCCCTAATTTAATAACAAATGATCATTTAGACGGAAGTGAATCAATCAAAACTAACTTTAGCTGGAAAAAACATTTTTCAAGAGCCACTATAAAACCAAACCAATCTCTGTTACCTTAAATTATATGTTTATCTCTGTAAAGCTGCTTTGAAACAATCTACATTATTAAAAGCGCTATATAAATGAGGATGACTTGACTAAGTTAAGTACATTTTGCAATTCATTCCAAGTCCAAGGAGCATAAAAAGAAAAAGCACTTTTACCAAATCCTGACAGTAGCCTTGGGACTTTTAGCCGAATGTGAGAGCCAGACCTAGTGTGGTAACTATTTGTGCATTAAATTAAAAGATTTGAAGAGGGTAATTTACCTGAAAGAGCTTTTGCGATAAATAAGTACATATGTAGCTTTCTGCTTTGATGTAAAGATGACCAAGCTAAAGAATCATATGATGTGTCCGTGACTGCACCAGAAACTAAGCGTAAAGCAGCGTGATACACAAGAGTCTAATTTTCTGAGTAGAGATGTAGCTGCATGCATATATATAAGTAGATCACCGTAATCAATAATAGATAAAAATGCACTCTCTACTATTTTCTTTCGGGCCTCATATGGAAAAAATTTTTTAAACGATAGAAGAAACCTAATTTTGGCCTAAGCTTCTTCAACAACCTATCAATATGTACATCAAATGCTAATCTTTCATCCATCCATCCATATACCCAAGTATTTATAAGAACTAACTCTTTCTAGAAATGTACCTTTTGAAGTTGTAATTCACATATCAATTACCTTAGAGCGACCATGACTAAAAATCATGTATTTTGTGTTTTTTGCATTTAAAACCAATTTTAACTGTGACAGTGAGTGCTGCAGTACTTGAGAAGCGTTCTGTAATTGCTTCAAGGCTTGATTTAAAGAAGATGCTGTTGTATAAATAATTGTATCATCTGCATACAAGTGTAATTTAGCTGACTCTATTCCATTGCCTAAATCATTGATAAAAATAGAGAATAAAACAGGGGCTAAAACAGATCCTCAAGGAACCCCAATATTTACTTGAAGGAAAGGTGAGTTGTAATTTTCCACAGACACAAATTGAGTGCGTTCTGAAAGGTAGTTAAACCAACTTAGAGCCGCTTCACTAAGGCCTATAAACCTAAGTCTCTGTAACAGAAATTTGTGATCTACAGAATCGAAAGCCTTTGATAGATCAACGAATAGCGAAGCACATGACTTTTTACTGTCTAAGGAGGTTATAATATCATTTGAGACTAACATAGCTGCAGTAATGGTACCACGTCCTGTTCTGAAACCTGACTGATAATCGTGAAGAATATTATTAACCGACAAATTACAAATGGCCTACTGATGTTTTTGTTTTGTTACGCTATTATTTGTTCATAAACATATCTGGTTATAGTAATAAACATACTGTTTGTTTAAAAACAAAACATTTTGTCTTCCTTGCTGCAAGCTTACAAGAGCGACAATATCATTAAATGTGAAGCAGGGGCCTAAAATATTTTCTTGGGAAAAAGGGGGTCTCAGACTAAAAAAGGTTGGGAACCAGCGGACTAACAGATCTGCAATCCTAATCCAGACAGATTTCTACTGTTGACTTACATCATCGTCCTCTTTCGTCTTCACTTTGGCTTCCTGAGTCTCAGCTCGGACTCTGTTTGGACAAAAACACAAAAGCTTGAGTCAGAAAGAGCTTCTCTCCGGCTGAAATGCTGATGTGTGTCAGTGTGTTTAATGTAACCGTTTGAGCTCGTCCTCCAGCTCTTTGTTCCTCTCCTCCAGTTTGTCTTTGGTGTGTTTCAGGACCTCCAGTTCTCCCTGAAGAACGTCTTTCTCACACACCAGCTCATCCACACGAGCGATCAGGTCATTCTTCACCACATTCAGAGCGTTCCTGCAGCAAACACAGCAATGCCGCTTTCAGTGTGTGTTTCACAATTTATTACAGTACTCTATGTCAGGCAAATACACAGTATAAGTTATGAGTTTGCTGTTTGAATTAAATGTGTTGACTTTGAAAAGGGCCTCGCCGTTTTTTCTCTTGTTGTTTTCAGGCTCTACTAGAACAGGTTTTCCTGCTTGAATGTTGATTATTTTCCTCATATTCTCCATTGTTGCGGCTCCTCTCTTCCCAGTCTGTCAGTAACGCTCTGTTTACTTCCTGTCTCTATGAAGCCCCTCCTCCTGAAAAGCACACTGTGCTCTGATTGGTCGGCTGGAGTAGTGTGTTGTGATTGGTTGAGCACTTTGAGTGTGTTTGGGAAATGTCCCGCCCCTTTCCATAACCGCCAGTTTAACACAGTACTAACTCACTCAACCAGGCCCCGCCCCTTTATTCTGCGTATGAATTATTAAAACGAGGAATATTGTGATGTGTTCGTTCCCGGAAGAAACTCAAGATACAATGGAGGCGTTTCAGGAGTTCAGAAACACTGACACTGAGTCTCAAAAGGACTTGACATGCATTTTTTGCATACATATACAGCACGAAAATATCTAATTTTATAAATTATATAGAGAATACCTCCCGCTGGAGGGACTTTGGAAACTTTTTTTATGCACAAACGGCACAATTACACACTAAAGAAGAAAAAGCATCATAGTTTCTCCTTACAGTGACATTAAACATTTCCATTGCGCTGTTCTTACCGATTGTATGAGACAGGCAATAAACATCCAGTGATATCGGACTGTTATGTACCAGTTATTTTTAATAAATCATTAGTTTAAGAGTGATTTGTGAGTCTTTGAATGAGTTATCAATGCAAATTGGTTTACCGACTTACAGAATTGATTGAAGGCAGTTACCAAATCTGATCCACTAAACTGCCATTATTACTTTCAGTCACATTGGATTGAACCGAACCAAGAATTGTGTACTTGTGAAAGCAAATGTTAAAAATGCTAATTTGCAAGGTTGCTTAAGGGCAGTTTAAATTGCAATATGTAGTACCATTAGAGATTGCTGTAATTCCTGTAAAACAGCAGATGGCAGTAGAAGCATTGCATTCAGAGGACATGCAGAATAAATGCAGATTGTTTTGTGTTTTTCAGCTGGTGTAAATCAGAAAACTAAATCCACATTATGACTTACTTTGTCTCCAGTAGCTGAGTGTTCTCATGGATCAGATGTTCGACTTCACGACCCATTCCTGCATGACAACAACATAAAACAGGTTTCATTTTACACACATATATATATGGTAATCATGCACAGATCTCTGAAAACCCCACAAATGCTGATTTGACCATTTCTGAGACGGGGAATATGAAATCATGCTTACCAAAGAAATTAAGGTCTAAAATTGGCATGCAAACCAAAGAACAAGAAAAAGGATCAGTGAATGACCAAAGCAAAATCAAGTGAAATACAAATTAATAACGGTTCCAACACTGTATCCTAACCAGGAGCAACACACAACAAAAGCTCTTTATTCCATGTAAATCTGAATTTATCTTAAAAATGTGCGACTCAAATATGATACAGTAGACTTTAAGGGCTCTAAATGATCAAAACTTTGCTGATAAAGCTGTTGCACACAATTTACTGCAGTCCTGGTAGATAATTTAGAGGTTTTCATCAAGTAAAAGCCTGTTAGTATAACTGTAAAAACCTTCAGTGTATTTCTGCTGCAAAATCTTTACTGATTTTTATCAAATAAACATAACTTTAATATTGTTACTAATATTTCATCTGGACTGAAGCAGGTTCACTTGATTATTCAGACATCATTTTTTAGAATTATGATGAGTCTCAAATATGATCATCAGGCTTTTAAAGAAGGTTCATTTATTCATCTTTCAATCATTATTGTATTGCATTGCATTGCATTATAGGTGAAACTCAAAAAATTTGAATATCGTGCTAAAGTTATACTTTTGATGATAATGGCTTACTGCTTATGAAAACCCCAAATTCAAAATCTCAGAAAATTTGAATATTACATGAAATCAATAATAAAAAAAAGGATTTTTAATACAGAAATGTTGGCCCTCTGAAAAGCATAATCATGCATATGTATATAGTTATATAAATATATTAGTTTCACCTTTTAATTTGAATTACTGAAATACATGAACTGTTGCACGATATTCAAATGTTTCCAGTTTCACCTGTATATGTTTCAAGACTACAGAGCTTTGATCATAAAACAAAGCATTTATCATCTTACTAAAACATATTATTGGCAGATATTGATATTTACTGTATATGCATTTTATGTAAGTATCTGCTTTACTGTAATAAATATCTCACTGATTTACATTACAAGCATCAGAATTTCATCACTTTATGTCCATATAAATATCAGCATCGGCAGCAAAATAAATATTTTTGCTCAATTTGAGTCTCTGAATGAAATTGACCTGTTTTTTCCTCCATATTCTCACTACATCAGACTATATGAGCCATACAAGCCTGATGCATCAAATATGAGCCTCAACAATAAACACATAATATCTTGTATGAAGCTTCGTTAATGTGTGGACTACATTGCACCTGGTGAGGATATGGTGTACGAGAATAAAAGCAGTGTAAACATACACACCAGAATACTCGTCTGGGGGAAAGAAATGAAGCGCCACAAACATGGAGGAAAGACAGCATGATTAGATGGGCTGTGAATGTTAGTGAAGAACCATGGGTTTACATTAGAAGATGAATAAAAGTCACTGATGTCTTAACTACTAGAGAAAAATAACACAAAGGAAAAAGATACAGGAACAACAGTCACACACACACACACACACATGAAATGTGCACACACACATTCAAAAACACAGTCATGAATCATGAAACTCAAAAGAATCAGCTTTGAATCATGTGCTTTTAAACAAAAGAAGCACTGTAATATTAGTCTTATGATAACTGAGCCAAATCATTATTCACTGATAGTCGATCAGTTTGATTCATTTAATCATCCAGGCCGGCTCTGTGAATTGTAAGAACTAATTTATCAATAAGATCCGCTTCAAATGAGCAATTCATTCATAAATCAGATGGGAAAAAATGTGATTACTACGCAACTCAATCTGTTCCACATCCTTCAAGCTACTGTAAGTTACCGCATGTTATTTCAATTTGTACCACTTTTATGATGCTTTATTGTTATTTTGAGCTTGACAGCCTCAGTTCTCATTCACTTTTATTATACTGAAAATAAAAAATAATAAAAAAGGAGATTAAAAAAATCATTAGAAATTAAAAAATGGTAAGAGACTTTTTTTTTTTAAATCACCCAAACAAATTATAATATTAAATATAATAAAATGTATAGTACATTTTTAATTCTATTATTTTAAACAAATTATTTAAAATTATAATTTATCATTAAATATAAAAAAATATAATCTAATTGAAAATATGAATAAAAACTACAAATAAAATAACACTGATTTTCATTTGTGAATTATTGTGACTGAAAACTCACCCAGCAGATCAGCGCCTTCATCCACGTCTCCTATGAGGTCATTTCCTGCAGACGAGAGCTCCTCGAAGAGCGAGTCGGTGTTACGGTCAAACGCCATGTTCTCGATGCCTTTACTGGGAGTGCTGGAGAGGGACGGAGAAGATGAACGCACACAAGACACAGAAAGCTTCTTCGTCTGATAACGTCCAGAAGAAATCCAGAGTGTCAAGTCAAGTCTCCTTCATTTATACAGCACTTTTAACAATACAGACTGTTTCAAAGAAGCTTTACAGTGATAATAGGAAATTAAAGTAACAGAGATTGGTCTCTGGAATAAAGATATTGTCCAGATAATGTTAGTTTTGATTGATTCACTTCAGTTGCAAAGTGTTTGGTTCTCAAGAACGCAAACCTTGAAATAGGTTCCAAGGTGCAGGCGTTGAATAGGCGTAGTGTGTTTGGACTGAAAGTCCTCTGTGTGATAAGGCACGTCCTGTGAGTGGATGATTGAATCAGCATTGGCGTACCTGGAGCCTTTGCATCCGCTCAGGTCCATGTCCAGTTCTGGTGTGGACTCGATGATCGCCTGGACCTCCGATCGCTCTGCGTTCTCACTGTGATCGGCTCCTGCGAGTGAAACATCAGTTAGGGGTTTTCAAAAGGTCTTAAATTCATCATGCACATGAGATTGGTGCAGAGTCATCAAAAGCAGTTTCTTTAAAAAAGGGGACTGGCATTTAATTAACATGATCCATTTATGGACGTATAAATGGTAAAACAGACCTGGAATTGAGCTGCAATAGAGTGTGCAAACTTTGCTTTTGGTGGTAATATCAAATAAAATTAAAGTGCAACAAACACTGGTCTTCAATTACAACATTCAGACTTCAAAATCTGGACTTCACAAAACGCTTCCAGTGCCACTTATGATGAAGATGAAACATACGCAAACCCTTTTGCACAACAAACAGAAGGATAGTTTAAAATAAAACTTAAGACTCGTAAGACATGCGCATGACAAACCCAATCTCAATATAAATCATGCATCTCAGATTATTTTACTTTATTACACAGGCTGTTTTCTTTATTATCCATCCTAAACTATGTGTGAGATTAAAATAAATGTGTCGCACAGCATAGTATGTTGTGTCAGATGTTCCCGGATGGTCTACCATTTCCAATAAATTTTCGAAGTGTGGATCCGTGTTCACTATAACGGCTAATATTACCCACAACCCACTGCGCTTTGGAGGAGGAACTACAAACACGAGTAAAAATTGTTAAACTACAGAACATGGCTGACGGTGAGAAGTTTAGATAAAGGTTTGAGTGACTAATCAAAGTTTAACCTGATAAAAAAACATTTATTTAACGTTATCCGTGTTTATTTCATCTGCAATAAAAATGTGGACTTGTATAAAGATACGTTTGGCCATTAACTTTTAAATGCATCATTATGCATTAATATGAGGAGAGTCTCAGCATGAAAGATCAACGAGCTTCTGCATTTCTCTCCGACACAGTAGGAAATTAAATGGAGGATTTTATCTTTGATGAGATGATTGACAGGCCAGTTTATTGTGACAGGATGCGACAGAGCAACCGTTAAAGAAGCATGACGTGATAGTTCGTCCTAAAGCTTGTGTACTCGCGTACTCTTCATATTAAACGCGTAATACGCATGTGCACGCCGTCAGCGTTTTCACAGGTTTACGTTTTTGGGGCTTGTGCGGAGATAACATTTTTCAAAATTTTTCAACACTGTTGTTGTGCAAAAGAGTTAAAGGTTTTCTGTTTTCAGTTAAAACGGCGTCGTGTAAGCAGCCCATAAGTTAATAACTAATGATCTAATGAATAAATAATGCAACGCAAGTGAATCAATCAAAACTAACTTCATCTGGACAATAACTTTATTCTAGAGCTGCTGTAAAACCAAAAATCTGTGTTTTAATTGATTGATTTTAATTTAAAATGCCTCATACACCACATGCATATAGCGCTGTGTGAACGCGTTCATGTGATTGGCTTATATAGATTAAACAATCCCCCACGTGGGGTGCGTTCTTGTGATTGGCTAAAACAAGGGAGATATCTGATTGGTTGCAGATCATTCCCTGTTTAAAAAAAGGCATTTTAAGTGAAATGCAAATGCAGTGAAGTTCACAGACCGCAAGCAGTTTGTAAATCAAGATATATTTGTGTGTGCATCAGAAATACATTTCTGAATCTTGTCCTGTGCATTTCTGAATCTTGTGTGCATTTGTAAATTGTATGCATTTCTGAATCGTGTGTGTATTTATTATTTTTTTGTGCATTTCTGAATCGTGTGTGTATTTATGAATTTTTTGTGCATTTCTGAATCTTGTGTGCATTTGTAAATTGTATGCATTTCTGAATCGTGTGTGTATTTATTATTTTTTTGTGCATTTATGAATTTTTTGTGCATTTATGAATTTTTTGTGTATTTATGAATTTTGTATGCATTTGTGAATCTTCTGTGCTTTTTAAATTTTGTGTGCGCATTTGTGCATCCTGTGTGTGCATATTTATGAATCATGTGTGTGCACGTATGAATTCTGTGTGTGCATATGTGAATGTAGTGTGTGAATTTATCTTTATTGAGACTCTTTAAGCTCCATAAAAATCTGTTACTTTAATTTCCTATAATCACTGTAAAGCTGCTTTGAAACAGTCTATATTGTAAAAAGCGCTGTATAAATGAAGGAGAGTTGACTTCTGCTACACACTCAAAAGTATCGACTTTTTCTTCCCAAAAAGAGTACACACTTTAATGGCGTAGTATAAGTGGTCGAGTTGAGACGCAGCACTGGATTCACCTGTGGAGGGCGTCTCGGATGCCGTAGCCTCCTGTGCGCTGATGTTCTTCAGTCTGTCTGGTTCAGCGTTCCTCGAGTCCATGTTCCCGTGCGACCCCTCGGCCTCCTCCTCCACCGACACCATGAGCACGTCAGACTCGGCTTTGGGTCGTCCCCGACCAGCGCCAGAAAGTTCATCCTGATAACAATAGATCGATAGATTTATTTAATTCCATGTCAGCATCTAAAGCTATTTGCATGGCCAAAATTCAATTACAAAAATAGAAATATCATATAAAACCAAGCGAACAAACACAAGTCATATTATTATTATTTTTTAATTAACATATGGAAAAAAAAAATCCCAAACCTTTTCAGGCATAATCTTACTAAATAAGTCCTTAAGTGAAATAACTTCATAAAAGAGCATTCAACTTTTATTAAACCCAGGACAGTCAATAAAATATGTTTAACAGAGAGGGGAATCTTACAAAACATGCATAAAGTTGCGTCTTCACCTTTTAAGCAAAAAAGCACGAGTCAAACTTCTATGACATATACAATATCTGATGAATACCACTTGATCAGATCTAGTTTTAGGAGTGATTAAAAGTCTGTTTGAATTTTCCAGATTAATTTCATTCAATTATTATTCTTCATGAGTTCCACTCCTCTTGCCACTTATCCAATATATACACCGATTAATAATAGTTCTAATATCAGAGGGAGGAATTTTCCTGAAAACAAACCCAGGTGGCATGAAGCATTACCAGCGGCATTAGAAATAATAAATAGTTATCAACTGCACATATGTGCTAAATGGGACTGTTCACATTAAAAATGAAGATTAACACAATAATTCAAGTCTATAATGTCATCAGCACACCATGATACCGTATGGAGGACAGACATGCTCATGCAGATTCATTTGGAAAGATTATTATATTTGTTATGTTATGTTATATTACATAATGTAATGCAAAGAAAACATTTTCAGTCATTCAACTGAGCTTTTAACCACATAAATAATGACTGACAGTTCAGTAATTGAGAAAAAAAATTGAAGAAAAAACACTGACATACAAAAAAAAAAAAACCACACGATTTGGTGCTATAATAATTAACATACAAAATTAAAGAAATATTCCAGGTTATCGTTTACTAGAATTCACTGTTCTTTTTTTTCAATACAATGAAGAGAGATTTAAAAAAGCTTCAAAAATGAAACCATAAAGACCATTTTCCATGTTTCCTATTCATTTTTAGAAGTTGAAATGAACCAGGAATATTCCTTTGGCTACATTGCAAGCGATAACATCAACGACACAGATGCTGAATGCAACCGAATCTGAAACTTTACCAGGGATATTGACATCATTTGTGAGTTCACATGAGTGGTTTTATATGATACATCCTAATAGATGTTATGTTTATATGGTTTATATGATGGTTGCAGGCAGCAGTTTGTGGACTATGGGCTATGAATGCAAAAGAAACACCTGACTATCCACACAAAAACAGTCATGATGTGGAGACAAGCCAAACGTAACACACTACACACACTACACACTACACACACTACGCTACACTGCGGCTGCCATGAAGATTACGGCTACCTTACTGGAGTCGGTCCAATGGGTTTCCAAACTGTCCTGTGAACTCTTACCGTCCGTCTCCAACTGCCCAGAGAGAAACGTACAGTATAAAACACATGAATGGTGGCACTTTATTCTGCCAGGTGGCTGATGGGAACTGCATTGCCATTATATAAAGAGAAAAACAGGACGGTTCTTCCCCAAAAAGCATTTTGTCAAATCCAGATTAAGCTGGTCAAATGAAATGTAGGCCAGGATTACACATAATCTGTGTTTCAAGGTCGATCAATGGATGACAGGGTTTATTATGGGAATTTGTACTTTGTGTGTTTGTATGGTGTAAAAGCGAGATTGTGCATCCTTATGGGCATTTTTGTCTTTTTCAGTTTTTTTTTGTGGATCATTTTGCCTGTTAATGCCAACTGCATAACATTTTTGGCTCGATTCTAGCAGTTTTAGAGTTCAACATGTTTCATTAAAATATATATATAATATATAATAATGTTCATAAACCATTTTCATGAGCTTACATGGATAGTTCACCCAAAAATGAAAACTACCCCATCATTGTCATAAACACCTAGATGACTTCAGGGTGAGTAAATCATGGGCTAATTTTCATTTTTGGGTGAACTATCCCTTTAAACCTCCACAGCTTTCTATAACTTTTTTTTTGGTTTCACTTTTTAAACTTTTTTTTTTTACTTCAACAATAATCTGCAAAAGGGTTTTGTTTAAGATGAGACCAAACGTAAGTTTGTGCTCCCAAGATTTTTATGACAGTTTTTTGACATTAAACATGAGATGACAATGGGAACCCATTTTAATTCACGTAATGTGATGCATTTTTGAACTCAAAAAAAAGTTAAGTTGTTTCTGAGGCCGAGGATCGGTTATTACATTATGAAAGACATTTTCTTCCTTACAATAACAAAACAATGAACCATGCACAATAAGATCAGATATAAAGACCAGATATTATTAACATTTTATTCCATGTTGACTTTAAAGACCATATTTATTTGCCAATGTAATAAAAACCTTTTTTGATGCCTAAATATCAACTAACGCTCATAAGAAAAATGGGGAATTATGCAAAATTAAGCTGCTTGAACTAGGGATGCACGATATATCAGCCACCATATCGGTATCGGTCGATATATGATCATTTTTAATGTTATTGTTATCGGCCCCAAAAAAATATTTGGCTGATATATTGAAGCTGATAAATAATGTATTATTTCCTTCAGCTGAGACACTTCAGATGCGCACTGTTCAACATGATGGTTTTAAATTGCTTGAAATATGATTGTAATCACTTTAAAAAAGAAAAATACAGTAAAGTGCAACATGTGCAGCGCAAGTCAGTCATATCGGCTACATAAAATTATAATGAGAACATCATTATAATTGTGTGTTTGGGACATGATGAGACTTTTGTTTTTGAAAAATTATATAAAAGTTTGGATTTAGATTTATCAGCCAATATATCGGTTATCGACTTTCAAATATAAAGAATTATCGGTTATCGGCCAAAATTTTCATACAGGTGCATTTCATAGCTTGAACATTTTGCGACACTTTCAAAGTCAAATATTCAAGTCGGTGGCACTAAAAGCATGTATAGTTTGATTCGAAACAGATGAACGTGAATCTGGCTATGTTTTATTACATTGGTTGTTGTACATATCGTGACAGTTCAGAAATTAAATGCATCACGCTACAGGGGAATGCTCTATCGTGTTTGAAAATAATGCAGCACAGACACTAAACCTGAACAATAATGTTAACAAAAGCAAATCTGAGAGATTAAAACACACTTGTTTAAGAAACCGTGTCAATAATCTGCCCCTGTAATCATAATCTGTGTGAGAAGGAATCAAAGTTGTACTGCCTCTATTGTTCATTTCAGCTGTAAACTGCAGTGAATTATAGCCTATGTATAGGTGTTTTTCTCATTGAGCATTTTTTGTCTTAATATTAGTGTTTTGCCCTTGAATGCTTAGTATGTCTTTCTCTATTGACGCAGTATATCAGAGGATGCATGAGTGAAAATGTGAATGTGTCTTTGTTATTTTGTCTACACAGCGGCCGTTGCCCTCAAGCTCCTCTGATAATGAGATGTTTTATTAATATGCCTTTTCAAAACAGAACTACACCTGGTGCTCTATAAAAAGAACCAAAGCTCTGATTGAAATCAGTCGGCTATGGAAGAGCAACTAATCCACAGCGAGTGGCTACACAAGCACAGACTTCAAAAGCCTCTTTTTTCCCCTCACTGACATATGCACACAAGCCAACAAAAGCACAAACACGCACAAAACAAAACCCTTTGCAAGATGCTCGCCGACTCTCTGGTGTTTCCATGGCAGAATGTGCCCACTTTTCCTCAAGAGGCGTTTAACCTGAGGAGCGGCTGACAGCAAGTCATGGCCTAGTTTCTCATCTCTCCCAGAAGCCCGAGACTCTGGAGGATGATATAGAGAGAAATGCAGAGTCATGAAGCGCACAAAGGCCAGTCTGTATCCCTCCACAGTAGGAGTCTGATGGAGCCTTTGTGTTCCTGAAACTCACTGGTCTTATAATGAGAAATCAAATATTCACTGAAGAGACTGATGCATTCCTACTAGGGCTGTCAAAATGGCTGAAAAACTAAATACGCATTTCTTTCCAGCAAAATTTGAATTATATTTGAATTCTAATGTCAATACTTAATGTTAGAGGGAAAAAGGTACTGTATTGTCTCCTATTCACACAAAAGGGAGCAAACGAGCGCAATAAGCAAATATAAGCCAAATCAAGCATCGCATCTTTTATTGAAATTCAATGACATTCACTTTTTTTAAATGCATTAAATTTTGAAACAATTTTTCTTAGATAAAATATAATTTCCTTAATGTGCATGCAAGGAAAAATAGGTTACAATAGTGCATAAAACTGTGTTCGTGCATCAGTAACCTGAGAAAACGCGCTTCAACAGACGCGTAATGAACTACATGAACACACAATAGCAAACTGACATTCAGAAACACTCACTTCTACTCACTACAGTACATCTACATATTGATCATCAAAAACACCAGACGCTCAATTTTATCTGAGCGAGTGCTGAGCGCTTTCTGTTGACTGTTTCCAGCTGACAAAAACACACACGATGTGCAGGTTTGGTCAAGTATGTCGTTGCACGATTTTTGCCACCAACTGAGAGGATTTTCTTCACCATTTTTCAAACGAACAACGCAGCCGCACTGCGCTGTATACTGGATAACCTAGCGCTAACAAAAACAAACCGCATCAGTTCCGTTAACATCATGTCACACGCGCCTTTAGTCAGCATGGTTTTTGCATTTGAATGTGCAGGGTTTTATTGACAAATATTTAGAATTTTTATTTTTATCTGACAGCCCTAATATGTACTGCGACTTTCAAAAGTCTCCGCAATGAAAATAAAAACGATTTAAAAAAATAGGTTGAGCCTCCACAAATTTCTGATATCAGACTAATGAAAGCATCAACAACAACTACTCGTTGTTCAGAAACTCGTCCAGTCATGATGATGTAATAGGGATGAATCCGAATAGATAATATTATTCATGAAAGAAAGAGAGAAGCAGCTGAACGGCGGGCTGTTTCTGTCTGCGTGTAGCACCTGCAGCTCTGCACAATCTTGCACATTAATTGGTGGCTCATGTTGCACTTTCTCCCATTTATTAGTAATATGAGTGCACTCTCTTGGCATATCTAAAGTCTGCGGCTCCTCATCAGACTGACAGCTGAAATATGACCGGCATCCTTCAAAAACTCCTGCATCAGGCCTAGATGGAGATGGGCTTCAAGGTCAGTCTATTCTAGACACCGACAATGCCATCATTGCTGACAAAATCAATGTGAATAAGGGGAGAGGAGTAGATTCAGATCTGGCAAGTCTAGTTGTCAATTAAAATGGGTTTTCCCAAAATTCCCAGATTACTTGGGACATTTGTTCCTCAAAATGGTGAATATTTGGATCACTTGAGTGACAACCTTACTATATAGTAAATTTCACAAATTAAGGAGCTCTATTATGCCCTTTTACAAAGCCTTGCGGTTGTTTTCAGGCTCTACTAGAACAGGTTTTCCTGCTTGAATGTTGATTATTTTCCTCATATTCTCCATTGTTGCGGCTCCTCTCTTCCCAGTCTGTCAGTAACGCTCTGTTTACTTCCTGTCTCTATGAAGCCCCTCCTTCTGAAAAGCACACTGTGCTCTGATTGGTCGGCTGGAGCAGTGTGTTGTGATTGGTCGAGCACTTCGAATGAGTTTGGGAAATGTCCCGCCCCTTTCCATAACCACCAGTTTAACACACTACTAACTCACTCAACCAGGCCCCGCCCCTTTATTCTGCGTATGAATTATTTAAATTAGGAATATATTGACGTGTTCGTTCCCGGAAGAAACTCAAGACTACAATGGAGGCGTTTCAGGAGTTCAGAAACACTGACACTGATATAGAGAAGAATTTATGCTTTTTCAAAATACAGAAACCGCAATATTACGCACTAAAAACAGATGAACATGTAAAAATGCACTAAAATAGAAAGTGTAACATCAAATTAAATGTGAAATTTTGAAGTAGAAAGACTGTAAAAATACAGCAGCCGCACACTCAAACACTGTGCAAGATCAATTTATTAGCAAGCTTTCGGTCTTGCGACCTTCTTCAGGATTACAAACAGAGTGAATGTGGCCATATAAAAAAGCCCTTGTCAATCACCTCTCCTGATTGCATAATGCCAGACACCTATGTTAACATGGCTAAGGCTACAGGGATAGGGAACATGGGAAATGTACTTCAACACAGCCTATATCAAATATAGCCTTTGGCACAGGGTCTACTGAAAACAAAACACATAAATTACATCAAGATTTCAAAAAAAATGTAAAAAAAAAATTCTATAAAGGAATATACACTACATCAAAACCCTATTCCATGTAAATATCAGGCTATGGCCATCATAAAACATGGAGTAGTCTATATTAATGAGATTAAAGAAACACTCATATCAAAATCCTCATTAAGGCCCAGTGGTTGTAGAGCTTCTAGTATATAAATCCAATATAGCTCTCTCTGACATAGTCGCCTGTCTACATCACCCCCTCTCTCTGAGAAGTTACCTGTTCTATTCCCTGAAACCTGATGGAGGATAGAGCCTTATTGAACTTTGGTGTTCGCTGATTCTTTGCTTCAGAGGGCGAATAGTTTTGCCAATATAGATCATATCACATGTGCATTTAAGCATGTATATAACATTTGTGGTGTTACGGGCTGCAACAACTAATCGATAAAATCGATTATAATCGATTATGAAAATCGTTGTCGACGAATGTCATTATCGATTAGTTGGTCTGCTTACGTCACGGGGAGCGTTTACTGGTACGCACACACACGCAAGGTCTCTCTCTCTCAGGCGCTCTGCCGAGCGCGCGCGCTACACGGTTTGGAGCAGTCTCTTCTGTCTCGCTTGCGCGCTCTAGATTTCGGGAGTTTGAACTAATTCACGGGGATCAGGGAGCCGCAATCAATATGCGGGAGACTCCCGGGACTTCCGGGATCTTGGGATGTCTGTATTTTGTCTCGAGCATCAGGTTGCGCAATCAGTTCGCTCGCAACGTAAGTGATGGATTAAAATAGCGCTACCGCAGAAATAGGTTAAATTAAAACGGTCTTTACAAAGTGAAGCACTAAATATAAAGGCAGTTAATAACAGCAGCAGTAAAATATTGTTTTTTAGTCACTGTACTCAGTGGTTTTCAGCGAATGCTTGTGCACTAATGCATAATTTCTCCTGTCCTTTACTCAAGCCTGTTAGCTTGCTGGGTAACGTTACCTCCATTCCGTTCTCTTTTTATAGCATTTGTCTACTAAGTTTTAATTGTTTTTCAAACGCGATCTACTGCGGCTCTACATTCACACAATTGTTTTCAGTCTTTCTATATTTATTTAATCAATTTAGCCTTATATTATTCTTTTATATATTATATATAATATATATTATATTCTTTATCCTTATATTCCTTATATATAATTAATTTTAAATAAAAATTAAATGAATTATATATTTTAGATGTTTTTAGTTTGTTTTTAGTTCAGATATTCACATCTGAACAACATGTCTGTGTAAATTTGTTTTAACAAAAATTGTGTTAAAACATAATATGTTGGATATCATTTTTTTAACAATAATCATGTTTGTCAACTTGCCATCAGCAATTATCATTAAAAACAATGCAAATATTGATATTAGTAAAACTCAATGTGTGGCTTTTGCACTTTTTAAAGTACACTTTTACACATAAATACCCTGATTTACGGTTTTATTTAGTTATAATAAAAAAAAAATCTAATTTAATTTCTATCCGATTAATCGATTAATCGATTATCAAAATAATCGTTAGTTGCAGCCCTAGTTACATGTGATAACCCCTCTTACTGGAAAATAATTCCCTGTTCTAGGATGTGTGAACGTGTTTGTTTTCCACGTATTGTGGCACTGAGCACAGTTACCACAAGGGTAATTTCCATGTTTGAGGGGAGCCAAAAGTGTCTGTCTAGGACTTGGTAATATATTGTCTCTAACCAATTAATTTCGTAGGTTTGGCCCTCTTTTAAAAACAAAAAGGGGTGGATCTTTGAAATGTTGAATGAGAGCTGGGTCTGAGGTCAAAATGAGCCAATATTTAAGAATGGTATTCTTAAACATGTAAGCCCGAGGGGTAAAAGTTGTAATACAGGCAGGGTCCGAAATTAACTTTTTGGCTCACCTGCCACTGGGACTGGTAGATGAAAAAAATCCACCAGCCAAGCATATTTTTTACCGGCCAAAATAATAAACAGCCTTTTTGTGTCACATATACATTAATTTATATAGGCTATATTTAAACATTTTTGGCATTATATTTCTGGTCTATTATTTTCCATTCTTACTTTTATTTACACACACATATTACACAATTTACACACATTAAAATAATATTTTAGTGGTGGTGCCTATAAAAATAGTTCTGTACAAATGAAATGTATTAATTGTATATTTACTAAAAAGTATGCAATAATAATATATTATAATTATTTCAAAAAAATATTTAGTTTTACTCTGCCTATTTTTTTACTCCATTTACTCTGACTGATCAGTAACTGAAGGACTGGAAATATCAGTTGTTTTTAACCCTTCATTAAAATGAATCGGTTCAAAGGAGTGAGTCATTAGTTCGCGAATTGGACGTGTCATTATGGGATGTGTACGCGTTGTGTGATTATCCCGGCAGCTAGGACATCCCTCAAGATTTGTGTCAACTCAGAAAACATTTAATCACTGGATAGGTTTTTTTGTTTATTTAAAGTGTGGTTTATGTCAGCTGAATGTGCGGAACGCTTCAGAGAAGATAAGGTATTTTAGTACAATTCACAGTTCACACCCAGCGGTAATTCAGGAAAAAAAATATGCGAATGCTCCACATGAAACTATGATCTTCCGAACTTTACCATCGTGTCGATTTATTTTGATGAATATGTGCCAGGGAGAGAGAGCAAGACAGCGATTAGGAGACGGTGAAGCCTTGTTTATACTTTCGCCTGGTTTCGAAGAGAAAGAGTGTGGGCGCGCGACCAGGGCTCTCTCTCTCTCTCTCTCTCTCTCTCTCTCTCTCTCTCTCTCTCTCTCTCTCTCTCTCTCGCTGTCTCGCTCTCTCTCTCTCTCTCTCTCTCTCTCTCTCTCTCTCTCTCTCTCGCTGTCTCGCTCGCTCTCTCTCTCTCTCTCTCTCTCTCTGCTCGTTCTTCAGGTGCGCCGTGTCACTTTCAATTCCCATCCCGCAAACACAACAACTCCGTCATGTCCGTAGCCATCATGCTAGATATTTTATAACATTACAAAATGCAATTGTAATAAACATTTTATTACATTACTATTTTGGTATGAACATTCACCCGCCAGGGGGGCGGATAGCCTTTTGAGATTTACTCGCCAAACGGAAAATCTACCCGCATTTGGCGCTTGGCGGGTGTTAATTTCGGACCCTGAATACAGGTTACTGAACAATTATTTTATTTTCTGGATATTCTTTGTGAACAAAACCGGTCTTGATTTCGACAGGGCAGCCTGGTGGGCGTCATCAACACACTGAGCAGAATAACCCCTTTCTAGAAACCTTTGTTTCATTTCCAAAGACTTTTCTATGAGATCTTCATCGGAATGGCATATCCACCTCAATCTATAAAACTGACTCTTAGGTAGGCCAGTAGAAAATAGAAAGACTAAAATAGAACTTTCTTGTAACCAACATTGCAATGATCTTTACGTAAAAAAAAGTGCACATGAGTTGAGTGGTTTGTTTGTCTTTAGTTTAGCGGGTTGAGAACATAAACATGCCAGGAAGAGGTTGAAGGCAAATAATGACTTCATCATCATGAATATGTATGAAGGGGCCTAGAGTCGTGGATCTCTGTAGGACAGGGAAGGTTCCAGAGCGAGAAAAGCAAAGCATTTTGGCCCTTGTTAGGGCTCTGTTTAAGCATGCAGGGCACAGCAAACACTCAATGAGCTTCCTTCCCGCTGGCAGTGTTCGCTCAGGCTTCTTCAACATATGTTCCTTTCAGAAGGGGAAGCGCTCTCTCTCTCTCTCTCTCTCTCTCTCTCTCTCTCTCTCTCTCAATACTAACGAACGATGTCGTCATCGCCTTTATTCCCTAAAAACCTATGTTCACTTTCTGGGAAGTTGATAACAGCTTCTGCTGTGATGATGACACAACATGATTTATCTTTAGTTGTGCTGGGTATTGACACACACTTCATGGTTCAATTTCGATTCACAAGCTCTTGATTCGATTCGGATCTTGATTACTTGATATATATGCAGTAATCAAGATCCGAATCGAATCAAGAGCTTGTGAATCGAAATTGAACCATGAAGTGTATCAAAATGAATCAAGTTAAGAGTGATTCGTTCGGGATTTTTGGGGCAGATCGCTGATTACACATCACTGGAAACACAACTGGCTGATTTGATAACAGATTCTGATCACCGAAAAAAGACTAATTCTTAACAACAATGTATTTTAACTTAAGTAATTAAGAGAAAGTGTCATATCTCTATTTACTGCCAAGCAACAAAATGCAACATATTCCGTTCTCTCTCTTAAATGTGATTAGGAACAACTCAGATGCTTAACAAATATAGCATTCTTGATTTAAAAATAGAAAAACAGAAGAGTCTTTATCAACCGAAAGTAGGGCTGCACGATTTGGGGAAAATGCCATATTGCGATCATCGAGGTCAATATTGCGATATGCAATTGCGATATAATAAACAAATGGTTTCATGAGTCAACTTGCTTGGTTCTAAAGCAAAATGCACACACAGATTAGTGATGATTCTGAAATGTGTATTTCTCAACTCAAACTAGCAACAACAACTAAATGATTGATAACACCTATAATGATCAATAAGCCATTGATGTCTGGATAACAATGTTGTCTTGTCGCAGGAATGGTTTAAAGGCATTTGCATGAATAAGACTGGGATCATGTAACACTAGCCAAATGATGACAGAAATTAACAGATGCTGCGTTAATTGCGTTACTAGCCCTTATTTGTTTAGGCTATTTCATATAAAATCGCAGCATTTTGCGTCATATAATCGCATAGGCTTGACATCGCGATTGCGATATGATTAATCGTGCAGCACTAACCGAGTTTAATCGAATGTAAAACAACATTGCATAGTCTTCGCTGTATAAATGAAATCGAGATTAATCCTACTAAATCTACTAAAGAGCAGAGAGTGATTTTCTCAGTCTTTTCTTGTTTGATAAACATTAATGACAGACAGCAGCAGGAATATTACGCTGCTGTCACTTTAAGACCGATAGCACGGATCCAATATACTGATACACATACGACTTATCATTCACTTAAGACATAAGCGACGATGTTTAATAGTGGTGGGGGAAAAAATCGATTCTGTTCAGTATCGCGATATTTTGCGCACGCAATTATATCGATACAGTAGCGCAAAGTATTGCGATATTTAATTATAAAATTATCTGTTTTACTTTCCGGTTTTCTCAGAGTTTACTCTGATCATTTACATTTGCGTATTACATCCACAAGGTGGCGCTTGTTGCGGTGCTTTGTTGTCGTACATTCGACAGCAAATTCAAATGAAAATGGCTTCAGTATTACGGTTGTACACGACGCTCCGCATCTTTCAAATCGAAAGTGTGGGTAAATTTCGGTTTTATGATTATTCTCAGGTTTATGTTACTCTATTATGTCTGCTTTATGTTACTCTATTGTATTTAAATAATTTTAAGTTATGTGCTGGGAGCTCAGTGAGTTTTGTTTGTTTCATATTAAATATTACCTGCTCGGTCTTGTCTGTCAGCGCGTTGTCATTGTCCTCTATTTTTCACTGCTTGAGAACATGGGTTGAAATCGCCCTCTAACCCTCATTCACTAAGTTAGGCCTATTCCCTAAGTTAACGTTAGTCCACTAATACTGTTCACTTGAAGGAGTGAATGAAAACGAGTAAGCGACAGGCGTTGAGCGTACATAAGCTGTACATTCGTTAATGCAGTGCAATGTGGGACAGAGACGCGATCTGACACGCGTCCCATTTTCTCACAAATCTCTACGTTTATTTAAATAATTCAAGATTGCTCTTATGAGAACACTCGACAAAACTGACATTTTGGCATAATTTGTGTGTGTTATGGTTTGTTCAAGCCCGAAAGAGAACTTGATACTGACGCGCGTCTTTTCTGTGGGTCGTGTGTGTGTGTGTGTGTGTGTGTGTAATACAGGCAGGATTTGACGGATACTGCGTAATTGCGTTAAACATTTTTAACGCTTTAAACTTTTTTTTTGTTTTTGTTGCGGTGCCGCGGTGGGCAAGTGATGAAACCAGTGTTGCAATGTGTCCCGAATGTTCAAGAACAAGTTTTTCAGTTTTTGCACTTCAGTTAATGTGTAGAAGATAATGTTTACAGAATTAAATGTGACATTTAAAGTGAGGTGAGCGGTCTTATTTTCCTAATTTTTTGTAATGCCTTTGAATAATATGGGGGACGTGAATCGCAATATCGCAGAATCGAATCGCAATACTTGCTGTATCGCAATATATTGAGAATCGCAATAATATTGAATCGTGGCCCAAATATCGCAATACTATCGAATCGTCACATTTTTGCCAATTCCCACCCCTAATGTTTAAGCGAACACTCACCAAGCTGGGCATTTTGACATTTCTGTGTTTTTAAGCTCAAAGTTCACACTCTCTGTGTTCCTCTCCGTCTCGGGACGTCAAGTTTGGGCTTTTAGGGAGGAATGGAAGCATGCCGCTTTGAAGATTGTCTTGCGAACAATCGGAGCTCCCTTAAGTACAATACATGTCCATTTATATTAAAAGCTGTAAACTATATAGGGGCCTTGTCAGTTGGTAAATTACTATAATATTAAAGACTACAAACTATAGATTAATTGCTACTTATTTTTAGATATATTCATTTTTCAAATAATAACTTAAGTGATATAATTATATTTCGTTTTTGAAATCTAAACTTTGTATCCGTCATAAAAACTTGTTTTCAAGACGGATTTATTCAAACATATACTTTCTGCAGTTGAAACACTGGTTGATGGATTACGTGTGACATGATTGATTTCAGTAAGTTGTTCTTTCATCATTTCTTCTGATGTTCATTGATGTTTATTTGCTGCTGTAACTAATAGTGAAGAAGAAGAGACGATCGGTCAGCACACATTAAAGAGACACAAACACATTCATTCTCCCTGACTAATGATAATATTGACATAATTTGATATACATCATATCATATCAAAAGCATCAAAGCACAAAGCTTATTGTAATTATTGGATAGCAGGCGCTACAAATGATGTTTAGTTTTAATGTTTGTCTCTGCATCAATTCAAAACAGCACAGACCAAAAGACAGACCTTGGGTTTTAATCATTAAAATGAAAATTGAGTAAAATCGAGAAATCAGTATTGTCAAGCCAGCCCTAATGTCTTAAGTCCTCCTTTAGTCAATCATTTTATCACTTAAAACTCATCTTTGATCACCAAAACATCATATTTAGGTGTTTTTTCCTTGAACAAAATTCTTCATGCCTTAAAATATCTTGAATGTAACCCGACACCTTTGCCTCGTTTAGTATGCGCGGTTCTATGAATATGCAAATGAGCCCCGCCTCCACTCACTCACTCACTCAGAGATCCACTCGTTGACGATCACACGTTGATCTGATTGGTTACAAGGTAGTTTGTGACGTCAGAAACACTAGCGATTTCAAACCGTGTTTTTGAGACGGTCTTTGGTTCACTGCAGTTTTAAGGAGAAAATACTCAGCAATTCTGTCGACTAATGAATTTACACATGGTTTGTCTTAAAGCATATTAAAAACACCACATAGACATATAAACAACATTAAAAGCTGGATTTCCACCACAGGGGGACTTTTTAAAAAAGTTCTCCCCATACGCTCTGACACTGAGGCTGTAATACAAGTAAACAATGGGTGAATCAGTGTGTTTCTCACCTTGAGGCTGGTGTTGGATCGAGGGTGGCTGAGGTTGTTATATTTCCATGTGTCTGTCCCTGGAGTCTCCACAGATTCCCTATGCAGATTCGGGCTCATCGCATCGCTTCCCGGCAATGAGAAAACACCCAGAGAGACAGGTCGCTCCTTCCTGAATACACACATAAAACATACGATTGGAAACTTGGGAGCGAGAAACATTATGGATTACATAAGTCCTGTATTCAGAACGTTTTTCAAACCAATTTCATATCAAGAATTGGGAAACAAGTTTCTGAATTACATTGGTTTAAGCTAGACAGAAATGGGAGTGGTGCTTTATGGTGAAAACTCACTGCCACTATGGTAAAAATGGCATCACTACTTTCCCAGTATTTCATAAAGTGTTTGAGGTAGTTTCTAATGTGTTACTAGGGTTTGGAGTGGTATCTAGGGCGTTGCTAAGTCACAAGTTAAATCAAGTCACTTTTATTTGTACAGCGCTTTATTCAATACAGATCTTTTCAAAGCAGCTGCACATTATTAAACATGTTCATAATTGATTAATTTTAAAACATTAACAGATATTTTCCTATTCAGATATTTTGATATTTGATATTTACCATCAGTTGAAGGTGAAGTATGTAAGATTTCTTATAAACTTAAAATGCATTCTTCCAGTTTTTTGTTCATTTACTACTATTAATATGCCATTCACTGGTTTACCTCCCCCAAAAGTTTAAACATTGATCCTCCCAGACAGCATCAAAACATTGAGAGCATCCGTTCAGATCTGTCAATCTCTGCCCAGTTCAACCAATAGTGAGAGTTTGGGGCGTGGCTACTGTGAGTAGGCGGAGCCAGAAGGCGTTCAGCCACGATGGGACCATGACTGATGCGTTACCTGGAAAAATACATTCATGCTATGCATTTCAATGGATGTGTCAATACCATACAGCATCATCATGCACCTGTTCAGAAAGACATTACTGTGATGTATGTCCAGCATTAAAGTCCCCCTGTAGTCAATAATTTATCCCTTAAAACTCTTCTTTGATCACCAAAATAACATTTAAACGTTTTTGTCTTGGAAAAAAATTCTTCATGCCTTAAAATATCTTGAATGTAACTCGACACCCATGCATCATTTAGTATACGCAGTTCTATAAATATGCAAATGAGCCCCGCCTCTACTCGCTCACTCAGAGATCCACTTGTTGACGATCACACGTTGATCTGATTGGTTACAAGGTAGTTTGTGAAGTCAGAAACACCAGCGATTTTAAACCGTGTTTTTGAGACTGTCTTTGGTTCACAGCAGTTTTAAGGTTATAATTTAAAAATGCGCCCTGTTCAGATACTTTAGATGGGATTATTATAAGCGAGACGCATTATTGAAAGTAGCCTACTTTTACCTGTAGAGTCATGGCTTCACAAGCACCCATAAGAGCTGTGTTTGTGATATTTGAATTACATAAGGAGGGTCTGCAAGCTTTTCCAAATTATACATACTCAACCTTTAAATGCTGATTCAATTCAGTTCAATAACAGTTTCAATGTTGCATTTATCAATTATGAAACTAATTCAATTCAGCTCTACAGAAGACAATGGTGTCATTACCAATAGTGTCAGTGCAGTTAATTTAATAATATCCCTGAACATTAATTGTCTTTAAGATCGTTTCGTGTCTCAATGCATGTCTATTGAATGTTTTTGCCAGCCATACAAAGCTTTTGCATGCAAGAAGCATGAGCAACATGATGCCACCACTAACACCAGAGCTCCTCTAGGAGAGACATTTCTTTTGTCTTCTCCGATTGTCTCTCTCGCTGTTGTCACAGATCTGCATTCAGACTGAACCTGCTGACGGCACATTCTGTAGGGATCTGCTCACGTGAGCAGGATTCACTCTATTCAGCTCAAACTGTACAGTGAAGAAAAGGTAAAGTACGGTTTGGAAACAAGAACCAAATTTGAGGAAGTGATAATGCAAAGTCCAGTGCTCAATAGCGGGTTTCCATCCAAAGTGAAGTTAACTTGTGTGTGTGTGTGTATATATATATCATTTATGGTAGTGCTGCACGATTAATCATATCAAAATTGCGATGTCAAGCCTATGCGATTATATGACGCAAATTGCTGCGATTTTATATTAAATGAACAAATCAGGGCTGTTGACGCAATTAACGCAGAATCTGTTATTTTTTATCATCCTTTAGCTAGTGTTATATAATCCCGCTCTTATTCGTGCAAATGCCTTTAAACCATTCATGCACGACAAGTCAAAAGAGAGCGCACTGCCTGTGAGTGTCCTGACAGTGACTCACAGAAAGACGCGTGCCAGTAGGCTATCATGCGCATACACAGACCGCGCGCCAGAATACAGTTCTTTCATGCTTGAACGAACAATAACACACACAATTATGCAAAAATGTAGCTTTGTCGAGTTTCTTCATAACATAAGAGCAGTCTTGTGATGGACGTAAAGAGTTGTGAGAGAATGAGGCGTGTGTGAGGTCCTCGTCTCTGTCAGCAGCGGCTGCTCTTAAAGGGCCAGCAGCCAATAAAGATTTCTGTCAGTAAAGTTAATCAAAGAACAAAGGGAACAGAGCAAATGACTCACTGGCCCTGACTAAATAACTTTTGTGGCTTTAATAAGGATTAGTCTATGTATAAGTTATGCACTGAAGACTGTTTGATAACTTTATTCCATTTCTGTATATGGCCTACCTGGTAAATAGGGCACAGGTAAATATGAAATTTATTATGGGTTTATGTGAGGATTGTTCAAAGTTCACTTAAATTAAAAGTGGTTATATTTTTTGAAGCCTAATAATGTATAAAAAAAATGAATAGCTTTCAATTGTAATGATGGAATCACTGTAATGTTGGATGGTTATATTAAATGTTTAAATATTTTTATCCAGACATAAATGGCTTATTGATCATTATAGGTGTTATCAATCATTTAGTTGTTGTTGCTAGTGTGAGTTGAGAAATACACATTTCAGAATCATCACTAATCTTTGTGTGCATTTTAGGACCAAGCAAGTTGACTTATGAAACCATTTGTTTATTATATCGCAATATTGACCTCAATAATCGCAATATGACATTTTCCCCAATTCGTGCAGCCCTAATTTATGGCATAAAACATTTGGAAATAAAGCAGCGTTTCCCTCCTATGAGAACAAAATCGTCACTTCCTGGGAAATTGCCAAGACAAATATCTGTAATATAAAAATAGGCACTTTTTCAATCCATCATAAAATAATTAAATCAATAAACGCTGTCATGTTCTCTTGCATTCGGGAACACACTCGTGTGTGTGAGACGCTTCTGGAGGGAATTAAACCAAATCATTCTGATCACACACTTTGACTCCGGCGTTTCAGAAACACCAAACCAACATTAGAGATGCTGCGATGCCATTGGTCCACTGGATACTCCAGTTATCCAATCACAGCCTCCGCTGAGGGTTTTAGTTGCTCATTCAAGCGATTTATTTAATAAATGTGTTTCCATCATAGTTTGTGTGCATGTCTTCTTTTTTAATACAACAATTCTCGTGATGCGATAGGTCTGCTGGTTAATCCAGTTATTTTGATTAAAAGACAAATATTTACTTTTTTTGTGAGTGACTTAACTTGCACAGGTAAATTGATCACCACAACGCTAATGTGCACTAACAAAGTAAATAGGGTCAATTTTGATTTCTTTCCAATTTTTAAGTAAAAAATAAAAGGGAGTAAATCAATGCAGTGAGGCTTGCATGTACTGTGTTGGATCTCTATCTGACGTGTACATCAATACCTGTGCTGTAATCACACACACACACACACACACACACACACACGCGTCACATAACACGTAGTGTCAATCACACAGTAAAGGGCATGATTTAACAGAGTTGAGAAAATGCAGGTTCAAAGTTCAATTCATGAAAAGCTCTATTACAGCACAGGAAGTTTCTGTTCCAATTCATTAATAAAAGCATGAAAATTAGACTAATAGAAATTGTTCAAAAGCAACTAATATAATGTTTGGATTGCAAGAACAAGCCACGTCCAGTTGTCTTCAACTAAATTATACAAAAAACTAGATAAAAAAATATCCATTTCAGAAGTCAGCACCGTTTCCCTTTTATCAAAACATAAAAAAACAAGTATTTCATTTCTTGGCCTTGAGTTGAACAAAGCATGTCGAGTCAGGATCAGTTAGAGGTTTAAAAGCAATTAAATCAGATTTAATCAATAAATATCATCTACTGAAGTTCAATGATTATGATAATACATAACACAGTCAGAAATAGGCATTTGATGAGTACCAAATGACTTGATCCATTTTACTTGAATTATATTTATTATACAATGCATATAATAGCTTGGCTTATGATAAGAAGTCTACTGTCAACTTTTCCAGAATAACCACTTATAAGAGTAAAATAAACATTTTGTATAGAGATAAAATTAAGCTTATTTTTGGAAACCTTGTGATTTTTGTATTGAAACAGCTTCATTTAAAATGTTTTTGAAAGGATTCATGCAAAAGAACAGCGTTTATTTGAAATAGAATCTTTTGTAACATTATAAACTGTGATTTTTTATTAATTTTATGGTAGTTCTACTGGTATATTTTTCATAATCTTTATGCAAATATTAATTCTTAGATTTGATTGGCTCATAATATTCAACCTTGAACTCTCTACATGATACATGATATGTGTGAAAATATCAGCTTTGGGTGAACAGCTCCGTTTCAGACAACTGTACTATTATAAATCACCGGAACACGTGACACTAAAACCCTGAAACCAGTTTAACATCTTGGAATAAAAGAACAGAAAGCTCTTCAAAGCATCTAATAATATCAGGTGTTCAACTGCAGCTCTAGTGCAAGAATGAACAATAAGCCTGTTAGATTGAGAAGGGATCGAGTACAAATGCTGACAAGAGAAATGAACTCTGAGATAAGCGGGTCTTGCGCAGCACAACACCGCTCATGCTAGCTGTCCTCTCTCAGAGCTAACAGACACATGATGAACAACAGTAACCGGAGTAACGGAGGAAATCATGCACGCACAAAGACAGAAATAGAGGGGAGAAAAGAGGCTTAAGATGAAGAGAATCAAAGTCCAATATAACAAGAGGTTTTCAAACTGGGGTCCGTGGAAAAGTTTAGAGGAAAATAAAAAACAAATGAATAAATTTGATTAAAATAAAGAAATTATAATACATCTAGTATTATTATAAGTAGAAGAAAAATATTGCAATGTTGCATAATAGAAAGTAAATATTTTCATCAGGGATGCACCAATATAAAAATTTTGGCGGATATCGATAACCGATAATTCTTTACATTTGAAACCCGATATATCGGCTGATAAATCCAAATCCAATTTTTATGTAATGTTGGAGACCCTGATTAAATTATTCACAATCACAATGATTAGATTATGTCCCAATCACACAATTATAACAAACTCATTATATTTTTATGTAGCCGATATGCGCTGCACACGTCGCACTGAACTCTATTTTCCTTTTCAAAATGATTCATATTTCAAGCAGCTCAAAACCATCATGTCAATCTGAAGTGTCTCAGCTGAAGGAAATAATACATTATTTATAACTATTATTTAATATATCAGCCTAATTTTCTTATCGGCCCAACAACAACAACAACATTAAAAAAAGAACATATCGACCGATACCGATATGGTGGCCGATATATCGTGCATTCCTAATTTTCCTTATCACATGTCTTTTTACAGTATAAATTGGGTCTTTATACAAAAATAGCTGCATTTAAAAATGTTGAATTTAAACTAAACATCTAAACTCTTGTGATCCATTGAAACAGAAGCGCCGGTGTGTGTGTGTCTGCGTACCTGCTGATCCGGGGCAGGGAGTGTGTGATGGCGGGCAGGCGGTTGGAGACGGAGTAATGCACGAGCAGGAGAACGGAGAGAGACACGAGCACAGCAGAGTTGATGACCACCGCCCCCCCCACGAAGCCAAAGACGAACAGCAGCATGAAACCCGGACTCATGTCTGAACACACACGCTACGGGCCCGCCGGCCCCCGATACGCCACAGCAATCCCATCAACACGAGAATCTGTGTGTGTGTGAGCTTTGCAGCCTCGCACTGCTGTGCTGTGACATCATCCACTCCACACACACAAACACACACACACACGCGCGCGCAACCGGCTTTGCAGCAGCTGCCGTCCCTAGCGTGTTGTTTTCCCTTTGCGCCGCTGATTAATGAACCTGCGCGCTAATTCTCTATGCATCACACAGCCGATTGGTTGTGGGAACTGATGTGTGTATGCAGATCAAGCAGGGTTATTTAACCATTAAAAAAACTGTGGAGTAAAATTAAAACTTATTTTATTTCAGCTAGTTGACATAACACTTCTCATTTGTGTATTAAAATAAAAAAATTAAAACTGAATAAAATAATACTATTAAATTAATAAAAAATATATTTTCATTTCTTGAAATAAAATAAACTTTAACTGAAATAAAATAAAAACTTTATTTCAGCTAGTAACCAAAGCAACATTTCTCATTTTCATTAACTTGATGTACTAAAATAAAATAAAAAACTGAAATAAAATTAGTAAAACCTATAGACATCACAAAAAAATAATAACTGATAAAAAAACCTACTAAAACTTTAATGAAGATGCAAAGTACAAAAACAAATTAATTCAAATTATTAATAAACCGTACAATTTTGTGTCTGCGCATGTCTCAAACATGCACAGTAAGATTCAATATAATAAATATTAATAATAAGAAACATTTATGATTATTATCAGTGTTGAAAACATTGAGAATTATGAAGGAAACTGATACATTTTATTTCTCAGGATTCTTTGATGATTAGAAAGTTTAAAAGAACAGTATTTGTTTGAAATAAAATCTTTTGTAACATTATAAATGTCCTTACTGTTACTTTTTGAGCAATTTAATGCTTCCTTGCTGAATAAAAGTGTTCATTTCTAAAAATAAAAAAAAAATAAAAAAAATTCTTACTGACCCAACATTTTTAATGCCAGTGAATGTTGTAGTAAACTGACTAAATCTTTTTTCTTATGCACCAGTAGTAGAGCTGCATGATAATGGTTAAACTGATAATCACCTTTATTTTGCTCAAAATTATGAATCACGATTATTCTCATTTGAGGAATTACAGAGAAAGAGAAGATGCTTGTATATAAATTGCATAATTATCAAAAGTGGTAATGTAATAGTTCTGTAATGTAATAGCCCGTAGGGGGCAAGTCAATACAAAATGCATGGTTTATATTGTGATGCGTCTTCACATTAGATCTTCCAAACGACAATTCGGTTGCAAATGAGACAAACTACAGATCCGGATCACTCAGCAAATTCATTCTGCAAAGAACAATAATGATAGCAGGGTTCCCACACCTCGGTCAACTTCAAATTCAAGGACCTTTCAAGGACTTTCCAGGTCCAATATCCTGAAATTCAAGAACTTAATGCAGGGACACATGTGTTGTGTCCAACAACAAACGTTGAGGTTCCATCGAAGTAGTTTAGTGCGCTTGAACGTCATGGCAACGTATAACACAAAGCACCTCACGCGGGAGATATTTAACGTAGCGTAGCGCAGCGCGTGACTAACGTAAATCAAGCTAGCTAATGTGCATAGGCCACGAAGTGTGAAATAACACATTAGCGGAGCGGACGGAACAATGTGGATTTTTTTCCAGAAAACTTCTTGCACAAGATAAATTCAAGCACTCTCAAGGTCCTGTATCCATGCCTGTTTATTTTCAAAAACTTTACAGGGCCTTGATTTTTTCTCTCTCTCCAGATTCACAAACTTTCAAGGATTTCAAGGACCCGTGGGAACCCTGTGATAGACACTGAAAACTGTCAGTCGTTCTCAACTGATTCACATCATGAAAACCGGTAAAACCTTAAACTTCAAAAGATAGAATAGTGAAACTCCTCATTTACAATTATTCCAAACTATTGTTCATTTAATTCTGCAAACACAATCCCAAACAATAAAGGTGGAGATCCATGTTTTGATTTTTTTACAAATAAATCGCTGAAGGTTTGATTGGCAGATTTACACACACAAACAGCACAAGTGTATGGGGTTATGATTGTTGCATTATTCCAAATAAATAGATTGAGATTCACAAAAAAATGTAAAGAGATTCACAAAAATCTGCAAAGAGATTCACAAAAATCTATCAAAGTCACAAATAAATAGAACTAAGAAAAAAAAAAAAAATTTGGTTGTAACGAGAACGTGCTACGATTGGTCAGCTCAATGTGGCTGTTATCTGATTGGCTTAGGTAAACGGTGGGTGGAGTCACTTATTTGTGGATTTGTCTGCAAGTCTACGCTAGAAGCGTTTCAAAATCCATAGATGCGTGAGGAGATTTACAAATGCGTGCAGTGATCTACAAATGCACAGAAAGCGGTTCACAAATAAATGCCAGGCAGAGTTGTGTTTGTACCATAAAACACATTTGTAATTTTTTTATTTATTTGCAAATCTCATTTAATTTATTTGTGAGTTTGATAATTTGTTGTGAATCTCTTTACAAATGATTCTCAATCTATTTATTTGGAAGTAATGCAACAATCATAACCCAATACATGTGGCTTGTGAAGAAACAGACTGTATGAGAATTTGATGAAAGTAGAATATGGCTAAACTCCAGTGCATGTTTGTTTAGATCATCAGTGCTTTTCCCTCAGTGTTGTAGAGCGAGCGCAGGGTCGCCAGATTACACAGATTAAGTAAAACACCGGGCAGAAGAACTCTTTTTAGGGGATTTAAGCCATTTACATCTGGCAACTACAAATTACCAGACGATTCTCTCTCTCAATCCCTCTATCACACACACACACACACACACACACACACACACACACACACACACACACACACACACACACACACACACACACACACACGACCTACATTAGGAGATGCTCACAGCGGTTGCATGTGGGAGACCTTACATGGGTTATTTAAGTGCAGAATCAAAGCAGATTGATGGGGAACAGAAATGGAATTGCCATAAATATTAAAGGGATAGTTCACCCAAAAATGTAAATTCTGTCAGTAATTCCTCTCCCTCATGTTGTTCAACCCCGTAAGACCTTCGTTCATCTTCAGAACACGAATTAAGATATTTGGGATTAAATCTGAGAGCTGGATCACTCCTCCATAGGCTTCTAAGGGATTGAAACTTGTTCCCCGAAGAGTTATTAATAAAGACATCGTTAAAATAGTCCAAGTGACTACAGTGGCTCAATCTTAAGTTTATCAAGCGACGAGAATACTTTTTGTGCGCAAAAATAACGACTTTATTTAAACTATTGATTTCCTTCTCTGTGGGCGTCGAGTGAGTTCACTAGTGTAACAGCGCAGCGCTTCTGTGTTGTACGTCACACGCATCACACACATGACCAGCGTCGGCCAATAGTGAGCCTACGTGTGACGTACAACACAGAAGTGCTGCGCTGTTACACCTAGGATGGTGAGTAAATTATGGGATAATTATAATTTATGGGTGAAATAACCCTTTAACTACATCATGATATAAATATGAGACAAAAACTCAAACGGGCATATTTGCCCTAATATCTTCCATTTTCACCAACCAACTGTATGAAATACAAGATTACCTATGTACGTCTGGGGCGAGTGCGTTAAACATTTTGTGTGTGTGTGTGTGTGTGTTCAAGTTTGCGTGTGCGCATGTCTGTGTGCGTGTGTATCAGCCGTAATGCACATATCAAAATAACAGTCAAAAGTTTTTGTTTTCAATATTCAAAATGTATAATTTAACTGCAAAGGAGTGGAAATATATGTTAAAATACTCCATTTAATGTCAAAGAACTAATATCATACATGTGAAAATGCCTGAGAATTGAACAAATAGTGTGTGTTTATGGCAGGTTTTCTACACAAGACTCCTTCACCTACAGCAAATCAGGCAATATTTATTGGCATCAACACCCCAAAATGAGTACAAAACAAGTGTATTTCATTCAGCAAATATGACACAGGCCGCTGTTATAGCTTGCTCTGCACAAACAGAAGCTGGTTATGGGACTTGTTTTGAGCCGTGTAAGTTATAAATATAATATATTAAAGATGAAATGCCGTGTATTCTCACCTGATTCGGCTCTGATTGCCTGTGTCTGTCGCCTCCCCCGTTTGCTGCTGGTATTTGGTTCGCTCCAAGTGCTCCATGTAACTGTGGATCATCTGTAAACCCAAACACACATTACTGTTTGACGACACATGCAAAGGGATCTTAAACACACATGCACATGTTTCTTACCTCTGTGTGTCTCTGATGGAGGGCATTGTACTCTTTCTTCAGCTCGGCTTCCCGCTCTTCTAATCGTCCAACTAAAAACAGAGGAATTTTTACTTCTATTTGTACATGTTTAAATTCAGGTCTACTGTGATTTTAGCTTCAGAGGGAGAGGCTTTTCTGTACGGATCTGACACGCTGTAGTAACACCACACCGCCAGAAGGGGGCCGTACAGACACACTAATGAAACCGTGTCTCCCATTAACTACAGTAAATCTCTCATTATAATGTGTTATAACACTAAAACATTAAAACCCACACCTGTGATATATACACCACAACAATATAGAAGGAAAAGTTCACACATACATGAAATGGTGATATTAACATTGTTTTGAAACAGTGAGAAAATTCCCATGTGACTTGATGACTGTGGATTAAAATGAGCAGAAGTTCTTGTGGACTAGCATCAAATATTCATTAATGGGTTTTAAATTTGACTATCAAGCCTCATGAAAAATGTCTTTGACTAGTTTCAGGATCCTCGTCTCACATCTTCCGTCTCTAATGTACTTAGTGTTGATAGTGTAAGATGAATCAGCAGTATGAATCAGTTTGATTCTGTATCAGTGAATCGATTCAGAAATTTGATTAAAAAATGTGTTCATGTCATAACTAAATAATGTTCACTGTAGTTCCTAACACATTTTTCTAGAATTAAAATGTTTTATGTTCCATTTCTTGATATATACACGGCTGGTTATGGTATGATTGTTAATGTTTTTGAAAGAAGTCTTTTCTACTCAGAAAAGCTGCATTTAATCTATCAAAAATACATTAAAATCGTGAAATATTATTAGAATGTAAATCAGCTGTTTTCTATGTGAATATATAGTAAAGTGTAATTTATTCCTGTGATCAAAGCTGAATTTTCAGCATCATTACTCCAGTCTTCAGTGTCACATGATCCTTCAGAAATCAGTATAATATGATGATTTAATGCTCAAGAAACATTTATGATTATTATCAGTGTTGAAAACAGCTTCATATTTCTGTGGAAACTGATACATTTTAATTTTTCAGGATTCTTTGATGAATAGAAAGTTGAAAAGAACAGCATTTATTTTAAATGGAATCTTCTTTAACATTATAAAGTCTTTACTGACACTTTATCAATTTCATGAATCCTTGATGGAAAAAAAAACTTTGACCCCCAAACTTTTGAAAGGTAGTGTATCTGCATATTAAGCAAAAATAATTCAATTTAATTCTTCCCAGTTTTCACTGACAACAGTGCTGAAAACATGCCTTGATTATTGGATCTACATTTTTAGTTGCATTAAACATTTTCAATCTACATGGCAACAAAAGCAGTTTTGATCATAATTATGGTTCCTGGAGAAGTGGTATAATAAAATAAAAATAATAATAATAATAATAATTCAAAAGAAATTGTACAAATGTTGACATTAGAAAGGCTTTGTAAGGTTGATTTGCTATAAATCTTGCCATTTTAAAGTTAGCTATGGGAACTTAGTAAGTAAATGAAAGTGTGTGTCCATGAAAGTTCATCATAGACACTTCTCCAGTATATCAGACTGTAAAATCCTCTGACTCGGTTCACATTTATGGTTACAGAAGGGAAATAGAACATTATTTCCGTTAACCACAAAATGAGAAGTTCCTGCACAAACACAATTGATTGAACCAGAATGTAGAAAAGCAGGGAACAGTTTTTAATCCTCATTCAGGACACGGAAACAGTAGATGTGTGTGTCACCTGACAGGAGGCTGGCAGTAAAACACGGTCACACACACATCATGTGGCCGAGTTCAGCAGCCCTTAATCTGTAATCCAGGTCAGCCGTTCTCAGTCAGACACTGTGTGTGTGTGTGTGTGTGTGTGAAGCAGGCCCCATCAAATCAGTTTCATTTTTTCCAAAATTCCCAAATTTTTCTGGATTCCATATTTCCCCCCCCCCCCCCCGTTTAAATTTTATGGACTCCCATTTTAAGGGATAAATTAAATTTTAGTAATCAGAAAGCATGTCTAATTAATTGAAATCATGAAACTTTGATAATTTAATAATTATTTATTAAAAGCTTTTTTATATACAAAATTCTTTTTTCTCTTTTCTGGATTCCATTTCAATGGTTTAATTAGACTATAATATTCAATGATTTAACAATTAATGATTTAGGAATCAATTCTATGATTAATTTTTTTCAGAAATTCTGTGTTGTGTATTTGAATTTTTGGCAATCAAATGAAATTAAACATTTTTGGCAAGCAAAGTGGTGGTACAACTGAGCTTTACTGTTAAAACTATTGCTTAAAATATAATGTTAATTAATAATAATTTTATTATCATTAAGTATATTGAAATTGAGACGTAGCTAACTTCTATAGTGGTCATAATTTCTTCAGTTGAATGATGATTCAAGAACGGCGATTCCCAATTTCTTCTGCAAAAATTCTGCCCTCTAAATCAAGAGGAGAAACAACATAATTAACTTCATTCACCCAGACGGTCCCAGCATGCTATCAGAAAGACATGATCCTTCGTGTCTTAGGCCGTGTGTCCACCAAAGCATTTTTACAATTGTTTTCAATTGGAGCGCTGCGTTTTTTTAAACGCCATGAAGCGCCCGGCGCTTTATACAGGTCGCGAGAGTTGAAGAATGATCAACTTTGTGTAAAACGCAGCGTTCATCACTGTCACTCTTTACCCAGCCGTCCAATCACAGTGGAGGAGGGGCGGGACTAATACCACACCGACCAACCGCCACATTCTGCTTGTTCAACGTCAACAGAGGACAACAAGCATAATAACGGAACAAAATAATTTAAAACAAGAGCCAGTGAAAATACGTTACATTGTATCGACATATTAATATAAAATGAACACAGAAACAAAATGTGTGAAACCAGATACTAGTTACACTTTCGAGGATATTCCGTATCATAACAAGCAAAGCGTCTCAACTGGAAAAAATGCTGCGCTGCCAAAACGCTCTGAAGCGCCACAGCTAGGCATTTTCAGCTGGCTAAAAACGCTTTGGTGGACACGCGACCTTAAGCCCCGTTCACACTACAAGCGACTTTGTCGCTGCATGTCGCCAGTGGCTGGCGATGAGGTCACTAGTGGGCGTTCCCACTACTGGTTGCCTTTATGAATGCCATCCAATGACAGCGAATCAGTTTTCTTGCCGCTCCACTCCTATTGGTTGTCACTCCCGAAAGTCGCTCTTCATTTGCATAAAGTTAAACAGATTTCAACTTTGTCGTGTCGCCAGACACGCCCCATCCGGTCGCCAACGGTCGCTGTTGCGCGTGTCGCCGGAAATCGTCCGCTCCACATTTGAAATGAATGGTATCGTGGTCGCTTTGTCGCTTGTAGTGTGAACGGGGCTTTAAGCTGCACTTAAGTCATGCAAAACAAGACCGGCACAGTTTCCAAGATCAGCTTCATAGTTTCAAGGTTAGGAAATGTTCAAGGTTATAAAATGTAAATTTGCTGGAGCGCAGAGGGAAAGCGTGTGACGTACTCTGATCCGCGTAGTTCTTGGTCTTGAGCTCCATCTGTCTGGTCTGAGCCTCCAGAAGCTGCACACGGCTCTGTAGATCCTTCTTGTCTTGCTCTTGCGAGTCCTCACACTCGATATATCTCTGGAGGAGACAGAGAGAGATTTTACACACACCGACATATTCTACAGGTACAGTTTTAGTTTGATGTTTTTTCATACGCAAAGTTTCTGCATTTATTTGCTCAAAAATACAGTTAAAACCCGTAATATGGTGAAATATTATCTATGTGAATATATAGTAAAGTGTAATTTATTCCTGTGATCAAAGCTGAATTTTCAGCATCATTACGCCAGTCTTCAGTGTCACATGATCCTTCAGAAATCACTATAATATGATGATTTGATGCTCAAGAAACATTTATGATTATTATCAATGTTGAAAACAGTTGTGCTGCTTCATATTTTTGTGAAAACCGTGATGCATTTTATTTTTCAGGATTCACTGATTAAGAACAAAGAACAAATCAAAAGCATTTATTTGAAATAGATTTTTTTTAACATTATAAAATGTCTTTACTGTCAATTAAAGCATCCTTGCTGAATAAAAGATATAATTTATTTTTTAATTGTTTTGTAAATCATTTTTAATGTGCATTTAAGAAGGAAAAACAGCCAATTATCTGTGATTTTTTCCATCACTTGAAGCCTTTATTCAGCATTTTTGGATGACGACACAAGTATATCTCACATGTGGCGATCAGACACACAGCAGGGTCAGGGCTCTCGGTTACTCTGGAGTAAATAAAAGTGCAAAACACAAGGTCATCAACACGGCAGTCCGAGTGGGTCATTTCCATGATGGTGTAAAGCCATTTAACTCCAGAGACCGACAGCAAGAATCCCGACAGCTGCTGATCAGTCACTCATTCCTGCTTCACTCTCTCATACACTAAAGATGAACGAGCCAATGATGGGCGAGTCAGTGTGTTATTTCTCCACACACACACACACTTAGATGTCACCCAAGCCCTGAAGCAACATGAATGAGCGCAATGGACCACGACACTAAGAGCTGCGGTGTGTTTCTCATGTGCATGTATAGATGAGTGCAAATCAACAGGCACGTCACATTATTAAAGGTGCACCAAGTAGTTTTTCATATAAATAATGAAATTCATAATAATGGGAGACAAATATGCATGCAAATATGTTGTATATGCAATTGCATGAATAACTGAAAATGACCAAGAAAAATAATATACAACCAGACAAATTACTGCAATGTTAGGTAAACAAATGATGAAATGGTAGTTCATAATGATTCATCTTAGAAATCAATGACACGTGTTTTTTTTTCTTTTCCAACGCCAGTTTCTATGGCTATGTTCATGGCTTATGGTTTAGTTCAACAAAAATAAAGCTGATGCATATGAATGCAAACATGGTGTATATATAATTGCATGATTAACAAGAAAAATAATTTTACAAATCACACAAATTACTGCAATGATGATTCCTCCAAGATATCAAATGACATTTGTTTCTTTTTCCTTTTTTAATGCCATGACAGTTTCTACGGCGAGTAGGGAGAGATTTTACGGAGAGTCAGGTTTAGTTATACAAAAATATAACCAAATAAGAAATCTTAAGACTTAAATTTGGATTTACTTGGTTAAAACCTTTTCAAAAGTATCTACAGAATAAAACAATTCCTCAATGTGTCGAAGTATTATTTATAGTCTAGTAAAATGTTAAAAGAGTGGATTCTGACAAGATGAACACTTTTGAAAATTTCCAGATATAGATCTATCTGTGTATGACTGTTGTGGGAACATATATCTTATGGCCAGATATTGCTGGTGATTGTCTTTTGGATGATATTTTGATTTTAGTTTTTTTGCTAAAATCCAGGTGGATTTTGGCCCTTTGAGGAATTCTACAAAAAATGTGTCTGTTCTAAAATGTTTAAAGTCCCTCTGTGGTGAAAATCCAGCTTTTAATGTTGTTTATAGAGGGTATGCACGTGACGTCACCGTTGGCCGGAGTGACTGCAGTTACGCCCACAAGTGGCAAAAAGACTGAGCGGCAGCATTGGTTTTCAGTGTGAATGCTGCGAAAAAACACACAAAATGTGTCTAAAACGGGAAAGAGCTTTGAGACTGACTGTACAACTAGATTTGACAAGAAATATGAGGTATATTTTTACAGACTACCTAAAGCTACAGAACAGAGAAGCAAATAGATCGCTGCAATTCATAGAAACAACTGGACTCCAGGCAGCGAAAGGTGGATTTGCAGTTATCATTTTTGTGTCAATATGCTGAATTTAGTTAGTCTGGGTTTCCCCATACTGCCTTACCGCAGCGCGATTCAATTCACGCTGAAAGGCAGTCTGGATACCATGGCCAGAATTTTCGCCTCATTTAGGGAACCAATCACAGAACGGGGAGGGAGCAGCTAGACGATGACGACATCTATGCGACACACGGAAACAGTTTGTTTATATCGATTTAACATGGCTGAAGACGCGAAGCTACTCTTTGATGCAGCCTTAGAACAATGTCTAAGTAGTTTAGAATGCAAGTTCATTTTGAAAAAAGAACAGCTTTCGGCGTTAAACCATTTCTTAAACAAGAATGATGTTTTTGCCCTGCTACCAACAGGCTTTGGAAAAAGTCTGATATATCAACTAGCCCCGTTAGTGGCTAAGGCAATGGGGCTTCGCGAGACCCCAGTCGTCATAGTTGTTTCGCCATTAATCGCCTTAATGGATGACCAGGTACAGGAGGCTGTTAAGCTTGGAATTCTGCCACTCAGCTGAGTCCTGATAAAGAAAATGCGATTAAAAATGGTCGATACCAACTTCTGTTCGGCAGTCCCGAGGCCTGGATGAGCGCAAAGGGGCAAGACATGTTAGCCACGGAGTTCTATAGAACCAACCTGATAGGCATCGTTGTAGATGAAGTCCATTTAACATATAAATGGTAAGTGGTATTTATTAATATCTTATTGTCATTATGTCTGTAGACTTCTTGTCTAATTTCTGTTGCTCTACATACGTCATCTGGTATAATCGAAACGATTGGCTATGAGCTACGTACAGGCATATTTTGATAGACATTCTTAGCACCCAATAAACTGCGACGGGCATTCTGAAACCACGCCTCAAATACGAGAAATTGCGCATGTGGTTCCCAGACCCAATTCTCAACGAGATTGGGTCTGGCGTTAGCCAAGCTAGAATTTAGTGGTAAAATCATTCTCTATATAATATATTGTTATATATTACAGTGACAACTCAATCAAATATTTACCACTGTATATTCTGTATAATTTGACATTTTTAAATAAACACTGACAAAAAACTATAGAAGTTTTAAGTCTAGACGATATGATGTATATAACATTGATATAAGTGATCACCTGGATTTAGACCTGCCTATATTGTATTTATATAAAGCGTTCACAGGCAAATTTGCTGTATGTATTTCCCCGGTGTCAAAATCAGGCACATATAAATGTCAGGAAACACGATTCCTGGCTGCATGTTAATATCCATGGATCACTGGATCTTTAGTAAGTTGTAAGGAACACTACATTGAGTCCAATCTTTAGTTTAAACTGATAATCGTTTGTTTTACTTGCGTTTTCGCAGTTTCCCCTATTAAATCCAGTCACGCAGCTGCTCTTCTGCCACTCAGTCCGGCTGAGGGGGCGTGTTCTGGCGGGAAAGTGACGTTAATGCATTCCCTCTATATGTCTATGTGGTGTTTTTAATATGCTTTAAGACAAACCATGTGTAAATTCATAAGTCGACAGCATTGCTGAGTACTTTCTCCTTAAAGCAGACTTTTTTTTTCACTAAAAGGAAATATTTTCACTAGCGAGGAAATAACGGCGCTGTTCTTGAAGCGGATCAACTTACAGTTTCACTATTAGGCCTCGTTTACACTGCAGGTCTTGATGCCCAATTTTGTTAACCGTCCGTTTACATGTTCTTTCAATTGTGACCCGTATCCGATTCATGCGTTTACACTTGACATGCTATCTGAAACGTCGCGCATGCTTAAATGTTGTTCTTGCACAGATGTCCGAACGCGAAATATGCTTGATGCTAGCTCTGCGATATATGCAAAGTTCTCCAAACATCATCATGATTTTGAGGAGGACGACGAAAAGGGCCATCATTGCAGCTGCGCATGTGCTTCAGTTATTGTGTGCGAGAGAGATCTCAGGACTGCTGGGAACATACAACACGATTTCCATTTCTCGTGCCATTTATACGCCAAAAAAAGTTTTTGCGTGCATGATCCGCGCTGTAAACCCCTTGGGTAGCATTAGGGGTGTGGAGTGCGTGTGTATTACACGCCATAAGCACATCATATGCACGCAAAAACTATTTTTGGAGTAAATGGCACAATAATTTTTTTTTGTGCTATAGATACACACTTTCATGAGATCGTTGCGGGCGAAATTTTAGGATGAGCAAGCCAACCTTTGATATGTTGTCAACGTGTGTCAACACTCCTCTCCTACGACGACACAACGTTTCGTCGGGCCATCCGTCCCTTTGCAGACGCGCGTCGGGGTTGCTCTCCTCATAAAACCGCGGAGACGTAGCTAATGCCTTAGAAAATCTGATCTGCCCGTTTACGAGAGTCGCATTGGCACATATGATTTACATGTGATTTATTTCCACATATGAACGAGGCCTGAAACCGATCTCGAAATATCTGGATGCATGCGTTTTTCTCCTGTTTACACGGTCATAGAACACATCCGATCTGTGTCACATATGAGCAAAACATCGGAATTGGGTCACATTTCACTGACAGTGTAAACGAGGCCTTTACGACGCTGATGCTGAACACTTGAGAGACAGACTCTCTCGATAATAACGCACTGCATTAATAACTGCTATCAGTGGCTCAAGCCTTTACTAGCTCTAAAATGATGTTTTGGAATTAGCAATGGAGGCTTGAGTAGATGCATAAGAAATTAGCCCTACACACAAGAGCGTTTTAACCCTCTGGGGTCCTTCGGTCCAAATGGACCCGACGCATTTAAATATATATTTTGTAAAAATCATAGCTTCATTGGAATGGTCTGAAATTTGGTGACTTTTTTGGTACTTGGTATATGAACATCCAAAAAAATTGGGGACAGGATTTGAATAATCTAAGTGGTTGTAAAAAAATTGTCACACTCAGGACCTTCGGGTCCAAATGGACCCGGATAGGAAATCAATGGCAAATTGGCAAAAATACCGAGTTTTTTTGTGCTTACAATCTACAAATCAGCCACGATCCAGAAAAAAAGTACACAACAGTGAAGGGGTGAATCTATAAAACATCAAGAGTGCAAAACAGACACATCCACACACACACACACAAACACACTTTTATACATAACCAAACCAATAAATTCAGATTACCTATGTGTTTTGCATTTTTAAAATGCTCAGTTTGTCCACCAGATGGCATCCATCTCATTTCAAAAATTGCTTTCATGAGGTCTAGGCTTGACTCTAAAATGAATTAATACAGCTTTAAAAAAAAAAAAAAAAAAAAAAAATTCTATTATATTCAATGGGGGGCAAACTGGGGGGAAATGGGTCATATTTATTGCATAAATATTAATTATAAATCATAAAATTCTCAAAACACAAAAAAAAGAAAAGAAAAAATATTATAAAAAAACAAGTAAAAAAAAAAAATTATGATTTGCTTTTAATAAATATGAATCCCACCCTTCCGGCCCATTTGGACCCGAAGGTCCTGAGTGTGACTCTGAAATGAAGGACCCCGGACAAAACCTGACAAATGTCTCAAAAAAACAACATCTGAACAACGTTTTGAGGTGTGGTAACCAAGAGGAATAATTAACTCCGGGCCGTTGGAATTAT
Organism: Siphateles boraxobius; assembly: GCF_051911475.1. Classification (NCBI taxonomy): domain Eukaryota; kingdom Metazoa; phylum Chordata; class Actinopteri; order Cypriniformes; family Leuciscidae; genus Siphateles; species Siphateles boraxobius. Next base: position 703,476 of record NW_027508735.1, read on the forward strand.
TAAAGAATAATGCACACCCGAGGTGTGACCGCATTACCACATTAAATAAATAAAAACACCACAAACAGCAGTGTAAGCCAGATGAACGTAAGGTAATCTTGCCTTTATCACCCCTAAAAGTGTATTTGTCAGCCCAGGCTTTTAATTTGAATCAGACGCCTACGTGCGTCTGCAGCTCCCATGAGCCTCTACCTGATGATGTTATCAAGCAATTGCCTTAAACTTCACACAGAGAGAAGTGCATCTGTGTCGTGTATCTGCTGATAAAAGGAGGCTCCGGGACATCAGAGTCCTGACACACACGTGTGTGAGGGTCTTATGATCTCAGAGCCGCGGGTCAAAACTGTACATCAATGCTTCATCTCGGCCTGAACCCCTACAACATTAACATCATCACAGATGCAAGCTTTTAATACAATTCAATTCACATGTGTAGCGCTTTTCACAATACACGTCGTTCCAAAGCAGCTTTACAGAAAATGCATGAGTCCATATTACAATTTAGAGTGATCTTATCAGAGGAAAACTGTCTAAGTTATGCATTTCAGAGTAGATGCACAAAATCACAGTTAGCTAAAAATGTATTAATTTAAACAAATGTTATAATTTAAGGCAGAAACACTGAGCTCATTAAAGTAATGCCTACTTCCATTACTACAATGTTAATTTGTATTATTTAGTAAAATCCTTAATCAAACTACAATGTAATAAAATTTAATTGCATCACAGTTTCCACAAAAACATGAACCGTTTTCAACATTGATAATCATAAATGTTTCTTGAGGATCAAATCATCATTTTAGAATGATTTCTAATGAAAATTCAGCTTTGATCACAGGAATAAATTACACTTTATTGTATATTCACATAGAAAACAGCCATTTTAAGACTCATACCAACTTAAATTTTTGTGATAACTTCAAATTTGGAACCCAACTTGGTTATACATCTGACTTTATAGGAAATTTAAAGTAAAAAAATATTTTGTGAAATATATATTTTAATAAAATTGGTTAGTAAATTTGCTTTACACTAAACTTAAACGTCTATAACTTTATTACACTTTCATTTTTTGAAATGCTTTCACTTCAACAATACTCTGCTGAGTGTCTTCTTTAGAAAGAGAGAAAACTGCAAGCATTTTGCGGAAGAACATTGTTTTGGTTTTGCTTTATCTCTGCAGATGAATATGAGCCTTCACAATAGATAATGCTTTACAATGCACTCTGTTAGAGAGCTACATACGGCAATTTATCTGTTCAATAAAACACTTTACTCTCCTGTTGAGCAGGGCTCGACATATGCAATGGCCCGATGGCCCGGGGCCAGTAAAAGAGTATGTCGGGCTAGTTGATTGCGCAAAACAAACAGCAAACGTCATATACAGTGGCGCGAAGAGTGTCAATGTTACTTCAGGTTATTGATAACGTGTTAAAATGTCAAAGAACTACGAGGCTGATACGAGAAAGAGGACATTCCTAGTAGTATTTTTTTTAAACGATATGGAATGAGGCGATACCGTTTATATCGATACAGTAGTTTGATACGAGCAAATTACAATGTTGATTCTTGTTTTATTACAAGCTCGGTCTCGTTCTCTTTTACCCATTAGACTCTCCTCTTGAGAATCAGCAGTTTTAAACAAACACAGAACAGATTTAGCGGCTCCATGTCAAACTATCTCGCTTGTTGTAAACACACCACACACACTCCTCTATATACGGTTATGGCAAGACGCGCGCACACACACACACACACGAGCGAGTGACGCATGTACGCAATTTCCCATGAAAACCATCCCGTCAGGTCTAAAATATAAACACTTATAATAGGCTCACCAGAGAGAATCAGGGTAAGACAAAAACATGTTTTGGAAGAAGGACAGATGATGTATTGACTTATTATTTCAATTGTTAATTTTGAACAAAAAGTTACATAGTGTACCTTTTAGGGATGCACCGATATTAGCGCTGGGCGATATGGCAAAAAAAATATCACATCTCAGTAAGTATTTTTGGGTTAAATGACGATACGATATTTCTGTACTTTCTACGGTTTTCTATTTGGATAAAGAAATTCTGTATTTATTTTAAAAAAATATACATATATTTTACATCCTGCCCAATGATATCCTACAAACAATGTTGATATTGAAGGATATGGAAACAAATATAGTGAATATAAAGTAGGCTATGTAATATGTTATGCGCAAAAAGGTGGTTAAAAATCACATTACATTATAATCTAAAAACAAAAATAATGCTTTTGTTTTTAAATTGACTAAATTTTTTTTTTTTTAAATAAAAAATAATAATTATATTAGCTAGGGCTGAACGATTAATTGCATTTGCGATCATATCGCGATATGATGAAATGCGATTTTGTAACCGCAAAAGCTGCGATTACACTGGTCATGTGACACGCGAGAGAAAAGCAGTCTGCAAATCAAGCATCAACTTGGAACGCTACGCATAGGTCTGGCATACAGGAAAGAACAGTTTATTTTTTATGTATGTGATATTGTGTTATTTATTCTCTCTCCAACAATTCTGGATTGATTCAGATAATTTCAGAATCGAGTCTGAGCTTAGTTTTTAAACACACATGCGTGATGGCGCTACGTGTGCTTTAGAAACAACCGTATTCTGCTTGCTTCTAATTTCTCTCTCTCTCGCTCTCTCTCACACACACACACACACACGACACCGCTCGAACCTTCCGAAAAATTAGCTTTCATACAGTTCGGGGTTTAAGCGAATTACAAGGACAGTCGCGGGCTTCATTGCACAGGTTTTACCGCTTTGATGTTACTCTTGAAGTGCGCGGTTTGGCCGCCAGAATTTTCCTTACAAATGCTCCACAAAGGCATTTTTTATGTCTTTTGGAATGCAGTTGGCTTATATTAAAAATATGAAAATCACTGAGAAAGCTGCTTTCATTTTAAAATACTTACGCGCGCTTTGTGAAGAGTGCTCGTGCATGCGGCTGTGAGCGACTCATTGGGTAAATGTACTTGCATCTCAAAATGCTTTTGACGCGAAATTAATGTAAACACGGTCAGTTATATCTTAAACCAACAGGACAAACTACATTTACAATTTCAAAAGAGATATGTGCATTAGTGTGAATGCAGCTTATCGTATAGTGGGAAAATCACTCCAGCTCTTGAATGGAAAACGTTCAGACAGACTACTTTTAAATACTGAAAGCACTCTTTGTTTATGGCTTGTAATGTTTTTTTTTCTTCCTCTTTATTTACTAGCTTTTATATTTTGAAGCTATATTAGTTTATAGCCCATTTAAAATTCTTAACATGTAATTGGTTTAATTAAATGTGTTATATATTTAAAGTATGCATTTACACATGTAATTAAATACATATTTTAAGTGTTAAGATTAATTAATAAGAAAAAAATTAGATCGGATCATGAGCTGCCTAAAGATTCCCATCCCTACTGTACAATGATTTATTGCTCGTCTTTGTCGACTAATACAGAAGGTAAAGAACTTAAAGTAATCGCATATTAAATCGCAATCGCAATATTGGTTAAAAAAAAAATCGCAATTAGATTATTTTCCATAATCGTTCAGCCCTAATATTAGCCTGCATTTGATTACCCCATTATAATGGTCACTTTCATAAAAATATACTTGTAGGTTTCAAATTACACATATGGCACATTTATTGTCTCCAACAACAAATATTTTAGCAATATGTATATATTATTCAGAATTATTGCACTACTGAGGAAAGCACCACATCTCAAACGCATTAAACAGCGCAAGGAATCTGTTAGTCAGCAACAGTATCTGTCAGATCATTTGCTTGAAACTTGTTAACTATATCTTACCAGTTATTTTGAAGCGTTTAATATAAGCTTGTGTCATGTTTAGGACAAATCGTACTTTCACTGCAGCAGCTCATACTGCGCCCTCCGCTATTTTTCAGATGTGCTCGTATCAAAGTACTCTATCGATATAAACAGTATTGCCTCATTCCATATAGTTTAAAAAAAAAATATATCGATATCGTACAAACTCGATATACCGCCCAGATATGAAAATGTTGGCCGATACCATAACTATTTATATTTGAAAGCCGATAACCGATATATTGGCTGATGAATTTAAATCCAAAATTTTTATATAAATTTTGAGAACCTGATTACAGCAAGTCTCATGATGTCCCAATCACACAATTATAATGTTCTCATTTTAATGTTATGTAGAGTATATGACAGATTTGCACTGCAGAAGTTACACTTAAACTCTAATTTTCCTTTTTTAAAGTGATTCCAATAATATTACAAGTAATTCATAACCATCATGTTGAACAGTGCGCATCTGAAGTGTCTCAGCTGAAGGAAATAATACATTATTTATCAGCTTTAATATATCAACCAGATTTTCTTATCAGGTCAATAAAAATAACATTAAAAATGATCATATATCGGCCAATACCGATATGGGGGCCGATATATCGTGCATCCCTAGTACCATTAAACTGTAATAATATTTCACAATTGCTATTGTATTTTGTCCCAATAATTGCAGCCAAACAAACTTCATTCAGAAACATTTAAAAAAATCTTAACTACCACAAATTTTTAGTTAATTAAAGCCAATTATTGTATTTACACCACCTCTAAAGTCATAAAACTCTATGTAAACTCCTTTTGCAAGAACAATTTCAATACGGAAATTCTCTAATCACTCTGTCTCCTATAACAAGTAGCAAGCAAATTTTATTTATATAGCACTTTTCCAAACAAATCAATGGAGTTCAAAGTGCTGTACAAGCACAAAAATTTAAAGAAAATACAAATACAGGTAAAATACAAAAATAAAATAATAATGTATAAATATTTATTAAAATAATAAAACAACATTAAATTACAAACATTATGTAATATTATAGGAAGGCCAGACTAAAGTGATATGTTTTTAATTTAGACTTAAAACTATTTATATTTTCAGCACGTCTTACTTCTTCTGGAAGGATATTCCAGAGACGAGGAGCGTAGCGACTAAAAGCAGCATTACCAGATCTTTTAGTTCTACTGTGTGATACTAGGGCAACACAATTAATCGAATTTCTAATCGCGATTACGATTACGGATGCCACGATTAGGTAATCGTTCAAAGCTGCGATTACAAAAGAAAATCCACTCTGTGTGTGTGTGTTTAGAGCATAATTATGTTATGAGAGGCTACTTCAGAAAACCCAGCACAATATGACATACCAGGCAGTGACGTAAGTATACGCTGAAATAAAATGACTTTAATCTCAGAAAAACGGACTTTACTGTCCTGTCAGCCGCTATACTGTGCTCGTAGCGCGCACTCTTCAATTGCACGCGCAAATGCGGCGGCGCACGCTGTGTATCGCTTCACTGTATGAAGTGCAAAAGAAACTACGAGCATGCAACGTCGTCACAATGTAAATTATTCAGTCACGAAATAAAGGTAAAATACCAATAAATCACGTGTTAGCTGAGAAGGATTTGTATGCAGGTGTGATTTTCATTCTATTCACCAGGAGCTGTTTCATTAACAGTTCTTGTTAGTATTGTGTATTCACCATGGGGTGTCGTTTCCATAACCCCAAAATGCCACTTTATTTTCACTTTGTGTTATTTTTTATATTGTTAAATGACTGTGGTGGCTCATATCAACATTGTATTAACAAAAACTAGTTTGGAACTGGTATTTAATTGCTTTAGCATAGTCCTAATGTTTATCTTTACTATGAGTCAATTTATGTGTATGTTAAGTAAAGGGGGACAGTACTTGTGTGTGTGTTAACAATTTTTGTGTAAACATGTATTATAATATGCCTTTATATATATTCAATGTAAATTGTGATAATCGTAACTAATAATCACAATTACAATTTCAAGGGAATAATCGCCAATTATGATTTTTGTCATAATCGTGCAGCTCTATGTGATACTGTTAAAAGTAAAGAATCCGACGATCTGAGAATCCTTACAGGTTCATATACTGCAAGCATTTTTAAAAGATAGTCTGGAGCAAGTCCATGTAGTGCCTTATAAACTAATAAAAGGTTTTTAAAATCAACACGAAAACTAACAGGTACCCAATGTAATGATTTTAGTATAGGTTTAATATGTTCTCTCTTCTTGGTCTTTGTCAATACTCGAGCAGCAGAGTTTTGTATTAATTGTAGTCGATTAATTGTAGTCTTTGGTAGACCAGAGAGGAGGGCATTACAGTAGTCAAGCCTGCTAGTTATAAATGTATGCATTAATTTTTCTGTATTGCGCATAGAAAGGAATGGTCTTATTTTAGCAGTATTCTTTAAATGATAAAATGCTATTTTAGTAATATTACACACATGCGCTTTAAAATTAAAATCAGAGTCAAAGACAACACCTAGATTTTTTGCAATTTTGCTTGGATTTAATCCCAGAATATTTAGTTTAGGGGTTAATTTTTCTCTCTGTGCTTTTGATCCAATTATCAAAACTTCTGTTTTATCTTTGTTCAGTTGTAAGAAATTTTGCGACATCCAGTCATTTATGTCTTGGATGCAATTTGCAAGTGAATCAATTTGCCCAGTGTAATCCGGCGATACGGCTACATATAGCTGTGTATGATCAGCATAACTGTGAAAAGAGATATTATGTCTCCTGATGATACAACCAAGAGGTAACATGTATAGATAAAAAAGTAGTGGTCCTAGAATTGATCCCTGAGGGACTCCACACAGTACCTCATAATGTTCAGACAAGGTATTATTAATAGATACTACAAATGTTCTTCCGCTAAGATATGATGAAAACCAATTTAAAACAGTTTCAGATAGGCCAACATACTCACGTAATCTATTTAAAAGAATCTGGTGATCCACCGTATCAAACGCAGCGCTCAAGTCAAGCAGCACCAGAACTGAAGGCCAATTTCTATCTAAGTTTATTCTTATGTCATTTACTACTTTAATAAGAGCGGTCTCTGTGCTATGATGTTTTCTAAAACCAGACTGAAACATCTCTAATTTTGAATGTGTATTTAAAAATGTGCTTAACTGATTAAATACAATTTTCTCTAATATTTTACTCAAAAATGCGAGATTTGAAATGGGTCTATAATTACTAGGAGTTGAAATATCTGAATTCCCTTTTTTTATGTACAGGTTTCACTAGGGCCAATTTAAGATCACAAGGAAAAATGCCAAGTTGTAGTGAGTGATTTACTATCTCAAGGATATCATTAGATATTGAATTAAAAATAGATTTAAAAAGAGAGGTAGGAATTGAATCAAGAGAACAAGTGGATGGTTTCAGTTCTGTTACTACCTTTCTTTTTAAGTTCTCAACATCAACCAAAATAAACCTTTTCATTTGGAAAGTATTATAAGCGCTAGGTAAGGGAGGGAGTATAGTAATATTAGTTTTATTTTTGTTTTCAGAGCAGATTCCCAATCTAATATTTCTAACTTTATCTCTGAAGTAGCCAGCAAGCTCTTCACATTTGCAACTTGGTAACGCAGAACTACAGTCAATTTTATGATTTATTAGTGAATCTATAGTACTGAATACGAATCGTGGGTTATTAATATTTTCATTTATAAGGTTTGAAAAATACGCTTGCCGTGATTTTGGAACTTCTTTGTTATAGTTTTTAAAAATTTTAGTGAGTACCAGGGCCTGAATTTCGTTTTTGGAAAATAGGGGGGAAATCCCCCTTTAGGTTATTCTTATGGGGGGGGGGGGGGGGGGGGGGGGTTTAATTTGAGGGGGGAGTTTTTTTTAGACAATTTTTAAAAAATACGTTTAGCTAAATGTTTGCTCACTCATTGTATTTGTATTTTTACAATGGGGTCATTTTTTTTAGTTTACACAACAAAAGGAAGCTTGATTTCAATCTTTGAATTAAATTGAAAAAAGTAGCACAAATAAATACATGAAATAAAGAGAAAAGTTTAGGTCTAACACTAGTATTCAGAAATGCTGAACAAAAAGCAATCAAATGTAAAATAACACGGAAAAGTATTTTAGTCCTGTATAATTTGAATACATAGGCTATTAATCCTGATTCCTTACAATTAATGCTATCTTTTGTTGTTTTATATACAATAATGACAGACACAGTTTAGGCTAGCGCACGGATCCACGTTCACATGTTGCGTGTAAAGCGCAGTCCGCGACACTTTCTCCTCTTTTAAAAAGGGCTCCTGTTGCTAAGCAATCATGAGCCACGTTCTCCATGAAGACGAAGACGTTTCAGCAAAGGATGAACGCAAAAACACGTAACGTGAACGGCCCATACTGTTTTCATTATAGTGTCACATGTATTATTTTTTTAAGACATAACCGATTGTGTTTGAGAGGATACTCCCCAAGACTGGAATTTAGACAATGTTTTGTGCTTTTGAGCGTTAAAGCGCTATAATTCAAGAAAAATAACTCAGTTTTGTTACTCACGAGCTGTTTGTTATGCGGGTTAAAATCGCTTGAATGTTTAAATAGGTAAGACTTAAAAAGACGCACAAATTATAAACAATAGTGACGATGCAATGGCCCGATTGTGCAAGTGACATTTCCATCAAATGTCCCGACTCCTGAAACGCGAGCGTCTATAATCACCAGCGTGATTGGCTCGCCTTGTGTAACCTATTTTAAGAGACAGAGAAGACACGGCATTGGCAGAATCACTCACGCTGTTTGTGAAATTGCGTCTCGCAGAATGTTTTAAAATGACTGATTTGATCTTATAATCTGTTAGGTTAAATTTACTCATAGGCCTACATGCTAGATTGAATAAATGTTTGAGGGAATTTCCCGCATTATAAACGCAAGACCTGCGGGAATGATTAAAATGATGCGCAATACCCGCAATCCCGCACCGAAATTCGAGGCCTGGAGTATATTAAGGTGTATTTCTAATTTAGTTTTTCGCCATCTTCGTTCTACAGTTTCTTTTAATTTTCATGGTCAAATCTGTCTTCCGAGGAATTACCTTTTTATTAGTGTCCTTTTTTGTTTTAAGTGGAGCAACTGCATCAAGAGCCGTTCTCAATTTATTATTAAACTCATCAACTAAGACATCACAGGACGATGGTAAAATATTCTTTTCGTAAGTCATATAATGCGTTGGGAAATTTTCTGCTACTTCCGAAGTAATAAAACGTTTTTTAACAATAAGTTCAGTTGTACAAGGCACAGAAGCATCAATACCATTAAAGAAAACACAACAGTGATCGGATATTGCAAGATCAACAACAGAAGTTATATTGATATTTAATCCATATGCTATAACTAAATCCAGTGTGTGACCACGTTTATGGGTCGGTATGTTTACATGCTGTTTAAACGACATACATTCTAGCTGTTCCAAGAATTCATTTGCTCTAATATCTGACAAATTATCAACATGTATATTAAAATCCCCAGTTAAAACACAGTTGTCGTAATTCATATGAATAAAAGATAGCATTTCAGAGAAATCCTTTATGAAGGGAGATATTGGTAAGTTTGGTGATCTGTATAGTGTCACTGCAAGAAGACGTGGTTGAAAGTTTAAAAGAATAGCATTATATTCAAAGGTAGTAAATATACCAAGGTCTATGTCCCCTCCCTTTAGGGTTTTTCTGTAGATTGCTGCAGTCCCTCCACCTCGTGTTAATTAAGTGAGCCATAATTAACTATAGTGGTCGACCGATATGGGTTTTTTGATGGCCGATGCCGATATCTTAGAGAGCAGGGTGGCCGATGGCCGATATAAAGCCGATATTTATAGTTATATATCAAACATACATATATATACACATATACATATATATATATACACACACATATAATATATATACACACTAGAGATGTGCGATGGGCTATTATTTCATGTGCAACCGCATCACAAAACTCATCATCCGTCCGCACCAACGTTTTCGACCAATTTTCCCGCCCGCCATCCGCTGATAGAAGGCGCTGCTGATGACAGCCGCGAGACTAGAAACCGCCCGCAACACGCCCGAATTTAATTAAAATATTTTTTTCCGTCACGTCATCCGCCCGATCCGCGGTTTATCCGCGGAGTCCACAGCTATAACCGCCAACCGCGCATCTCTAATACACACACAGTTTATATTTATATAAATCAATATTTAATAAATTAGATAAATTTAATAAATATTTAAAAATATTTAAAATAAATATGCTTAGGCCCTATACTTTAGATGGCAACTTCTTGAATCTGCAATCCTATTACAGTATTTTGTGAATAAAAAGGAAGTAAACACTGTAACAGGGCACTCAGTAATCTGGTAATTTCATGCGCACTGATAATCATATTTTTTTTACTTTGACTCTTGACAAGGTAACGCTAATTTTACATACAGCACACAGTGAAAACGACATGAATATGACGCAGTGGGCAACTGGATATAGCACAGCATATTTTAAAATGAAGGATTTAAAGTTTTTCGATCTCGTCTCCTGTGAAGCTGATCTTCTGTTCGCATTTACTCACTGCGCACGGACCGTCACTCGCAGGAACACGTTTATGCAGGCTACAAACGCACACTTCACAAGATATCACAGCTGGATTCGATTAAATCTGCAAGGTTTGTGAAATTAAATGTTTATTAGATATTCAGAGATTTGTTTAAATGATGTAGATGCGCATTTGCTGAATGTTGACGGTAAATGAGAAAGTATTTTAGCCTGATGGTTTGCCTTTTCAGTTACAAATAATATAAAAGCAAACGCATTACTCTTTCGCATACCATGTTACTTTCTTTGATTACCAGTTCTGTAGCCACCGGTTGTGTCTAACAAACTATTAGATATGACTGACAGAGAGACGGAGAATGTGAGTGAGCGCTGTGTGATGAGATTCAGGCGCTGCCGTTCTCTTCTCAGGTGCTGGTGTTCTCAGCGCCGCCCGTCAAAATAAAAGTCTGCAGCGCCGTCAAAATAAAAGTCCCGCTTCCAACACATCGGCCAACCAGAAAAACGTATCGGCCGATGCCGATATTTTAAAAAAGCCAAATATCAGCCGAGGCGATATATCGGTCGACCACTAATTAACTAGGGCAGTATTCTGGTGTTACCCATTACCACAATTACGCACTTAAACAAACTATATGACTCCTTATGAAATTCCAAAAGCAAAATATGATACGAGTCTATATTGGCATAAAAACCGGAGAACTCACTCACTGTGGAAAAACAGTGACGGATTATGCAGGTCAGGAAATAAATAACATGCATAATTTGTAAGTGAAAGGCACAAACTTGTGACTAAGTACATTTTTTTTATATAGCACATTTAAACATAGAAGAATTATCCAAAGTGCTGAAGAAAGTAAAAATAGCATCAAACAGAAACAGACAACAAACAAAGCAAGATAATATTAAAATGCTAGGGAATAAAGATAAGACTTAAGTTAACTTGAGCAAAATCTAATAAGAGCATAAGCGTTCAAGCCAGAGCTTGCTTTACAAAGAGACACGTTTTAAAACGCACATAATGGACTTGTTCTTCTCTGGTCACAACAGATGTTTCTGAAGCGATACTGAAGGAAGTCCTTATGCACGATTTACAAACACAGAATTCAGAGCCAACCTACAAGACTTCCAGCTAAGTTCACACAAGCTTGTGAAAGCGAGCACGTTCATCATATGATGCGGAGGACAGCGCTCATATGAGCAGAGGAAGAGTGTCTGGCTGCATACACACTTCACATAATATCCCCATTGTGCCTCACAGATAGAGGCTGCTGTGTACGCCACTGTTGATAGAGCTCGCTTTAACTCAACTGTGCTTCCTCAGGGCTCAGAGCCATCGCTCGTAACACAGCCACGAGATGCGCGCCGATAGCAAGGTTTCACTCGCATCTCGGCTGCTCCCAGCTCTGGTTATCCGAGCTTAGCGTTATGCATGGATTCACTGGCTCTGAACTGGGTTAGGCGGAGTCACATGAGGTCAGTGTGGTAAATCTTGAAAACATGCATTCAAATTCGACCAGCAATGCTTACATTTAAAACTGGTCCTGTAATTGTTCAACCTACTTAATCTCTCGCTTTGCTTAAAACTTGTGCAGCTATTTGTTATTGGTTTAGTGTAGGGATGCACGATATATCGGCCACCATATCGGTATCAGCAGATATATGAGATTTTATCGGCCTGATAAGAAAATTTGGCTGATATATTAAAGCCGATAAATAATGGATTACTTCCTTCAGCTGAGACACTTCAGATGCGCACTGTTCAACATGATGGTTTTGAAATATGAAGGATGATTGGAATCACTTCAAAAAAGGAAAATACAGTTCAGTGGTCATAGAGGCTACATAAAATTATAATGAGAGCATTATAATTGTGTGTTTGGGATAGGGATGGCCCGATACCGATACTAGCATCGGGGATCGGGTCGATACTGTCCTCATATACTCGTACTCATAAAAATTCGCCGATACCACGCCCCGATACCACGTACATTTTGCGAAACGAAACTGGCCGCCGCGAGTGCTTTGTCGAGGTGAACTGAGGCATAGAGACGTGCACTCCCAAAGCAAAAGAGTGCGGCGCGGCACTAGATCTGATGGCCGAGCGCGAGCGCGGGCGGTAATGCACTCACTCTGTGTGTGCGGGTTCCGGGAGAATAAAACGATTCGCGGGACTCCCGCAAACTAGAAATATCTATGAATACAACATATTAAAACTAATAGATTTTCATTCAGCTGTTGCAGAAAAGCAAGAAGAACAACTAAAACAAAATAGAAACGATTTACAGGCCAGAGTTTCTATTCATAACATGTTTGCAGCGTTGAGCGATGTAGCCAATCACAGACATGTGTGTTGATTTCTTGAACGCAATGGCTAATCAGAAGCATTTAAGATAGACTCCCCTCACCGCTCAAAACTTTTTTGTTCAGTGCTGAATTCTGTATGCTGGCAAATCCTCTAATTATAACAAACAAAGTGTGGATATTATGAAAGATTCATTGTGCAGTCAGCTTCATTGATAATAACAGATGTGTGAGATCGCGATGAACTGTCAGCTTTTTAGGAATTAGACTATTAAGGGAGCGCACTTTGGGCGCATTCAGTCATGTCAGACCATGCACGCAGTAACTGCTTGCTTTTATGTTAAATTAACAGTGGTTTGTGTGTTAATACATTTATTATTTTACTCATTATTATTTATTTTTAGACTTGTTAAAACAAGCAGAGAAGAAAATAAAAACAGTCTTCTAACCTGTGTTCTAAAATAGTCTTCTGTCTTCTTTTCTGGGAGCCTATAGTTACTTTTGCGGTAGAAATATCGGTATCGGTACTCGATATCGGCAAGTACACAAATGTAAATACTCGTACTCGTATCGGTTTGAAAAAAAAAATGGTATCGGGCCATCCCTAGTTTGCGACATGGCTTTTAATATTGAAACTGTTGTTTTCTGTAATCAGGATCTCTAAAATTAAATAAAAATTTTAATTTAGATTTATTGGCAAATATATCGGTTATACATATATAAAGAATTATCGGTTATCCAAATATCGATTTATTAACTCAGTAAAGCCAAACATGAAATAAAAGTCAGATTTTGTTTTTTGAACAGTTAAATGGAACCTATAGACAAAATATAAAAGAAAATATAAAAGTTATTTGCATATGTGTTTTATGTGATGAATCAGGCTTTTATAGTTTAATATTACAATATAGTGAGAAGGGATGAGAACGTGACAGTGACGATGATCGCCATGACTTTTAAAGAAATACATTTTTTTTTTCTGATTGGTTATTGCTGCATTTTGGTTAGCATTAGGACAGTGCACCGTCCAGACTGGAGAACTAAAGTGAAAATATGGCTTTGGAAGCACATAGTGATGCCTGGAATCCTTTTGATTATGAAAATACATGTAGATTCATTAGCATTAAGACGTGCAGAGACTCAAACTGCGCAAAAATATGCAATTTGCTGCAGATGCTGATATTTCTATGGACAAAAAGTGATGAAATTATGATGCTTGTAATGTAAATCAATGAGATCTTTATAACAG